>NC_139247.1:39676429-40082384 GCF_977018435.1 Lepisma saccharinum | reverse complement strand
AAACACTCTTCAAAAACTCATTCCGCGGCACTCCTCGTGTTACAGGAACAACACGGGACCAGGATCTAAGAGGTTTGCAAAGACCACTTCAACATCTTCCCCCTGCATAGCCATTTGACACCGGCACACTGTCTCTCGTCCATGTAAAAATATGGTGGGACGAGGCGGAATTTCTCTTTGACAAATATTTGAGTGACTTCTTGGACAAGGAGACCCTCTTGAAAAGGTCAGGTAAGTGAGGCCGGAAAAAAGAGAAAGGTTTTAGTTTCCAGTGTTGCCATTGTTATGGAATTATATCACCAATAGAGGAATCATTTCTGGACTTACCACACTGAAAGTAAAAAACGGTGATTCCCCCAATGCAAATAGTGATTGCATAGTTCTTAGGTCAATATGCGAAAAAATCACTTTTTGAATCTCTGACCCTTTCTGTATAGTTGCATACATGTTGAATATACAGGGTGTCTCAAAAGTAATAGTGCAAACTGACACAGGTGAAAGTACACGATAATAGAAGCAAAAAAAGTCTCAGTAAACATGGGTCTGCAAACGAGCAGTTTTCGAGATATTCGCGAATATGTGATTACAAGCCGCCACTTACTTCATTGTTTGTAAACGTCGTCCTAGTTGGTAAAATGCTAATAATGTGCGCGAATGTTCTGTTTGATTGCAACGCCACCTCTCGGAAATGTTCTGTTTGATTACAACGTCACCTCTCGGAAATGTTCTGTTTTGTAAACAATGAGAAAATCTCGGACCGCGCAAGGAGTAAAGCACTTGGTGTTTACAAAATGCAACGGCTTGTAACCACACATTTGCACAGATTATTAGCATTTTACCAACTAGGATGACGTTTACAAACAATAAAGTCAGTGGCGGCTTGTAATCACACATTCGCGATTATTTCGAAAGCGGCTCGTTTGCAGACCCATGTTTACTGAGACTTTTTTTGCTTCTATTATCGTGTACTTTCAACTGTGTCAGTTTGCGCTATTACTTATAAGACACCCTGTATATTGATCTAACAATTGGTGCGTCTCCCCGATGGCATAGTGGTGACGTTGTTGCCTTGTAATTAAGTGATCCCGGGTTCGATACCAGTTGGAGGCAAATAGTGGTGTGGATTCTACTTTAAGCTGCAGGTCCCGTCTTGATTGGTCTATCTAATTAGAATTCTACTAGAAGGGGATCTCGTGTCGCTTGTCACTTCGGTGTAACCCCCCGTGCGGCATGTTGCTTGCCGCGTATCGGTTCTGTTTGACAAGTCTCCAAGTGCAGGATGGATAAAGAGTGAATGGAAGCCAGAAATTCAACAAGGCATAAAATATCTAGCTATAGATAATCAAGAAAACTCTATTTTATATATTCATATCCTTGTGATTAACGAACTTTTTAAAATCTCACTATACAGTGAACAACATGTTTGAAAATTTAAGCCGGAAATAGCATTTCGTGATGTCTTCCACTTGTAAAAGGTATTTTCCACTCTTACGGCAGCCGATCCTAGTTCTGGCAAGGGAAGTGGGTGAGCGGGGATTACGGAGCAGACCAACCAGACAACAACAGTGGCGCCGAGAGATATGACGCGGCGGAAAAGCGTACTGCGTGAACTTCGTTCTACTGGCTGCTGCGTTTCTTATGGCGCTGGATTTTTCGCTTCCCCGCTCCCCACTTCCCTTGCCAGCTTATAGGGCCCCCGCCGTAAGACTGGAAAAGAGTATGCATTTTGTTGGCGTGATATCCTGCATTACTTTTACTTACGAGACGATACGATACTTTATTATTTACTACCTGATTGCCCGGCGTTGCCCGGGTATTTATTTATCCCAATCTTCTATTAGACAGGACTATAATGAATTCTAAATATAGTGTAAAATGAACTTGGAGTTGAACGGTATTGGGAGTGTCACTATTCATATCAGCGGCCCCGAAAACTATGGATTCCACACTAATATCGGTCGTTTTCGATTTTTTTTTGTATGTCACCCCTTCCCAACCCCACCCCTAGGGGTGCCCGGGGTGTCTAACTCGCACAGTATTTCTTTCGAGATTGCAAGTGATACGTGTACCAAGTTTCGTTGAAATCGCTCCAGGCGTTCGACAGTTATGTCGGAACAAACACACGTACACACATACATACATCCATTTATATATATATATATATATATATATATATATATATATATATATATATATGTATTGATTTCCTTTATTTTACTTCGCTATTTGTGCCACATTTGTCTAATTTGCGAAGATGGGGATGAGTGATGATATGATGAAATTGATGAATGGACAAACATCCATGCCGAGGTCGGGATTTGAACCCGGGACCACTGGCGACGTAGCGCGCTGTGCTAACCACTCTGCCACGGGGTTAGGCACGAGACGATACAAGATAATAGTTTCGAGACGACGCGAGACGAGCCAAGGGATATTTTCGACACGAGACGGTATTTTCTATGGGCCCGACGAAACAGACCAAATTCTCGTCTCGTCTTGTCTCGTGGACAAAACTACCCACGGGGATGATACTGGCCGTGGGGCCGTTTGGCAGAATCTCGTTAGACTGTAAAATGCAGCCCATGGTGTAATATGTGGAAGAGTGGTTGTCAAATTGAGTGCGTTTAGAGAAGGTATTCCCTTACATTCGCATGATGTGGAGAAAAATGAAGGGAAATAATTATACTGACCTATTTTCTTCAATAAAATTAAACCAACGAGGTGAGTTTCTGACCCCCATAACCCCATATTGGTGTGCGTATGTCTCCAGGATGTACAGTCTTAGAAAAAAATACCTGGGCCACGGGACGTAGAATTTCGTAACGTCTTAAAGCCTGTTGTTTATGCAACCCAAATAACAAAATATTCGCTTAAGTTTGCCTGGTGATTCTGAGTTCTCGGGAAGGATTGAGCTTTGATAGCATGAGTCACATGACTCGTGCCCCGGCCACAACAAACAGCTGGGTGCTACGATGCCTCCAGAAGAAAATTTCAGGAACTGGTTTCTTGACAAGAGCTACTCGTAAGGAAATACTATTCTTTCAAGTGATATTAGAGTCATTGTCAAGAAGGTTCGCTGAAATGATGGTTCTCATCACAGACCACATGCCACACGTTAATTGTTTAAGTCCAGTTCATGCACTGGACCTACAGATTAAAATGGGATCCGAACCAAATGCCTCTCTATTTGGTATTGAATTCGGAAGCCTTTCATTACATGGCGAAGACGTTACCACTACGACATCAGAGAGGCAATGGAACCCCTTGAGAAAGAGATAAGCGAAAATTGCTACGTGACAAACCATATTTGCCCGTAAATTTCAATATTTTGTACTGACAGTTTCGAACCGTGGGAGAGGCATATATTTTTTTGTACCATCGTCCATTTCACGAGTTTATAATTCTTCCTCACCGACACGAGTAACGCGAGTGGTAGAAGAAAAGCGAAGTAAAATAACTGAAACAGAAATAAAAGGAAAAACGAAATAAATTTTATTCATAATATTCTGCAGTTACTTGAGTTGTATTCACGGAATGCTATCTTTAAAGAAAGCCGTGGTCTCTTCCTTGTCTTTTTCGCTTTCTTTGTGCTCTTGCCTCCCCCGTAACGATTGGTCTAAAACTAATTAATGCGACGTTAATTAAACAATCCAAACAACGAAACAATGCACAATCAACTGCACGAAACAACATTCCAATTGTTTTCGAATGGAAAACAATTGAGATGCTGTAAAATGACTTAAGATGCAGTAATAAAGTGGGAATTCGGTACCGTATAGAATTAAATCGGTAGAGATGTTCGATTTGATTGGATGTTTGTTATTTAGATTTGCTATTCTTTCACTTTTGGCAAATAGCGACGATGAAGATGAGTGATGCTATGATGAAATTGATGAAGGGACACTTACCAAGGACACCCACGGCCAAGTCGAGATTCTAACCAGGGACCCATGGCATCGTAGCGCGCTATGCTAACCACTCCTCCATGGAGTGGACATTATAGCATATTTTGTGTGCTCAATTGGGATCAATCAATGGAATGAATAGGCATATTATGATTAATAAATTCATATCATAATACCACGTCATATTATTCGGCACGAAGTAACATCAGAGACATTGAATCTTGCATTCTTGCCTTTCAACTAATTCTTTGAATTCAGGTTAATCACAACAATAAGATAAATTATGAAGAAAATGATAGTGAATGTGGGATATTATTACGAATTACCTGACAGAAACAACATTAAGCAGGCTCGGTGGTGAAGCTCATTAAGTGATTGACATTCGATATCGTCGCCAAAGTTCCCGGGTTTGAGTACCGTCCTTGTCGGGGGTGTTTGACTATTTCGTCATCAATTTCATGTAATGGTCACTCGTCCTTATCGTCGCGATCATCGAACAGGGAATAAAAATTATAAAAATAAATACGATGGAAGAGTACTTATTTCATCTCTCACGAAATCTCCTACAAAACCGGAATATATAAAATACATGTATATTCATTCACATACATTTTCGATTTCTATATTTAACTAATCGAGACCGAGAACGGGAGAGCAATTTTCAATTCGACAAACCTAGAGACGGAGACACTGTCAAGTCTCGTTTCTTCTTGGCACCTCCGTAATGGAGTTGTTCTGTTTGTCATTGGCTTTGTATTGGCAATTATTGTCATTATTCTTCCCCTGCAGGTAAACCATAACGATGAATTATGATGAAATGAAGCAGATAAAAGGGCAAGAACAAGAAAGTCATGCCTGTTCGGGACTCCAACCCAGAACCTTATGTAACGAGATTTGAAATTCTGGAGAAGGCGTCCGTGTTTCGCTTGGTTTTCTCTTTCCTCTACTTCTCTTATATTATCATACATGTATAATAAAAATGGATCTGATACGATATGTTGCGATTCATAATTGTGCTGGTTAGATGCTACAGATGTGAACTCCAACCTGCAATATATTATTCCCTTTTGTTTCGTATCTGGTTGAACATGAAATTTTCTTACACTGTGACAATTTCTTTCTTAGTTTTGGTTTGGTGCACAGATATGCTAATCTGGACTCGACCTTCAGTTTAAAGTGGGATACTAACCACTATGTGCATCCACCGTGTATCAAACCCGGGATCCACTGATTACAAGGCGACGACGTTATCACTACGCCATCGAGGAGGCCCCATGACAAAATGTTATTCACTCGATCTCTACCATAATTTATTTCAGCATTTACATTTTCATTTTCTTCTTCTTTTTTCCTTTTGTTAACTACTCTTATACAACTCTTTTTGCGTCTTCGAATTTCTTCTTGTTTCAGGAAAAAATAATACATGCAGGCTGTATAAAAATCCCCCGTTCAAATAGATAAAACGTTCACTCTCGAGAACTAATTTACATGTTTATCACTAACGTAACCATTAGGAAGGAAACTATTGAAATGTTAACTGATATAACTGCAGATGAAACAATACTTACAGCCACTAACGAAATATCTATTCTTGTGTAGCCTCACAGACAACGAGTCATTCACTCTTGCTGACTACGGGCGAAGGTCACTGAACAAAAGGGTGGTGGCAAGCAAGCAGGCTTCTGCTCTACCAAAGACGAGGTCACGTGTTCCAGTTATCAATGGCGTACGAAATAAGGAGGAACACAGCTATCTGACGTATGTTTTGGTCCCGTCATTGCACGTAGAATACTTTATCGTCGTGGCCTTGAAGTTCCCTCAGGGCACTCCTACGTAAAGGCTTCTCAGCTAGAAGGATATCTTCCCCATTGAGTGGAGGAAAAGTGGGTGCGTATAGAGGTCCTTCAACTTTCGTATTCTTTTTCATTTCAGAACCCGTGCTGTATCGTCGACTTAATCCAATCTATCCGATGTAGGTTTTAGGTTCTGTTTCTGTTCGGTTATTTCACGTTGTCTTCCTGCTTATGTTATTCGCGACGAAGGTTCTGGATTCGATAATCTGGACAATAACGGGATTGTGTTAGTTGCTTGATTTGGTGTCTTAAGTCCACTTTATGTCCTGTTAGGCTAATCGTGAATGGACCTACAGTTTAAAGGGGGATCAGAACCACTATGTTCCTCCACCGAGTATCGAACCCGGGATCCCTTAATTACAAGGCGCCCACGATCCCACTGCGCCATCGGGGATTGTGTTCGAGACGAATGAATCAAATTTGAGTGATATGATATGCAACCATTGGAAGACGATTGAAAGAAAAGCTATGGGAACCTGCCAGTTTTTCTACTGCAGACAGGAAACCATAAACATGGAAGAGAAGCTTATATTCTATGAAACCTGACGCTATGTGCTCGAATACTGGCTAAATATAATCTATAGAGGCATAGCAACGTTAAACAACCTCTTATATGATACATATAGGTTTAAAAAGGTCGAAATACAAAGATTCTGTGCGCCTCGCTGATGGCGTTGTGGTAAGGCCTTGTAATCAAGGGGTCTGGGGTACGATACCAGGTGATCGCACATAGTGTTTCGGATCCCACTTTAAACTGTATGCACTTCAGATTAGTCTATCTGTGCCGGTGACTCAGTCGGTAACGCGTCTGACTACCATGCTATAGGCCCCGGGTTCGATTCCCGGCCGGTTCAAGCCCGGGAACTTTTCTAACGTTGGAAGCGGCCCCAGCGCCCACCCAGCGTCGAATGACATGGGTACCTGGGGGAAACCCTGGGGGTAAAGGCGGTCAGGGGCGTGATACTGATCACATCACTCCCACTCACGAACGAATCAAGAAAGTGTGGGGCGGCGTGATGCTGATCACATCACCCCCACTCACGAACGAATCAAGCAAGTGTGGGGCGTTACCCCCACACCCCCTATACGCCTTCATGGCGTAGCGCCAAGCACAGGTGAGAACTTTACCTTTCTTTTTTGCATAAAGTGGACTTACAACAAAATTTAAACTTGCGATAAAGATTATGATAAGGTATTAAAGAATTGGGTCTAACACATTTTTTTTATTGTTTACCAATGACATTGTTAACTAATATTCTTAATTTCAGTTTCAAGATGAAATCGGGTACGAAATAAAAGGAGTGGGTTCATATTTCTGTCACGAAATTCCACTTTTGTAGTAGACCTGTGCCACACTAAGTTGTGACAATAAACAAATCTGAGACACATTCAAAGTATTAAATTGCTATCTACGTATTTGGGAAAAATCTTTCAATATAATACTTTTTTTGGACGCGTCAAATCATAGTATTTAATTCCTGTTTTAGCAGCTTTAAGAAACCTGATTTTTTGGGGGGGTTACAAATGCCCTTTCTGCTCCCGTCAAGTTACGCCTATGACAAACAGGAATTCAAAGTAAAAGACTGTCCCGACTAAATCGGGAGACACGTCTGATAGATTTACAATTGGGAAAATCATAATTAAGCGTGTAGTTGAAAACAACCTATTTTCATATATTGCATGCAGCTCTACTTTTTCTGCAATGTGGATCAAGAACTGGGGACGTGGAGAAGCACAACACTCCACGTAACCAATAGTCACGTGACCCTCTTTGCTTTCCTGTCATGTTGACCTTCGCGTGGAACACATTTCTCGGTGTTAAGACAGGCAAAATCACCCGATCATCGAAGGGTGCAATATGTGTTGCCTACCCTCCTGCATTACTTGCTCCTATTAAAGCCTTATGGGGAAGAACTTTTTTCCATGACTGTACATGGTATACAGAAACAAAAATACTGCCACTAAATATAGGTGACCAATATTCCAATAATATTTACAGAAGTACACATGTTAAAACGGTATGTATATGGTCACACATCATGCAAACAATTACAAAATTAATAAATATTTTAGTAAATATATAATAATATCATATTTTCATATACTAAGTAATAATATATAGTAAATAAACCATAACTCGCACGATTGTGTGAGGGCTATTTCTATAAATCTATATTTGACCAAATTATTTCGAAAATTCACTCACTCTGCCGTAACATTCACTACGACGATGCTGATTGCTATAGGCCTACCTGAAAGAATTGATTTCTAGACTAAAATATCTATTGTGAATGAAGAAAACCACACATGAGATTCATTAATCAGTATAACTATTGATATAGATTAATGTCAGCATGTATTACTATGTTTGTCAATTTGTTAGGTCTTATAATGTGTGTAAAAAAAAGATATTTATTTTATCATAGCCAAGTACATACTAAACAACACTAATTGTAGACTTATTCGAAACTAACGCCATCTTGTATCGAATTTACACACTGTTGGTTATCGTCAATTTTATATCGATACTCTATTTATATCGTCCAAATCGGTAATTAATTAATAAATCAGGGAGACATATATCTGAGCCCTGACCGGAGTTCGAACCCTTATTTGTATATTTATAATATCTATAAATGCAGAAATATGGCTGTCTAATGCATGTAAAATATTAGTCACCGTTAAAGTGATAAAATACGTTTGGGGAAAAACCAACTTTGTTCTATTTTGCGAACTCCAGCTCGCGTTCATACAATCCATACTGTTGCTAGTTCCCGGCAAATCCCTCGGGAACAAAATTCGCTGTTACATGGGCCCCCTCCTTCCCCCACCGGGGCTGGTCGAGAGGGGAATGAATAGCTAGCCTCGTTTCCACAGACAATGGGCCTTAATTGCCTCATCACTTCGCCAACAACGATGTAATTAACCAGCTTTATACTTTTAATTACTTCATTTTCATTTCGGAGAGGCTGAAAAAACATTTATCGCACCGTCGGGTGTGCTGCCCCCCCGGCCCCCCCGAGTGGCGATAAAATGAATTTGTTACAGAGAGATAGCAGGGCGGGCAGGCTTTTTCCAGAGGGGGAGGGGAGAGGTGTAATGTAAAGCTTCAGCCAAGTGGAACATCAGCGCCATCTAGTTTTTAGGCGGCGAAACTTTCGCCCCCGCAAAATCTGTGTTGCTGCTAGCGTGTAGCTGCGATAACGCGCACAGCAAGGGCGATATCGTAATGAGAGGTTGGTTCACTTTCCCCCCTACTTTTTTTTTATTATTAATTTTTTTGCCGAGGAAGTAGATCTTAACCAATTGCCTGTAATTAAATCTCCCATTGGCTCTCGTGTTAGGTAGGGAAGGTAATCTTGGAGAGGAAAGGGGAAGGGCATTTTCCTGGCTCTTCCGCCGTAATTTACTGCCTGAAGAGGTTCCCGTTGGCGGCGCTGCAGTCGACGCGGTAATCGGAGGAACAATAAACGCAATTTAGCTACTGTCGCTCTATTTCAGGAGAATTAAGTCTTCAATTAGTAGAAAGCTTTCTCCTTTGGTGCAAGTTACTGCGATCTGAGCATGCGCAGTGTATTGATTTCACAGAAATGACTACTTTTCTTGTATAATATATAGGGTGTGCCAAAAGTCATTGTACTCCTGTCAAGATATATACATACAATCGCATGTGTAGGCACGTATCTAGAAATATATTTGGGGGTTCTAAACCAAGTGTCTCTCTATAGTAATAATAATATAGGCTAAATTATATACATTTAATACGTTAATATAACTTACAAATCTATTCATAATAATATGTAATTTTACAAATATTGTATTGTTATTATTACATTAATAGGTAAAAAGACGGTGTAGATATATAGATATAACAACACGTAATATCAAAAAGATAAAGAATTGAAAATTTGTAGAATAACAAAAAGAGAAATATCATGTTCTTATTTTTTAACATTGTGTGTTGCTAACACATTTAGTATAATATCAAATTAAACACTTGGGTTCGTACATAACTATAACTCCATAACACAGAAAAATAAAGAAACAAGTTTCCATTACAATTTATAAAATTTGAATTTATGGCTGTTTCAGCCCATTGCTCGATACTTAACTTTCACAATAATGTATAAGAAGAAATTTCAGTTGACGAAAAGTAAAGTTTCTGATTAATATGTTTATGCATATTATTATAAGTAGTGTGCATAAATCTTCTTTGTTACTGTCATTCAATGTCGCATGTTTCCAAT
The DNA here is from genome assembly GCF_977018435.1 of Lepisma saccharinum. Taxonomy (NCBI): domain Eukaryota; kingdom Metazoa; phylum Arthropoda; class Insecta; order Zygentoma; family Lepismatidae; genus Lepisma; species Lepisma saccharinum. Next base: position 40,072,379 of record NC_139247.1, on the reverse strand, counting down.
GCCTTCCAGTTAGTTCGGCGAAAATAAATAGCCTTCGATTGCACAACATACTCAACATGTACCGGGTGTCCCAGAAGTCTTTCCCTGATTACAAACTTTATTCATATCCGCTATATGCAATGTGGAGATGTGAAAGTGGTGCCAAAATGTTGGAAAACTAACCAAGTTTATTTGTTGCAGGTTTCAGTAATGTTGCTGTAGTGTAGCAGTGTCAGTACCAATGAATCCGGAATTAATGCTCTTGACATCGGGTGGCATCTTTCCATACAATGTTTCTTGGACTTGATAGGATTTGGGAATGAAGATAAATTCCATTTTTTAAATACCAACTTATTGATGGCAGATATTCTAGACGAAAGAATTCCGTATATTTGAAAGTTCCTCTGCACTGTTATTGGTGACCGGGTCTCGTGATACGAGAGGACATGCTGAGTTTTTTCCTGATTTGTAAACATTTCCGGTTTTCTGAGCACTGACACTGCTACACTACAGCCACGTTACTCAAACCTGCAACAAAAAAACTTGTTAAGTTTCCCAACATTTTGTCACCACTTTCACATCTCTACCTTGCATACAGAGGATATGAATAAAGTTTGTAGTCAGGTAAAGACTTCTGGGACACCCGGTATATTTTCTTAATTTAAAAAGTATTCGTTAAGTCTTTTGGGGGATCCGGACCTCATGGTCTCCTAAATGTGCCCTACGCATATGATCTTCAATTAATCCGCATCAGATGAGATGAATGAACTGCCATTGCATGATCAGAAGATTTATATGTGATGGGTAATATCTCGAAGAAGCATTGTTGGGCCTAACCGGGGTATCATAAGCGCGGACAGGGCATACTCGTATTAATCCGTAAGATTGTATTTTATTTAAACTTTCTCTTGAAGCTTCATATTGACCAGGACATTCACTTCTTTACACCAGTTGTCTACCTTCTGTGGTATTTCAATATTGCACAGTTAAGCGTTAAGCAAACTTCCTGATGTGTTGAGGAAACAGGAGTTTCATCAGGAAAATAGGTAGTCAGCTGTTGGCAATAAACAGGTAAAAAAATCTCGATTCGGCAGGGAGAAGGAGCTCCATGGCCTGGGTTTTTAGAGGGTAGACAGGAGAGGAGTGACTTTTGTTTTCGATTTGAGAGAGAGAGCAGGTTGAGAGAAAGGACTGGAGAGGAGAGGTCAGAGTGTCGCTGGTCAACAAGCAACGAAGTCCAAAGAGAGTTTAGATTTATTGTATTCAACGTCATTTTAAATTCGTCATTATCATTCTTCAGATAGATTCTTCAGGTATTTATCCAACCAACATGCATGATTCAGGTTTGAAGGTTCATAAAACTGAATGAGTGACCATTGCCTTTTCTAGTTGTTTAGAGATTTTATTTCAGATTTGCCTTTCGCACACAAGCATTTAGATGTGTCATCTTAATAACAAGTGCTCTCATCATTTATGAGGATGAATGATGAATAAGCTACATCACCCATTGATTTATTGTGAGAGTGGCAGGTTTTGATACCCTCACTCTGTGGAATGATACGTACTCATAAAGACTATGGCCGGCACGTTCCCCCGATCTCACGCCTACAGATTATCATCTTACGGGGCTTCCTGATAAACTCTGTTTACAAGAACAATCTCCGCTCTCTGTCAGAAATGCAGGAAACCATAAGCGCATTTCGTAGCAGTATTTCTCAGTTGTCACGTGTTTTTGAGAACGAAGTTGTTTTGTGCAATAAATGAGACCCGGCAAATTCTTCAGAATAGGATTGATCACATTTTATATAGGCTGATAGTATCATTTCTGTTGTAAATAGTCCCTCAGATGGACTTTCAGATTTAATCAACAGATGGCTCTGTAAAATTGCATCTATTTTTGGACAATTTGCGTGCAGTATATTTTGTACAATACAGCAAACATACCACAGTAATCTGTATCTGAAAAAGCTACTATTGACGGAAAGTAGATTTTTCAAGTAGTCTCCAATTAATTACCACATCGAAAGTAGAACTGCAAAAATTTGTGGGAAAGCTTCAGTGCTTTCTTATTTTAACTTTTACCGTTTCTTTTAATTTTGGAAGTAACAAATGTCGTAATGAACAGGATTTTGTTATTTTCACGTTCGTTTACGAACGACCTCATCTCGGAGAAACTTGTACATGTATCAAAGATTTTCAGCAAGCAAAGGATGAAAAACATTACTTGAGCCAAAGTGAGTTTCACAGAGTTTGGCCGTGGTAGGTTTAAAGTATGGTATAATGAAACACACGGGTGTTCCGAGAGGATTTGAGGGGAGGGGTCAATTTTTCCTACCTGAAATATTCCTTAAATGTAATAAAACATGAAAAATTAGCTATATTTTATATATATTATATATTTATATATTATTTATATTTTATACTAGCTGATTGCCCGGTGTTGCCCGGGTATTTATTTATCCCAATCTTCTATTAGACAGGACTATAATGAATTCTAAATATAGTGCAAAATGAACTTGGTGTTGAATGGCAATGGGAGTGTCCCTATTCATCTCAGCGGCCCCGGAAACTATGGATTCCACACTAATATCGGTCGTTTTACATGTCACCCCCTTCCCACCCACACCCCTAGGGGTGCCAGGGGTGTCTTGGAGTTGAGCGGCATTGGGAATGTCACTATTCATCTTGGTGACCCCGAAAACTATGGATTCCACACTAATATCGGTTGTTTTCGATTATTTTTACATGTCACCCATTTAACACCCCTACCCCTAGGCGTGCCAGGGGTGTCTTACCCCCACAGCATTTCTTTCGGGATTACAAGTGATACGTGTATTAGGTTTGGTTCAAATCGCTCCAGGCGTTGGAGAGTTATGGCGGAACAAACACACATCCATTTTTATATACAGGGTGAGATAATCAAACGGGAAGATTAAAAAAAATTCACAAAAAATAGAGAGAGAGAATATTATTTTTTTTAACACGAATGTACTGTACATGACTGGAAATTACTAGTGTACCTTAAAAAGGTTAAATTTTTTTTAATATGGTGTCAGTAAGATGGCGTCCTTGGTTTTGCATACATTTTTCCTGCCTACCCCCAGATGAAAAAACACTCTTCCGGCTTAGACTCGCATTTCCTGGTCATTTCATCAGCAGATTCGGAGATATTCCGTGGCCTGCCTGTTCACCGGACTTGACTTTTTCCTTTGGGGTTACCTCAAGTCCAAAGTATTCAAGGACAACCCTGCAAGAACCAGGAATGATTTGAAGCAGCGAATTGTGCAAGAGATCCACAACATTCCGTTGAAGATGCTACTATGCGTCATGGGTGGATTTACTCTGAGACTCCGACAATGTGTGCAACACCAAGGGCGCCATCTTACTGACACTATATTCTAAAAATGAACATTTTTCAGGTACACTAGTAATTTCCACTCATGTACAGTACATTCATGTTCATAAAATAAATAATATTTGCTCTCTCTATTTTTTGTGAATTTTAATAATCTTCCCGTTTGACTGCCTCACCCTGTATACAAAAGATTAGTACTATATTGTGGATAGTGAAACTTTTCTCAACCCCCCTTATGGAATTTTATTTCCTGGCGATATTCTTACTGCTATGAACCTTGCTGAAATGTAATGGTTTAGAACGCCAAAGTATTTAGATGAAAAATAAAGTTCAGCTTTATAAAAACATAGCCATTAACACGTGAACAATATGGATTGGTTGATTGACGTGTAAATTAACAAGCGCGTCAGCACACTAACTATTTGCACCAACCAAGGTCCTTAACACTCCATTGTTCGATGTCACAATGAGCAGACAACGTCACTGGCTATAATACATTTTGATTCTCTGTATTATTCACATATTGGTTTTCATTTTAGTATTTTGCATCGTCTTCAGCTGCTGTGTTATGCACTGTTATCTTGTAACATAGTAGCACATGTAGGTCTGAATTTATATGTGCGGAGGCTCGATTTAACAACATTGTGAGCCCCTCCCCCTATATACATGTACAATTTCAATTACAACTTTCAAGTCAAACTATACCGGAGGGCTAGTTTTATTTATTTATATATATATATAGTATATACAGGATGAGTCATAAGTCTTCATACAAATGGTGAAAACGGTGACTAATGTTTATTTTTCCTTTTCAGGCAGGTGAACCAATGAAAAAGAGATGCCACTAACTAAGGAAGAACGGATTGACATCATTCTGTTGGCTGGGAGTGATACCACCCGTCATGTAGCACGTACATCCAATGCAACCCACAGAACATAGATAACCCATGACACCGTGGCCAAACTTATCAAGAAATTCAGAAGAACAGGTTCCGTCGCCGACGAAAGCAGGACTGGAAGACCAAAGACAGCAACAGATGAAAGGAGGTAATGCAGGTGCTGACAGCAGTGATGTGCCGTAGACTATAAGTTTACGTCTACATGCGTTGTCTACACGTAATCTACGCGTAGATTACATTGGGTTGTGATTTACATAGACTACGTAGATAATCTAAAGTGCATTAAAATTAATTTTCAAGACTTTCATGAAAGTAAAGTGACATTTTCAACTATATTGGTTCCTAACGAAATAAAAATGACCCTATTTACAACAAAATTTCTCTTCTCTTCTATAATCAACTACGGAAGAAAATAAATAGTATGTAAAAAACAACAACAGATGGCAGTCGTGAGGCAAAAGTGGTCTTTCCCCCATAAAACACTAGAATATTTCCTATAATAGGTTTCTTCCTAGGTGAGAAATTGTTCGAATTTGGAGGAAAGAGTATGAAAAGTTCTCCTCACACATCAGCAACTGATACGCAGTATAATTTTATCTTAATTTTACAACGCCCTTTGCTAAGTTATCACCTTTCGCCATGTTGTTTACATAGATTACGTAATCTACGTGTAGAATGTAGATTAACAATGTTTACGCGTAGACGCACATCACTGGCTGACAGCGATGACCAGGACTCCGACAAAGGGGACCCGACGCCTCTCTGCGGAAAGTGGAATCCGCCAAAGCAGTGTCATGAACATTTTGCAAGTGAACAAGTGTCACCCATACAAGCTGCAACACTTGCAACATCTTACAGAGGACGATCCCGACCGTAGAGCAGAGTTCTGTGAAAGGTCACTGATCATGAAGGAGAATGTTCCTGATTTTGTTAGTTCTATTCACGTGTTCGTCAAAATTGGTTAGATCACCTAGCATTGTGTTTGGACATGGAAGGGAGACATGTGGAACATATCCTTTAACTGTAGCTGTATAATCCCATTTGTAAAAAGAAAATAAACATTAGTCACAGTTTTCTCCATGTGTATGGACTTATGACACCCTGTACACACACACACACACTGGAACTGAATTGCAACCACCCCTTCAAACAAGGAACGGCCCTACAGCTGCTCTGATCTGATCACATGACCACCCCGACTGGAAGTATCGTGGTGAATGTATAGACACAACGCTACATGTTAGTCGAACAGCACATGTTAAAATGGGAGGTGGTGAGGATTCAACATTGTTCCAAAAGGGCATGATTGTGGGTGCCCGAGCATCAGGTGCGTCAATAACCCAGACAGCGACACTGGCCGGATGCGCCCGTGTAGTGAAGGTGTACAGAGAGTGGCAAGAAAACGGAGCAACGATCACCAAGATGCAGAATTGCAAGGGCGTACGAAAGGTGACACCGCGGGAAGAGCGTCCAGTCAAACGGCTCGTGACAGCTGAACGCACCATCAGCGTACGGGAATTACGAGACCAATACAACAGTGAATGCACAACAACCATATCCTACGCAACTGTGCGGCGCACACTGGTACACATGGATAATAAACCTTTTCGAGCCAGGCCTCATCTCCAGGAAGCTATCAACTCGCGGCAAACCACGGCACCTAGCGACCTGTTGAGGGAGATAAGTCAAGGCATGAAGTTCCACAGCAGACGACCCCACTCGTCATCTACTCCTCACGAAGCGTCACCGCCGCCTTCGTCTCGCTTGGGCCCACGAGCACGCTGATTGGACCGTGGACGATTGGGAAAGTGTGTGTTGGTAACTGATCTTAATAGACAATTCAGTTGGGAAACTGATCGGTTAGTTCGTATGAATTTCCCAGCCTGATCATTACCAGTTAGAGATCGGTTAGTTCATTGAACTCTCCAGCCTAATTATTGCCTATTTTTGTGGGAGCAGAAAAAGGTTTATTATCCATTTTGCCTTGACTCATCTCACTCAACAGGTCGCTAGGTGCCGTGGCTTGCCGCGAGTTGATAGCTTCCTGGAGATGAGGAAGGTTTATTATCAGATGAATCACGGAGCCGTTTGATCTACACACACTAGGTGTGCTTTCTTAGGTATTCCATAACAAGCATGCTATGGAGGGCCCCGAAGGGGAAGGGTACTCATACGCACTGAGAACCCCAAACCTTAGGGGGACGCTTACAAGACGAGGCGTTGCCGCAGAACTGTGCTGGGCCCCACTCTTTGGGGGACCGGGATTACTTAACATTTTGATTTCCGCTACACCACTGTGACGGGTGTGTGCGTGTGTGGCGCCAACAGCACGAGGCTATGGACCCTTCCTGCATGGTGAGTGCTCTACAGGCTGTATGGTGTGGGGTTGCTTCTGTTGGCATGGACTGGACCATTGGTGTGTATGGACCGCTGTGTGGCATCCGTTCTGTTGGGAGGTGTTAGGGGATAACTTACACCCCACAATCCATTCCTTCTACCCACACGGGGACGGCACTTTCCAGGACGACAATGCACGGTGCCACCGAGACGGGAATGTACTTGCTTGGCTAGAGGAATATTCCACAGAAATACAGCATATTAAATGGCCCCCTAACTCCCCCGATCTTAATCCCATAGAGCATCTGTGGGATGTTGTGGAACGAGCTCTTCGAACCATGCATCCTGCACCGACGTAAGTTGGCTCGTTATGGGATGCCATGGTGTCAGATCCCCGTGGAGAAATATCAGCACCTCGTGGAATCCATGCCACGTCGTGTACAGGCCGTCAGCTGAGTCAAAGGTGTACCAACAAAGAATTAGATAGGTGGTAGCAATTCAGGAGCGTATATTCTAGGCTGCCCAGGCTATCTGCGAAGCCTGAAGTCTAGAGAATAAAATTCAGGAGAAAAATCAATCGGAAATTGTAAATGTTATTATTCATATCAGTGAAATGATGATGCTGATTCTGAAGTTGGCAACCTGATTTCTTATCAGTTGGCAACCTGATTTCTTATCAGTTGGCAAACAGATTTCTTATGGGTTGGCAACCTGATTTTCTATGGGTTGGCAACCTCATATCCTATGGGTTGGCAACCTGATTTCCTATATGGGTTGGCAACCTGATTTCCTATATGGGTTGGCAACCTGATTTCCTTTGGGTTGGCAACCTGATTTCCTATATGGGTTGGCAACCTGATTTCCTATGGGTTGGCAACCTGATTTCTTATGGGTTGGCAACCTGATTTCCTATGGGTTGGTAAATTTATTTCTATCCATAGCCTAGGACCACATGACATAGTGATATAGTCCAGATCAGTATACGCCACTGGTATATATATTGTATTGTTGTCACATTTCAAATATCAATTTCCCATTTTGTAGACCTTTTCAAAAAGCAAGGTTTCCCCAGGCAAATCCCCTTTGCAGGCCCGGGGCTATACAGCCCTCCAAAGGATTGGCCACACAAAGAAATTGCATATATGAGTGATTAATTTGACTTCGCAGGCCATTTCATCGAACAGTGATGCGTTGTAAATTTCAATAGCTTATCCATTGTTCGCCTATTAATTGAATACTGAAGTCCCATATGGAATCGACAGTACAAAACATGGCAAGATGAAGTGGAGAGCGTTCAAATGCAGTATGTGGAATGGTTGTGTTTTAATATGAATATCGCTTATCACATAAAGGACTACAAAACTTTATGTAAACATTTCGATATGGACACTTTATTTGATACAAGACTCGTTAGTGACGTCATTTTCCTACATAAATTTATTGAACATTATTGTCAGTGCTCCGATCTCTTCTTGCAAACCATAGCCTTTAATGTAAACTAAATGCATCATTTCGATTGATGCACTAAAGTGTGTTTTATGGCTTCTTCAAAGAATCAGATTCACATTTGATGCATTTGGGTGCATTTTTGTATGTCGGGAAAGAAACACCAAAATGCATCATTTGATTCAAGTGAGGATTTCCTTCAGTCGAGATGCACTTCAATGCATCAGTTGATGCACCTTCCTGCATCTTTTTGGATGAGTTTAGGTAGCTCAGACGAAACGTTTAAGTGCATCATCAAAAAAGATACAGGAAGGTGCATCAAAACGCATCAAGGTGCATCAAAACGCATCAAGGTGCATCAAAACGCATCAAGGGGCATCAAAATCAAAACGCATCAAGGTGCATCAAAACGCATCAACTGATGCATTGAAGTGCATCTCGACTTAAGGAAATCCTCACTTGAATCAAATGGTGCATTTTGGTGTTTCTATCACGACATACAAAAATGCACCCAAATCCATCAAATGTGAATCTGATTCTTTGAAGAAGCCATAAAACACACTTTAGTGCATCAATCGATGCATTCTGGTGCATCAATCGATATGATGCATTTAGTTCTCTGAGTTTAGGTCGCCACAGTGCACGACGAAGAAATCTATTCTACATTGGATAATTGGAGCAAATTTTCAATGGCTTCTACCACCGCCGTATAGTTAGGCAACACACATAGCGCATTGCAGGGAAGCGAGTATTTCAGAGACTATGTGTCTTATTTTCTATTGCCGCTGACTGTACAGGTATGACAAAAAGTGCCGCGAAATACTGAGAGCCACGACGCTCAAGGAGCTTAGTATGTGGTCGGTTCCAAGCATTATTTACAGCACTATTCGTCAGGCGTGCTCTGTGGATATTTCGTTGTACCCTAAGTTTCCATTCGAGGAGTTTCAGGATTGGCCAACAAAAGTACAGGGTACCACAAAAGTTGTTTTCAATTTCGAATTTCGCTTCAACTTTGAAACGTCCTGCAAATTACTTCCTCAACTATCAAGGACCACTTATAATTCCGCATCCAGTTTTTGACAGTTGCGCAGCATAGAATATTTCGTAGGAAAGTTGGGAAGGTCTCACTCTTATGTGTATATTTCAATGTGTTCATTTTACAACCAGTGGTGGTTTTAGCATATGCCCGGACTAAATGAGATTTTCAGATGAAAGTAGCTGACTTGTTCATGAGTATAGTTCATACTTTTTGCCATTTCCTTGGTTTCTGTCGCTTGATTAAATTGTTGAGGGGCAGAAGCTGATCGAAGAAACAGAAAGAAAATTAACTGTATAAGTTACTCTTAATCGTTACTTTTACTCGAAAATATAACTATACAACTTGATACATAATCATGGCAGAGGCCCATCAGGTAGAGACAGAAACGCTGTAGGAGAATTCCTGCTAGAAGCAGCAACAAGGGACGCGGATTGGCTGTCGGAGTCACGTGACTCTCGACCGTGTACACTCATAACGGGCTCATCGGTCATCATATATGACGAACGAGCTGTATAGATGCTTCCGAAGACTCATTAATAGACCTTGAGGTGAGAGCAATAACTTTAATTATATCGGACAACAATTAGGTATAAACAGCCCACACTATGCAGTAACAAAAACTCCCTGGACTTTCTAATTTTTTTACTTCCTTTAGTACTTATGCGTGAATAATAATTGACTGGGGCTTGAACTTGTTGAATTATGAAAACAGTTCAATTTTCATTTCCATCTAATATCTATTTTAATACATTACTTTCGTCTTTTGTACATATTTCTGTGATACTTTTACTTTCACTGAATTGATACTTATCCTCCAACAATTAATTATCATTATTTTACCTTGTGCTGCCATCTATGTTTCTTTTCTGAAACTCCCTTTATCCCATCTAGTGTTATTGTTTCCAATATGAAATATCTTGTTTCAGGTATGTAACTATTAGTTTCGGTTTTAAATGTATTATCGTAGTAAATTAGCGGTAAATACACAATTATTTCATTTTCGATTCGGCTAATGTCGGTTTCTGAGGGGGCAAAAGTGAGGAATATCGAGATATGGTAACCCTTTGGTATATTATAAACTTTCCTTTAAAAAAAATGCTCATTTTACAGTAACAACTTTGGACCATAAAAATGAACCGAATGAGTTCCAAGTTAACTTGATGACTGCTACTTCAATATCGTCTCCTCATCTACATCTCTTTCATTTTTTTAATAACCCTCCATCGAGCTTTGACGGATTGAATTAAGATTGGAGGCAAAAAAACTTCAATTTCGTCTCTTCGGGTCCACGATAATCAAAATGGCGTGTAATGACGAACTACAAAATGGCTGATCGTTAACAGACTCAAACGTTGACAAAACACAGCACTAAAACGCTCCATACTTGGGAAAGAACTTTCATTTTGCATCTCAAACCACCTTCAGCTTTTGCAGCGTATAAAAGATTAAAAAACGGGAAAAATCGAAATGCATGCAACGAGGGAAGGTTATTAATGTGAAGGTACTTAGGCGCAACCGCTCTTAACGACATCTACCGAGCGGGAAATGAAATTCCTGGCTAAAAAGAGAAAAAAGATGAAGAAGTGATTGCTCGGCTAGGGGAATATCCCTATTTTCTCGTTAGGAGACAGAAATTACTTCGGGTCTATACGGACACCCATTGGGTTTGTCTTTACTGCATACGCGATTCTGTCAAGCTCCTGTGTCGTGTCCCCCTTTTCCTCACCGTGATCAAACAGTGTTGCCAACTACCAAAGTCTCTTATCCACTGTTGAGAAAAGAGTTACATATCGTTAATATTCTCTATCGCGTATCTACGTGATTTATTAACGGGATTAGACATTGTTTAGTTTCAGGGGGGCAGTGGAAACATCGATTACTGGAAAGAAGTGAAAAATGCTTTTAATCTATTCCTTAGTATACTTTTCGGAACCGAATAGCCTATATCTCGTTTGCTTCCTCAATTGTCATTTCTTAGTCATTATTTCTGCATTGCTTCTTTCATGTTACTCTCTTCTCATTTTACTGGTCTCTTCTCAATATTTATCGAAAACAAAACACAATCATAAGAATAAATGTCTCGCTGATTATAAAGATACCACTCGCGACCTCTTTGTCCGATACCATCTGAACGACACGCCATGAAAATAAGCTCCAGTTTTAAGGCACCGTGTTCCGACATAGCTTCTCAGGTTAAGCTCATAGACTTTACGAGAATGATGGGACTGTACTTGTTCGCAGCCAGGGATGACAGAGTGTAGAGCGTGGGGACGGCTCAAGATAAAATTTTCACCTTGGCGAAGCGGATTTTTGACTCACCACTTTCCACTCCCAATAAAAAAAACTTGCCCATGTTACGTCTTTACGGTTTTAGATAATAAAAATAATAGTCTTATTTATAAATAGGTAATCTCTTAGCTTAAATTGCTATACGATTTTGCAATGTACTGTATGTATTATGTTCTGCAATTGTAAATTCAAAAATATCCTACAATCAAGGTTTGAGCTTGCCTGGTTACACTTCTGGACTTCTGTATTTTTACTTCCTTGAATACTTGATGTGTGCCTAATAATTGACTGTAGGCTTGAACTCATAGGCGTAGCTACGGGGTGTGCCGGGTGTGCCTAGGTACACCCTAATGGGCTGCTTTATCAAAGAGAATTAAAGACAGATATTTCAATAAGAGAGAAAATAAGCGGCAGTTTGTAAGAAGTTGAAAATGTCATTACTTGGCACAAACATGTGCATTATCGCTGATGAAACGGGTGTCTATAGATTTTCCATTTTTTTATGTCATTGGAGAAAGAACATATTTACTGCATTCTACTCTGTACTACAGCGCCTTTCTTCTATACCTGTCAAGCTGCACGTGTGAGAGAGAGCTTTCTCCAAGCTTACCCAAGTTAAAACTAAATTAAGAGCAACTCGGAAGCAGGATAGATTGGAAGCCCTGCCTGCTCTTGCTATTTGTGGAACAGGAAAAAGCTTAGTCTATTGATGTAAATGAAGTTATTGATGAGTTTAAGAACACTGTACCTTTTGACAGACGTCTCTTGTTATAGATGACGTGTATTTTGATGTATTTGTTTGTAACATTTATGAACATTTTGTGTGTGTATAATTTGAATGCAATTTGATTTTTTTCCTACTACATATATTCAGAAATTTTCAACACTGTCATTTAGTGAATTTATATTCCTTTACAAACATCAGTGCAGTTAAAGAGCCAAGTGATTGTGTTGCAAAATATGCTATTAAAAAGGTACAAGACCTCATTTTTTTCTTTGTGCACACCCAAATATAAAGTTCTAGCTACACCTATGCTTGAACTTGTAAAATTATAAAAACCATTCGTCTATTGTCTATTTCTGTACATTGCTTCCAACTTTTCTAAATCTTTCTATTATATCTTTGCTTTCACTGAATTGATACTTATCCTCCAAGAATGCATTTATATTGCTTTACCATGTGCTTCCATCTATGTTTCTTTTTCGAAACTTTTTTCTTTATATCTCTTGTTATTGTTTCCAATATGAAATATCTGGTTTGTAACAATTATTTTTAAAATAAATAGGCACGCTTATATAATGAAAATTAAGGTTCTGGCACTACTTCTGGGAGGACAACCAGGTGTCCTTAAGGGCTTGAGGCAGGGTTTCCGCGACATCTTTCCCTCTGCGGCGACTGCTGAGCACTGTTGCCAACTTAGATCTTTTGGAGCCAGATCTGGCTTTTCGTGAACTCGTTTGGCTGTGAACTGTGGCGTACGCTCCCCTGCACCGCTACGATGCCATCATTGGCTCGGACCAACAAAGACCAACTTTTGCAATTAGTATATATTTTCCATGTGTTATTGATATTTTCGTTGCGTTGTCCCAACCCCTTTACCTCCCCAGCTATTATTTTTTTGTAGCGCCATGGCTGACGTGAAAACGACAATATAGTATCCGGGAATTCTTTATTTTCGATTTCATGCGACCATTGGTGGTGAGATGGGTTGTGCCGCCATATCTAGACAGTGAAAACTAAGAATAAATTGTCATCACTTCAAAGTTAACGCTAATAACTTTATGTAGTTCGCGCTACGACGCCAGGTGCCCCGGGTTCGAATCCTGGCCTGGGCATGGATATTTGCGAGTGTCCATTCATTAATTTCACCCTATCATCACTTCCCATCTTCGCAAATTAGCCAAAAGTGGCACAAAAAGCGAAGTGAAAATAAAGCAAATCAATCAATCATTCCTAAATCTAGCTCCTTCAAAGTCAACTTTAGATCTATTTTTAAGGTGAAATTTAGCTCTTTTATGCGAATCAGGTTTGGCAACACTGCCAGGATGGCCGTAGAAGGCAAGGAGAAATGCATTACGCTTATGGGAGCAATATTTTATTTGTTCTCTCGGGAATATCAAACATCCAATGGCGTAGAAAAGTACATGGACGGAAAAAGGACACGTTGAACAAATTCTTGGTCGTAGCAAAAGTCGAAACTCCCATTTGATTAGCTGTAACTTGAAGTTGATTCTCTATAAGAAATGCATGGGATGGGATACTTTTTCAAACATTGTATCTAGCTAAAAAAGTAACTTAAAAAACCGCTTCCAGTTGCAACATGGAGAGAAATTCATGCTCTCTTGTCCAGTCGGGGATTTTTTAAGTAGCAGTGTTCATTCTAACGATATTGAAAGAAATGCACAACTGCGAAAATGTCTCTCTTCCCCTTAAGTCGTTCCCTGGTGGAGAGGTCTGTAAATTCCTCTGAAGTTCCGAAGACGATTTCATTAAGCCCCCATTGCAATCCGTTTCGCCTCAACCCAATCAATTAAACGCTTGTATCGGGGTCCAATCTGCTCGCATTCAGCGCAAAGGGAGTCCTTATCGCGAACGACCAATGGCCGCTCAAGAGATGGTATCCATGGCAACGGCCCAGCTAACTGACGTTATTCTCTTGTTTCCGGCAGGGGTACCAACGTGTCGGTGGGGATGCAATGCGATCTCGTCCACGCTCCGGTTTCACCCCTTGATGCACGGCTGAGAGCGTTTCTTCCGGAAGGTGGGGGAGAAGGCAGCTTTGTAGCCTGAAGGACGAGGCTTCAAGCCACAATTGCGAGTTTCCGTGCTATCGAAACTCTTTGTCGATATCATTCAGGCCTCGCTCGTGTCGATTTCGAGAATCAAGTCATCCTCACTTTCTCGTCAAAGGTGCAAAAGATTGTAACGGTGTCGTGTTACAAACAGCACGTCCCGTTACTATACTCTGTCCCTGATGTCTCTGGAGCAAGAGAAAGGAAAACAAGTCTGTGAGAGGGAATGGGATTGCGTGGAGGGGTTAGAGCGACTGCAGTTACTAGTCTTTGCAGCAGCGTGTACTTCTTCGCTCTGCCTTGCTCCAGATATACCCGGGACAGAGTATAGAGTGCGTCGAGGCTAACAACAGGCACGGGGACCGCTTTTTCTGGAAGTGACGTGCTATTACCACCTTTGCCTACTGTTACGTACCCCATGGGTCTGATGCGCGTAAGTGATTACGAATATAAAAAAGAGATGGCAGCACAAGACATGTAAAACAGAAGATTGCACAATATACATGAATGACAGTGTAAATTAGCGCCAAAGTAAATTAGGAAGATGAAAAATAATAGAATATGGTACAAGATAATATAGGCAATATATAAAGATAATAAATTAATAAAAATACGTATAAAATGAGACATGTACTCATATGTAAATAGATACGAAGCGTAAAGAAGTACAGATACAATTGTATCGCTACAAATTTGGTATCTATACTTCTTTAAGCTTCGTATCTATTTACATTTGTATCGCTACTTCCGCAAGGTGCAGTGCTTTCTCCTCTTCTGTTTGCACTCTATGCAGCTGACATTCCAACACCTGAAACAGGCATACTAGCCACGTATGCCGATGATACGGCAGTATTTGTCTGGGACAAACGTCTCGAAAACTGCGAAGACAAACTGAAGAAGTACACCACCCGTTTTGAGAAATGGGCCACAAAATGGAAGATCAGGATAAACCCGGAGAAGAGTTTTGTTACGGTCTTCGGCCTGGGCCCCGTACCAGAACGAGCTCGAGTCACTCTCTTCGGACGCCGAGTGCCTCATCGTGATCAAGTGAAATACCTGGGTGTCCTCCTGGACAGACGACTGAAATTTGGACCTCACACAGATGCGGCCTGCAAGCGCGCACGCATGCATCTCGGCTACCTATCGCCATTGCTACGTGCGCACACTCTTCCTTTTGCCACGCGCCTCCATGTGTTCACTTCGATGGTTCGTCCTATTCTACTCTATGCCAGTCCGGTATGGACCCAGATGGCACAGACCCATCACAAAAAGATCCAGATTGTGCAGAACAGAGCGCTACGCATGATTGGGTCCTACCCCATGGACACCCGTATCACCCAGATTCATGATGATCTGCAATATCCAATGATAGAGGAGACGCTCCAAATCGCCAAACAACGCATATGGGCCAAGGTTCGAGCCCACACCAATCAACTGATAAACTCCATCGGGACACTCCGCCCCCGACGGCGTAAGGTACCTCTACCACGACCATGACAAAGTGAATCACACTCAGATTCTAGGGAACCTAAGTAATCTCTTCATATGGTTTTTAACAAATGTATAATATGTGCACCTGTGCTTGTATTCAAATTTCGTGTAATTATCATGATAAATCCTTGTATATCTTGTATGTATTGTTGTAGTTAGTTGTAATGTTGGGCACATACCCACGACCTGTCTCCTGCGACAGTAGCAGGAAACACTAATGTAATTCTAATTATCAATGTTCCTGTACACATTTACTATGTAAACAACCCACATCCCAGTTCAATAAACAATATGCTGGACATGATAAGTCCTGACTTTAAAAAAAAAAAATGTATCGCTACTGTCACTTCTTTAAGCTTCGCGTCTCCACTTTGTTCATCCTCTAGCCTAACTATTGCCTATTTTTAGGGAAGCAGGAAAAGGTTTTGTAAGTCTTTGCCTTGACTCATCTCACCCAATGGGTCGGTAGGTGCCGGGACTTGCCCCGAGTTAATACCTTCCTGGAGATGAGGCTTGCTCGAAAAGGTTTTTTATACGAAATTTTGGTTTCCTAACAAATCTAATTCTACTCTCTAAATTATCATCGCTATTCAATTTTTCCGACTTTGCAGTTAATTGGTTCTGGTCCTATCTACAAGAAAGTCAACAATGTGTCGTTGACCTATATGGAAAATCGTCGTGGAAAAACATTCCTTATGGTGTCCCTCAAGGCACCGTACTCGGCCCCCTCTTATTTGCTCTGTATATAAACGACCTCCCGACGGTGCTTAACTGCTGTAAATACCATATCTATGCCGACGATTTTCAGTTATATTTCTCTTTCCCCCCGCAAGAAATACTGCATGCAATAGAAATTGTGAACAATGACCTTAAACAAATAAGTACTTGGTCTGCACACCATGGCTTACATCTAAACCCGACTAAAACCCAGTGTATTCTTGTAGGTTCCCCTAGAATTTTGAGCAAAATAGATAAATCTAGCCTCCCTAGACTCAACATAAATGATATTCATCTGCCCTTCTCCACTACTGTTAAGAATCTGGGTGTGATACTCAACGAACATCTCACCTGGGCAGAGCAAGTTAACTCTGTATCTAGAAGAGCTTTCGGTGCATTGCATTCACTCTATCGGCTCAAAAACTTCCAACCTGAACGCATAAAAATTGAACTCGTCAAGTCTCTTGTCTCTCCCATTGTTGACTATTGCGACATTGTTTTCTTGGATGTCAATCACGAGCAAGCTAAACGACTGCAGTGAATCCAAAATGCCTGCATTCGTTTCGTTTTCGATTTTTTCGATTTGACACCGTACTTTGCGAAAGTCGAGTGTTAAGGTCATAAGTTAACTTTACTGTACAAAATGCTCCAAATAAAAGACCCGCAATATCTCTATAACCGATTTCAACATCTTTCCGACTTTCACAGCCGCAACACCAGATCGCGCGAAAGGTCTTTGCTCTCCATTCCACTCCACAAATCCAACTTTTATGCAAACTCTTTTACTGTTACCTCAGCAGGCCTTTGGAACAAGTTGCCACCTGAAATTCATGTCTCTTCCTCAATTGTGACGTTCAAAAAATTGTTAAAATTACACATATTATACAATGAGAATTAAATGTTTGACTTCCCAAATAAAGTGGTGGGTGCAGAGAATGATAGAAGTTCATAAGGCACAAAAATGATTTAACGTAATAGTTAATATGAATTATCGTCAAGGTATACCGTTTTGGGCTGTGTTTATGTAAGTGTAATGTTATTTATTTGCTTGTAGAATATGTATGTGTGAGTACCTATTGGTTATATTTCCATTCTTATAGGTATGTATTTTTCTTTGTATTTTTTATTCCTCTGTAATTTTTAATTTTTTTTTGCTTTATTGAATATTTCAATATTCCACATTCAAAAATGTATGGAAACATGGTCAAGTGGAAGAAAAGGCTCCACAGCCTTAACCTCGCCATGTAAAAGAAGATAAATAATTCTTCCCCATTGTGGAAATTTTAACACACCAGTGGCGGCGCGGCGCGTTCCAGTCGCGAACCACAGCACCTTTTTGCCTGCGCGTCACAATCGCGGAACAGACTTGGCTGCGCGTCTCAATCGTTTGGCACCAAGTCAACTACACTTTTGTCGTATTCACTAGTGGCGGCGCGTTCCAGCCGACGGCCCAAGTGTTGGGAAAAGTTAGATATCGGAACCTAGATGCTGAAGATTAAATGTATCTAGAATTAACGCCGCTGGTTTTGGACTTGCTGATAGCGCATAATATAAAAGTTAGGAAGTCCAGATCCTGATCCAGAATGAAGCCTAGATCCCGATCCAGAAGGAAGTCCAGATCCTGATCCAGAAGGAAGTCCAAAACTAAGCCCTCAACCGTTGTTGAAGGGAATAAAGTTATAAAATACAATCGCGGAAGAAGATATATAGATATCCATCAAGACAGAAGTTTGTGGATGTTGATTCGATTAAGTAATAAGAACGTTGAAAAAAGATGAAAGCAATTTCATAGATATTCAAGCTTGTGCGAAATTCCGATAATCTTTATATGAATATATTCTCATGAGTTCTCAATTATATATATATTTTTAATGTAAAGAAGGAAGATATAATACAATATATTAACTGTCTCCATTGGAAGGCTCACTGTCTGGTTTCCTTTCTAAAAAGAACCATACCCTCTAGATACTAGCCGTGGCTTAAAGATTTGGCATCCAAAGGGAGATTGCATATTTAGTGGCGCCCAACGTGGGGCTAGAGAATTATTAATCCGACAGCGAAGCGAGAGAAAATTGAAAAGTGTAGGAAAAGGATAAAGTTGAGAATGAGAACGTAGAAGGTGAAATGAAGGAAATGGGAAAGGAAAATAAAATATTCAGCTGTTGTGGGAAGAAGGAAGCAAGGAAGAGATTATTTTTTGTACCACATGTAAGGAAATGGAACATTGGATGTGTGAAGGAATGTGAAAAGAAAATACATAGTGCTGAGCGAAAGAGGAGAACACTACACGTGTAAGAGCTGTAAGAAAGAAAGGACAACGGAAAGGGAAAAGAAAGCCTAAGAAATGAATCTAATGAGAATGTTTAAAAAATTGTCAATGCAGATGGAAGCCAGCGCCCAAAGAATGGAAGAGAATAACAGAGAGATAAAGGAAAATAACAGAAGATTAGAGGAAACGTGTGATGAAAACAACAGAGAATTAAAGGAGAAGTTTGATGAGAGTAATAGAAAGGTAGAAGAAAAGCTAGATGAAAGTAATAGGAAGTTTGAAGAGAGGTTCGATGAAAACGTGGCGTAGCGTTTCGTCCAAATTCCAGGAACAGGCAGCTTACGATTACCTGACCGAGTAGCGTTTCGTCCGAGGACTACCATCCTAATAGTGTTTAATGAAGCTTTAGTTTACAGTGCGATAAGGTCCGTTGTTTCCACCAGCCAGGACTGCGTGCCCTCTTTAATTGGCACCTCTATGAAAGTAGAGACGGGCCTGCCGTAAAGCCTCGCACTCGGCATGCAAGACAGGAGGTCATAAGTGACCTACGGACGTCATGGACATTTTTTAGAATGTTTAAAATACTTAACAGCATTAACAGAATTTTCCAACCACTGGTCCACAAAAGCAATCGAATATTCAATCAATTTTTCATTTTCTTCTGCCCGACTGTGGATATGAATCCATCCTTTCTCCACTTCCGTTGGCTAAGGCAGCACACATCGTGATGGAGTTCCGAACTTCCTGATTGGATTTGTACATACTTGTAAGCCCAATGTTCTGTACCTTCCTCCACAGACCTTGTGAAAAATGGAAAAAACAACCTTGTACGTTAGCTCTTGGAAAGAAATGTTTGATTGCTTCAATATCTCCTGCATCAAAATCAATGTTCACTGTCTCGGGAGCCCATTCCGATACTACTTTAAGGGTAGCTTCAACCTATCTTCACATGCAGCAGCAGTGGCTAATCCCGCAGCTAGATGATCCACGGGCTACCTGTTCCAAATATCCGAATGTAGGTAACCTTTTTCTTGTCAGAAAGCAACGCAAAAACTGCAGGCGTAACATTTGTCTCTTTACTAGTGTGGCGTGCATACAAGGTAAGCTACCGAAGCACTGCTTCGGCATGCAATTCGAATTTTGCATAATTCCCAGGATAATTAGACTACCCGAAAGTGTCGAGAGGCATTTCTTGCGGAGCCCGTGATAGACTGAAATGCCGCAAAGCAGTGGCGTGCGGTATTTTTATCAAGGCAAGCCTGCCCCTTGATGTATTATTGTTTATTTAAAAATTATACATTTGCTTCGGGTATATAAATGGTCACCGCACGCTATTGTCACTAGTGCTTCCTAAATCTACGTAAACTGTGTCCAACTGAGCAAACTGCTTGCTAACACACTTAAATGTTCCATCTAAGAAAATATTATTTTTGTTTTAATATTCCTTTCCCTCTGGAACTTGTAAATATCAATAATATCTCACCTTCACAGTCGTCAGCTAGTAAGAAAGTGTTGCCATCTGCCATGACTAAAATTTCTGGATCCAAGTTCACTTCCTCTCGACGATTTGTCTGTCTGCACTCCCTGCGCTACACTCCCCTGTTCATGCAATATAGCTTTGTGCACATCAATGCTGGCTACATCAGGAACACACTCGTGGCTATCTTCTTTAATTAATTCACTGTTGTTGGTAATAAATAACTTTTCCACGACATGCTCGCGCAACACAACACCACACAACTTCACCAGACCGATTCTCCCTCTTCTTGGTGTACCGGTATCCATTACATATCAAACACGGTTGACCCCTTTTGGCTGTTCTAAACACCATCTTACGAATAAATGTGTTATCCTTGAAAGCACTGATCCAAATACGGTCAACAATGTCTTGCGCTCTCCGGTGACACCGGTTAGTGAAGGTAAGACTCATCATCAGCCAGGCTCGGACGAAACGCAACTCATTAAACCGTCGCGGAAGAACTGTAGCATTTTTCTACGAATTTCGCTTTCGGACGAACTGCAACTCGGACGACACGCTACCGAATCGATGAAAATAGCAGAAAATTAGAAGCAGTAAGACACGAAAACCAAGAAATGTATGCTAGAATAGCTAATGCATATGAAGAAAATAGAAAGGTACTGGAAAAGAAAATAGAAAATACAATTCTACTAATAGAAGAGAGAAATTTGGAAACAAAGAGACGAATTGAGAATGAAATATCGGAACTTAGAGAAGAAGTTAGGGAAAAATTAGAAACAAACAACAAGAAAGCAATCAGGGAAGAAGATGGAAAACAAATCACAGATAGTAGTGGTGATTTCCAGAGTGGATGAAGTAGAATGCAAAATAGGGGAAGCAAAGCTGTTAATAGAAAAAAAGGACTTTCGACGTAAATGAGAAAATTGAAAAGGAAGAGATAAGACTTAGAGAGGAAACATACGAAAGAGTTTCAAATTACAAGATGAAGCAAATAGTATGAAAACCCTAAGTATGGAAAAGGAAATTACGGAAAATAGAGCTGAATTGAATAAGTTAAGGTTAAAGCGGACAAGAGAGAAAAGGAGACATATAGAAAATCAAACGTAGCAAATACCAGAATAGATAAGATAGAAAGGAAGATAGAGGAGGTAGAAAACAAATTAAGAAAGCTATTCGCTAAAAGAACCAATAGAAAACTTAGTGTTCAAGAAAGTGAAGAGGAGGAAACTTATGTTAAAATGGAAATAAGAGGAAATAGTTGCAGTGAAGAGTCAACAGTTGAAGAAGAGAAGTATGAGAAGTACAGGAATGCGGGGCGACGAAAGAAAGGAAAATTGAAAAGTAACGAAGACGGGAGTAATAATGAAAAATTGTTAAGACATATTGGATAATGAATGCTACAGAAGTAAGAACTTCAAGACCAGGATTCCCAGACCACAAGAACTTCAGTATCTGCATAAGTTTAATGGGAATATATCTGATAAGTGCCCTAGAAAGGTTTTAAGAAAATTAACGGCGAATGATACTCATCAGAATCCCTGAAGGAATGATTCATAGAAACATGTTTGAAGCAGTCTGCAGCCGGAGGACATAAAAGAAAGGCAGCTAGAAGCTTTAAAGAGGAGATATGTAGATTGATCTAAAGTAGATAGCCTCGAAGAACAGCCGTGGGAAACACAGAGAAGCTTTAAAAATCTAAAGGAAAGGAGCAGTGAAGAAGATTTGGTCAATCAAGTTGTACAGTGGCTACCTATAAGAATACAGAGAGCAATAGCAGCTGCCAAAATAAGAGAAATAGATGGCCTGATTGAATATCTAAGGATAGAAGACGTGTTGAGGAAAAAGCAAAATTCATGGAATGATAAGGAAGAAAGAGTATATGGCAGAAAATAGCAATAAAAAGAAGAAAATCGCCCTAAACAAAAATTGAGGAGACAGGAATTTGATGTAAAAAGAATAGATGTGAGAAACCAGAGAACAGACATAGAGAGAAGAGACGCATAAAGGAATAATGGAAGATATAAAAGAAATAGGGAAACGACGAATGAAAGGGAGACAAATTACGGTAGATACCGAGGAGCTTGGAGAAATGATAGTGGACGAAATAATTTTCGAATATATGGAAGAAGAGGAAATCAACAATGGAGAAACAGATATGAACAGAACGAAAGGGAATACCTTGGAAATATGTACAATGAAGAGATGGAAAGGAGAAATATTATCCCCAATGTAGAAAGAGATGAAGCGATAGAATTAGCCAGAAATCACTGAAACGATGAAAGAAGATTTCCAAAAACATGAAATGCTTCTACAGCATCTCCCAGGTGTGAGAGACGAGGAAAAAGAAAATAGAATACAAGGAGGAAGGGGTAAATATATATGTACATATGTGTGAATAGAATCAAGACAATTTTTTCCCCATCTTCATATATTATGACGGAAAAATTTTATGGCAATATTGTGTTACGTACCCCATGGGTCTGATGCGCGTGAGTGATTACAAATGTTAAACAGAGATGGCAGCACAAGGCGTGCAAGACAGAAGATTTGCTTAGATACAAACACGTTGGGCGCCAATAAATATGCAACCTCAGTTTGGGCCCAAAATCTTTATGCCACGGCTAGTATGGAGACAGTTAATAGATTATATTATATCTTCCTTTTTTACATTAAAATATATATAGTTGAGAACACATGAGAATATATTCATATCAAGATTATCGGAATTCCGCACAAATTTGAATATCTACATAATTGGTTTCATCTTATTTCAAAGTTCATATTACTTCATGGAATCAGAATCAACGTCCACAAACTTCTGTCTTGATGGATATCTATCTCTCTTCTTCTGCGATTGTATTTTATAACTTTATTCCCTTCATCAACGGTTGAGGGATTTCTTCTTGATCAGGATCTGGACTTCCTTATGAATCGAGATCTGGACTTTCTTCTGGAAGGGAATCTGGACTTTCTTCTGGATCGGCATTTCGACTTCCATCTGGATCGGCATCTGGACTTCCTTCTGGATCGGCATCTGGACTTCTTTCTGGATCGGCATCTGGACTTCTTTCTGGATCGAGATCTGGACTTCTTTCTGGATCGAGATCTGGACTTCCTTCTGGATCAGGATCTGGACTTCCTAACTTTTATATTATGCGTTATCACCAAGTCCAAAACTAGTGGCGTTAATTCTAGATACACCTAATCTTCAGCATCTAGGTTCCGATATCTAACTTTTCCCAACCCTTGGAGCGTCGGCTGGAACGCGCCGCCACTAGTAAATAAGACAAAAGTCTAGACTCGTTGCCAGACGGTTAAGACGCACATCCAAGTCTGTTCCGAGATTGTGACGCGGAGCAAGAAAGGTGCTGTGGTTCGCGACTGGAACGCGCCGCCACTGATGTGTCAAAGTTTTCACAATGGGGATCGTAGTAATCCAACAAATACAAGATTTGTTAGGAGACCCAAATTTGTATTGGTACTTTCACTTCGTTAAACTTCGTATCTATTTTGTTTGTGCCACTTTTGGCTAATTTGCGATGATTTGATGACATGATGAAATTGATGAATGGACACTCACAAATATCCATGCCCAGGTCGGGATTCTAACCACTCCGCCACGGGAGCTGGCAGAGTATAATTACTGCTTTTAAATAATTAAGAATGCATTTACATATCTAGCATGTTTACTGTACGTAATTCCCTTCCCTGCTCATACATGTATTTTGTAACCTTTCAGTGACAAATCATCGCTTTGCAGTAAAATCGCATGAAAATATTGCTCATAGATGTCGCTTCCTAATTAATGATGCTTAGTAGAAAATAGCATTATTAATATCTCTTCATCATTGGGAATAACTGCAAAATTTTGCTTACTGTTTCCTTTTAAAATAAAGACTGTAATATAGCACGAAATGCATCATATCATACTGTTTGGTTTAATTGTTGTGGGTAATGAATACTCTTCCAGGTAAATTTTCACCTTCTGGTATGAAACGTGCCGTGATCACTCTCCCTTCATTTCATTTCCTTCAATGCCAGGGGAGTCCTTTCAGGGCTGCCAATATTCCTATCAGCACATATCAACAGGTGAATGACTATGAAGAGCGACGCATAGCGTTACGCAAAATTAGGAAGGAAAACATAACAACCGATGAGGGAAACGCTCAAAATCAAAATAAAACAAATACCATCCTTTTGAAATCATCATAGCTTAGCTGCATGGCTGGGGAGAGACCTGCGCTCGATCGCCAGCTCTAAACTTCGAAGGAGACGAAGAAAGTGAGCGGAAACATCCATCGCGACACTTTAGGCTGCTCTCATACTGAACTAGGCTTCGTGGCGGTTCCTCTCTCGAACCTTTAGGCCACCCTCTGTCGTCAGCGTCCTCGAGCATAAATCGCCTTCGAAGAACTATACAATCGCAGCTATTACATTAAAAAAATCACGAAGACAAAGCGTCCATCCTCATCTTTACCTTCCTATTTCCTTCAATCACCTTTCAATATCTTATTTCATCTGTTTCTTCACCTCGGCTAATTCAGTGGGCTAATGGGATACTCTGACCCCTCTCAGGTACGGGTACAGTAGTACAAATATATGGGATATGAAGCTTCAACTGTTATGTACTAAATCATTTGACAGGCTATGGAAAAGGGAGATTTTATAAATGAATAACATCTGTTTCTGAAGAAAGGTCTGCTTCTTCAGTAGGTTTCTTTATGGGCAATTATTTTCCTGAAGATGGTTTATTTTCAAGATATTTTATAAATTTACATCTTAGTTACAGATCTCCTTAAATAAAGGACAGAACAGATTTCCTTCTTATAATTAAATCTACGAGACTTTTGCAGTTTATTTACATAATATGGATCAAGCTGTCATATTAGTTATATATAGACGACCAGGCGCTTGCTTGGAACTTTATGAACGCTCCTTGACATAATGAAGCATAACTTTGACGTGACTGGCGAAGGTTTTAAGTATTGACTCCGATCTTAATATAAATTGGACATTATGGTCTGGCTTCAAGATATATGCAGAAATACAAACTGCTATAATTCGTAAAATATTAGAGACATCGACTTGATATCGGGTATGGCAACATGTTAGCATGTTCACAGGGCGAAACCTAACCATGCCAGATATCAATAATGAATATCCTGATCAATAAATAATAATCATGGAGACGAAATAATCTCAACTTATTCTTCCGTATGATGGCATGTTAGCATGCCCACAGGGCGAACCTACTCATACGGCAGAATAATATTAAGTCCTGTTGCTTTATGCAAAAATTAAAAATATATTACGTATAAGTTTCGAAGAAACCAAACTGAATTATTGCAAAGGTTGAAAGAAATCGTAAATTAACTTATTCTCACGCATGGTGACATGTTAGCAAGTCCACAGGGAGAACCTACCCATGCGTCAGAATAACAGTAAGTTCTGAGTCGAAATTTAACATTATTTTGCGAAGATTTTATTTAAAATTTCAGAAAACTTCAAAATAAAGTTTAAATTAACTTATTCTTTCGTATGGTGACATATTAGCATGTCCACAGGGCGAACCTGCCCATACGACAGAATAACTATGTCTCTAAGCTAATTTGAGAACGAAGACTGAGTTCTTGAATCCTCCCATAAAGGGAGCTGAGTATTTAAGATGTTAATCCATCGGAGTCTGTGATGAAAATGCCCCTGAATTAGATTCCGAAGCTGTATTTATACCCCCGGATGTCAAGCAGAGCGCCTCCCGTGACACAAAAGATAAACATAGCTACAGCTGTGATATGCAGAACAAATTTGTGTGTAATGGCAAAATTCTAAAGATTAAACAGTATGTTCCATAAGGTTCATTTTTCTATGTCTAAAACAACAATTATGATCCTTGAAGTTTATATAATATTCTCTACTATAAAGTTGTGTCATTCATAAAAACTTCTTTCCAATGTCCATAAGGCTTATATTACTAATAACTCCAACTGAAATTTAGCTCTTATGGCTTTCATAATAGTTTGATTCTAAAACTGAGAACACATATTTTTGACTAATTGTTAGTGTTGCCCACGAGACGAGACTTTGGTCTGTCTCGTCTCGTGGAGTCTCGTGGAAATGCTGTCTCGTCTCGAAAATATTCGTTTGTCTTATGACACATGGTCAATCTCGTCTCGTCTCGAATTTTTAAAAGCCTGTCCCGTCTCGTCCCGTGGGCAACACTACTAATTGTCAACAATGAAAGATTTTGCTTTCAAGAAGCTTGCAAATAACAAACACCAAACTTCTCGAATGACAGAATTATGTCATTAGGTCAAATATTAAATATCTTATCTTTCATAACGTTTTATAGTGAATATAAAAAGCAAAATAATTAAAGAATAATATTAAACATGACCGAATCTTTGATATGGTTCGGGAGGATCATAGACTGAACAACATAAATTAAGTTTTTTGCATTCAGATGTCTCTCGCGATTTATATCTTGCGTCTTTGTGTTATCGTTTGTTAACAGTAATTCTACATTGACTTCCTAATCGATCTGCTTATTTAAATATAGTGAACATAAATTTCGTTTTGGAGTATGTAAGGCGAACTGAAATGTTTAATGTACGTAGTCTCCAAAGGTAAAAGATTAATTGATTTATTTAGTTTATTTTACTTCGCGTTTTGTGCCTCTTTTGGCTAATTGCGAAGTAGAGGATGAATTATGATTAAAATGAAATCAATACAGGGTGATCACAAAGTGGGCGTACCTCTCTTTATTTTCGACACTAGATGGTAATAGTTGAATTACTTGATAGGAACAAATACTTCTTGGAGGCCCTTCAGAACTGTATTGAGGGGAACTTCACCGCCCGGAAAAAGGTCATTCACTTTCCTATGTAAAGTTCAGCAGAGGAAACGAGGGACAGGGGTGGCTGCAAGAAGTGGCTAGAGGGCTCGACCAATGAACGCGGCTGCAGCTACCAGCAGTTTGCAGCAGCGCGCACTGCTTTGCTCCACCCACTCGCTTTCTCCCCTTCTCCCCTTCTCTTTACTAAACAGACTCCCGGGACAGAGTGTACCTAATGGCGATCGAGTACGCACACGACCAACTCCACAATCCCACTACAATGCTCTCCTTTCTAAAACGCTCTCTTCTCTATTGGCTTCCGTTCTTAGAATCTCCAAATGTTGAAATTTTTCTGTCTGAACACAGTTTCTGACTGTTAACAAAGCGTGTGAAATTTAATTATCCTGTGCCATTTTGTGTTTAAGTTTGTTGTTCTTCCCTCTCTTGCTGTTACAGTTTCAACATAAAATGCATCTCAAAGTTCAAGCAAATAAATACGAGGGGAAGTCAGTAAATAGGTTACAAACTGATGTGGAATTGCTGACGAGAGTAGTGAGTGGTTTCTAAAAGTGTCGTTAGGTGGCAGCACAATCCAGCTTGATGACATTCAGTTAGAAGTCGCAAATACCAGATGTACGCATGGGCAGCTCAGTCTAAAAATGGCGATTATACTCGGGGGCTCCAAGTAGAAATGGTACAGGTGGAGATGATTCGAGCCGAGAGGCGAGTGACGATATACAGCACAGCAACTGCAATGAAGTTTTTCATATATATGTATATAAAATAAAATGTAGTAAAAGGAAATTACTAAATTGAACCTGGTAGAGTACCAAACAGCATTACAATTAAGCCATACAACATTTTATTTAGAACAATATTAATACAAATAATGACATGATGCCCTATGCCCTATAATTTTAAAATTTTTGTATTGTTTGATTTAGTAACTATATTTTTGCGGGTTAAGGAGAAAAGTAACTGTTACATTCGTACAGTTTAAATGTAACACAGAGGCGTGGCGTGCCTAGGACACTTTTTCTGCAGCCGACAGAAACGAAGAGGGAGGCCGTTCCGCTACCCTGAAGAGGCAACAAGGGAGAAGACGGCGTCAATGCAGGGAAAGAGCGGGGAAGGACTTTGGGGCATAGTGTGTGTGCTATGGGGTTATTCATATGCCTGTTAAGGGGCCCTGTTGCCGTTCAGACCTACCGGATCAGCCAGTGTTGTCACATTGAATTGGCAGAAAAGAGCTAAATCACGCCTAAAATAGGAATACCATTTCTGTGAAGCAACTAGAGGTAGATTGCAAAGCTAAGGGGATTGAACTACAACTGAGACTAGTTAGGTAATAGACGAAAATATAGTTCCTTGGTGCGATTCGTGATTTGGTCAAACCTTGCTCCAAAATACTAAGTTGGCAACAGTAGTACGTATACAGCTGGGCTTCCCTTCCACAAAGGAGCGAAGTTCTGTCGTCTGTTCAGTGCTCACCACACAAACGTCAAACTGATCCGAGAAAAGTGTGGTTCTTCTTCTTCCCCTTCGCAGCTCATTGCAAAGAAACAGAGACAGATGAAGAATTGACAAAGGTCTACCACTATTCATTGGATTTTCGTGGTAACTGTCTCATGAGTGGTAGTTCCTTCTAGAAGTGTTTGTGGCTAAATCACTGTGCTGATTGCAAAACAAGAACGAAATGAACAAATATCTTGCTCGGAGACATGTTTTCTTTACCGGGGGGTGATAACGTGTAGCAGACATAATTGTCTTACTGATAGCCGGTAACACTTTTGAAAAAGTCACCAGTGGCGTAGCATGGACATTTCGGGTGGGAACGCCAAGTCCAAAGGAAGGGTCGGCCCTTTCTTGCTTAATAACTTACTTATGGTATTAGTCGCCACAGGTATTGTTTATTTGCCTGAAGTCAGCTGGGTTTTCAATAAAACATCATCCATGCATGTTTTAGCTAGACAATTAGATGCCTCACTATGCCACAAATGTTTTGAACTCTGGTGTTTTATACCTTTCTGCATGACGCAAGTTATTAGAAAACCTACCTGGATCACAAGCGCCTTTGAACAACAGCAGACGTCATTGTCGTGGTTGATCCAACTACTCATTGGTTTGGTTTATTTTACTTCGCTTTTCTACCACTTTTGGTTAATCGCGAATATGAATGTGAGTGATGATATTGATGAAGGGACACTGACAAAGAACACCCGTGCTCACGCTGGGATTTGAAACAGGGACCTCTGTCGTCTTGGCGCACTGTTACTGACGTAACAGTGCCGATTAGTAATTCAGACCACTGTTTATTACATCTTGAGAATGCTGATAAACATTTTAAAATAATTTCGTCCAGAGACCATTCGATGTTAAGAGTTTTCAAATGAATGCTAAACATTTCCATTGACACAATATGAAGCAGTTAGATAATAACGAAAAAATACAATAAAAAAAATTAATAGTTTTGCGGGTTAAGTGGTAGAGCAGCAACACGGTGAATTTCTACCACGAGGACTTCACCAACTTACTTCACAAAAACTGTGTTGATCTTTTAGTTTCTAATGCACATCGCTGTTCGTGCGATAAATCATACAATGCAGTGACCATTAAGAAGCAGTATATTTGAGATTGGTAAAGTTACGTCAATCAATATTGCGTATTGTAGCATCACATAGCACGAGTTGCATGAGAGCGAAGAACCGGGTAGAAATGCTACCGCTGTCGTCTGCTTCAGAAGGCAGGAAGGGTCACATGAACCAATCACGGTAGACCTCTCGTACGCCAGCGTAAGAGAGCCCATTTACGCGCGTGCTGTAGAAATGGAAGCTTTCCCTCCATAAAGGCAGCAAGGAATATAGGAGTCCTGTACGCCGAACCTGCTCGGCGTCCGGCCGGGAAAGGCATTGAAAAGAGATGCTAGAACGAGTGTTGAGAGTGGAGCGTTGCAAGCGGATCGCGAAAAATAGCTATTATAATGCCATGAAGGTCAAACGTATTTGAAATTAGTCACGTTTTACTTTATAATCACAGCATTTTAGCATTTTTGAAATTTTAAATCTGGGAACGCCGGGCGTACGGGCGTACTATAACGCTACGCCACTGAAAGTCACGCCACGCCACTGATGTAACAGTTTCAGTTGATTCGCCCAAAGTAACCATGAGCTTTATGTCCTAAAATTGCTCTGACGTCACTTATATGGTCCTGGTGGGTTAGAGACAATCTAATACCAGTGATCATCATTCTCGCCTCCCCATTTTGTTCATTTTTTCACTTAATTTCCTCTCCTTTATCCCCGCTGCGTTTTCACCGATACAACCGCCAACTAATAAACCAATTATAACCTCCGGAGATCTCCCCCACTCCCCCCACGATATAGCCTTTTCTTCGCCAGGCCTTCCCCTCTCTCCTCATGAGGTCGCTCTCCTGGGGCTCGAGCGCCGTTCAGATAAACCACGGTGTAGGATTACTCACACGGCTCCATATTGGTTTTTCAGATGAAGAAACAGACAGTTGGGGGGAGGGGGGTGTGGGTTGCAGGAGGAAATGAGGGAAAAGCGGTTTGAAAAGGGTGACAGGCAAAGTATTTACTTTTTGAAAGAGGTTCGCTAATAACTTGGAACTGCGATTATCAGTGTTGCGAACTTGGTTCGAAAAAAAAACATTCGTTAAAGAAAAATCCCTTTCGCCGTACGAAATGTAAACTCACAATCTGACAAAACATAGAAACAAGGTTATTAATAATCAAAGCTTTAATTTTTAGCAATTTTCTATAAAAAAGTAAGAATTGATTAATATAAAATTTGAATTAATTTAATTAATTCTATTTGTGGTGCTGTTAACGCGACGGAAAGAACAGTAAGAAGACAATGAGATGAAACAAGATCTTCCTTAAATATACCATCCCAGCATTTGCCTGGAAGTACGTTTTACATGAGTGTGTAAATTAGTTAATAATGCTCAATAATGCAGCAAACATTAACATATCTTCTTCTTGTAGTATCAAATTCAAGAATGCAGTTATTTTCGTAACTTGATATAATAGAATTATGTAGGAGCACGCAATCAAGACATTTCCTTTGAATATGAAGTATAAAGCAGGCACAGGGGATCGTCTCCTGATGTGGGAGTTTCGAAGTGCAAAAAGCAGTGTTGCCACACACCTGATTTTTGTCCTGTCGTAAATGACACCTTTTGCTGTCAACAAGCACACTTCGCTCGATGTTCAGGGAGAGGCAGCGACCGATAGGTTTAGCCGCGCCTTGGGCCCCGAACTGTTACTCCATGGCATAATTTTGGCAATGCAGCATACCACAAGAATTTCCTTGCAACTGGACCAACGTGGTTGGTTCGAAAGTTCGTACAACCTTCCCTGCTCTTCGACGCAAAAGTAGAATTTCAAGTTGGATCTTTAATTGTACGGGATTTAAAATGTTCTTGATGCCCGGGTCAAGCTACGAACCGTCACCCATTCACAGTACAGAATGGCTATTTTAACAAAATCCTGTTTACCTGCTGGCTGCGTCGTGGAGGAGGGATTTTAAAGTTGTCGCTTCTTGCCCAAAACAAGGGGCCAGCGGTAGGTCTAATTGGCTTATTGACCGCAAGTCCTTTCGTAGGTAAACGCGGCAACAGAGGGTCACTGCCAGAAAGGCAGGTGTGCCGCGCAGGCAGTAACGGTGGGCTCAATTTAGGTTGTTTTTTTTTTCTTTTTGTTCAGAAAGGGTAAGGTAAACCTGCATATCGGATACCCGCCCAATATCGGATACCCTCGTTTCTCGGATCGTGGATGCTGCCATCTGCAGCAATTCACTGAACTACGTCCGTCGATTGCCGCCATTGCTCCATTGCGAGTGGGAACGCTTTTGAGCACACTGCGTCTGCACGAACGACGAAAACAGAAATTTTCACATTCTGAGTTTTTAGAGGCATTTCATCATCAAAGGTTTTCACATTGAAGGTAAGGAGAAACTAGAGCTTACTTATATTTCATAGAAAGATGGAATAATAGAGTATGTTGATATCATAGTCCTATATCGGACGACGCCAATGGTCTCGGATTCGAATCCCGCTCAGGCTTGGTTGTTTGTGAATGTCCATTCATCAATTCCATCACTCATCCCCATCTTCGCAAATTAGCCAAGAGGCACAAAACGCGAAGTAAAATAAACTAAATCAATCAATCCTATTCCGGTAAATGTCTTTGTTTGATATTAATTTTATATTTCCCACGAGATCGCGTTTGGCCTAATATCTGATAGAGAGGCCTAATATCGGATAGAGAGGCCTGTCAAATAACAGATATCTATTGTGGCGAGGCCTACAAGCATGAAAGCAGGGGTGAGGAGTGACATTTCTGTAAAACATAACAAGTCATTCAATGCTCTTTTGTACTAATCATACTTTTGTGATCATTGTTATTTTTGAACATTTTCAAACCTCCAGCAAAATAAATAATAGGTTGCTTCTATCATGAGATTTCAAATATAATGTTAATGTATATATTATATAATGTTAAATTCTTATCCGATATTAGGCATTACCACTATCGGATATTAGGATGGCTTTTTTCGATTCCTCAAATTTGCATTGTTTTAAATTTTGTACTGTACAACAAAGAATTGAACAATAAGGGAGATAAACACATCACAAGGCGAAAGGTAAGGTATAGCCTGACAAGTTAAGTCCCGATATGCGCAGTTCGCTGCGGAGCACTTCCTATTACGTCATCCTCCCTACCGCTCTTCTACGTACTGGTCTGGCCTTGAGACTACGAGTGGTGCCAACTCAGCAAAATTAAGCTAAAACAAATATGACAAACTATTTTTACTGTGTAGATTGTCGGTGCCGGCTCATATCAGTTCATCAGTGGTTCATTTGATTTAATCCGGTCTTTGAAAATGCGTGCGGTGCGCGAATCATAAAGTGTAGTATTACGCACGCGCGTTAAGGTTTATAACGAAGAGAAACTACTGGGCGAATGACTTCATTTTCTGAATGCGACATCGAGCAGTGGCCTGGGTTTTATTTAAAGCCGAGTGGGGTGGGGTTTCTTTTGTTTATCGTACAACAATCACTACGAGAAGGCAATCTGATAACACGCTTGCCTTTGTTCTTTTTTAAAGCACTGAAATGTTCTTGCTCTTTACTATTGGCTGCATATTTTTGAAATGCAAAAATCAAATCATGCCGGGTCCAACGAAATCCACAATCTGCTCTGGAAAGCCCCTTAGAGGACAGGCCGGAGAAATTGTTTACAATGTTGCAACATATTTGCGAAATCAGAAGGAGTTACATAAACTTAAGTATAATGTTGTCGAGTCCACAAGCGCCGCCACGGGAGTATCTAAATGGATGGTTTCTCAAGTTTTAAAAGACGTACAGTTTAAAGTGGGAATCGAACCCGGGATCCCTTGATTACAAGGCGACCCGTACAATTAAAGAACCAACTTGAAATTCTACTTTTGCGTCGAAGAGCAGGGAAGGTTGTACGAACTTCCGAACCAACCACGTTCGTCCAGTTGCTAAACCTCTCGGTCGCTGCCTCTCCCTGAACATCGAGCGAAGTGTGCTTGTTGACAGCGAAAAGTGTCATTTACGACAGGACAAAAACCAGGTGTGTGGCAACACTGCTTTTTACACCACGTTACCACTGCGCCATCGGGGAGTACAAGTTTTAAAAGAAGGAAAAGAGTCGTTGGCGAAAGGTGAGCTGAAGTTCTGTACTCCGACAGGTAGAAAACAGCCCAGGAAAAAGCGAATACAAATTTCGTTGAAAATCCTCAGACCATTCCGCTCACTCCAGGTTGCAACACTGCGAACCAACGTCGCTGCGGAGAATTGAGTGGGGAAATGTGGTGTGAGCTGCGCAACAGCTATTTGCAGCGTCTTGTTTTTAAACTTGTCAAGTTATACGAATAGTTCATATTACCAAAAATTACGTATTTCTGTTCATTTTCGTGGGTTAATTATCTTGATTTCAAAAAGTATCCGATATTATCCAGGTTTACCTTAATCGTGACTGAACCTACAGTTTAAAATTGTATTTGAACCACTGTGCAATGTGCCTGAATTGGATCGAACCCAGGACCATGATTGATTTTGTTTATTACACTCTGTTTTTTTCTACCACTTTTAACTAATTGTGAAGCTGAGCATAAGTGATGATATGTTGAAATTGATGATGGTACATTGGCAAAGAACATCCATGCCAGCCCCTGGATTCGAACCCGGGACACCTGGCACCGTAGCGAGCTGTACTAACCATTTCTGCACGGAGATCGCCACATGTAATAATTGATTTGTATTGAAAAGTATTATATAGGATAACAATTAATAAAGACACCTTAAGTTTTCTTTCAATTTCTTCATTTAAAAAAAAAATCCCCTTTCCTCTACGAGGGAAATATATTGCCCGAATTTTCTATGCTGATGGAAATTATCCCTGCCTGGAAGGAAATTTAAGTCATATGGCAACACTGACTCGCATCGTTGCCCTTTTATCGCGACTAGATGGCGTTGTAGCATTATTACTTAGCGTTACCTCCCCTCCCCCCTGGCGCTTGTGTTCTTTCATCTTTTTTTTCCTCTCGTGGGCGAGAGCTCTGTCCTTATTGTTGCAATTCCCGGGCGATAATAATCCTTGTCCTCATCATCGTTGTCAAAAGCTGATGGCGCTGTAAGCGGCCAGGCAGATTATCGCATCGCCTCGCGATAAGGGTGGCCGAAAATATCACTCCCCCTCGCTAGAGCGATGCTTCTCTTACGGACCTTTTGATTCATGGTTGGGGCGTGTGTCCCCCTTTCCCCTTCCAACACATGCGTGTACGCATGAGTACGTCAGGGACAACTGAAAGATAAACGCTTTGCTCGTCTCTTAGAAAGAGCATAGTATCGCATTTCCAACACCGCCCGTACACGTTTCATGAGACCTGGAACATTGATTTGACGTCATGACTTACGTAACTCCACGCCAAAGACTTTGCACGTGTACACTAGACTGCCGCATGGCGCTTGTGATTGAAAATGATTTCAAAGTGGTAAGAAGCTTGTAAAAGTGGTCTTATCAGTTCAGCTTACTATTTTATTTCAAAGGGAGGGAGTTCAGCTGTTAAAAGATTAAAAAATCAAATCGTGGGGCCATAACATTGATTGATTGGCTCATAATCCCGAGACCGATAGTTCTAGGTTCGAGTCCAAACCTACGCAATAGCGTTATTTTAATATAATCATCATTCACCTTAGTCGTAGCATTAGAGAAAATTGGAAAAAAATGCAAATACAAATAAATATTCTCAAAGAAATAATTTATTATTAAAAAGGTACTGGAAATATGTATAGGCTATCACGCACGTATAGCTAAAAATATGCACTATGGAAATTTTGACAATCATAACCAAGACACTAAAATGAATATAAGTGTCTTAATGCATGAATTTCTCTTGTTATAACTTTCGAAGTTTCAAAAACATTTCACTAAGGAAAAGTCAGTGTAGAAGATCCATAAGTAAACGACATCTTAGCTGAATCAATGTGAATATTATTATTCTATTTTTCTCCCACAAGATGTCACTAGCTCAGTACGAAAAAACTAACAGAGAAGAATATATTTTGCCCAGAAGTTTTGATATTTATTTGTTATCTTTAATGTATCAAAATTAAATCACTTTTCTTGTTATTATTTTTGTTACTATTTATGTAGAAAATAAATTAGTACAAAGATCGCAAGTTGGTATAAGATGGTGTGATTATTATAATTTTGTTTATGTATTACTATAAATATTTTTGTAACTACGACGTTAATAAATAACACATTTCTTTTAGTTTCTATCATCTGGGGACAGTTTCTCATTGTACAATCACCAGCCATAAAAGTACACACATATTCTGATATGTTAGATTCGTTGGAATGTGTAATGTGTTTTGCCTAACTCAAAGACGATGACTGAACCTCCTATTGAAGCTCGCTTTTCCCCGTAGAGTTAGGCAAACCACACCACACATTCCATTGCAGTGTCTTAGTTTTATTCAAGGTGACTGTACTCGTACAATACCAACCAGTGCTAGAAATTTGCTGTCGGAAGTTCCCGTTCCATTAATCGTTCAATTTTGCAAAAAAAAAAAAAAAAAAAAAAAGTGCATACTTTGGGGCAAGAAGGGTTTGAAAATACATGTAAGTTATTCGCGTTGCTTCGTTGAAATATAATTGTAATTTTATCTCGCTTCAGAAATTAAAATTATAGTTCCTTCGTTATAATTAGCTCAGATGTTTCAGGATTCTATGTAATGGCATAGAGATATTGCGAATTAGTGTAGCCGACTTGACATATCGCTCGCAGTCAAGATTAGAGATATCCTCGAAGGTTATGCAACAGGAAATACATACCCGTTGTGCGTGTTGCGTCAGGCAAGGATAAACGTCGTTTCTTCTTCATTGCAGAGTTAAGGCTGGTGCAACTTGTATCATTTCGATGGGAAAGGGCAACGGAACACCTCAGAGGACGCTTGACTTTATGTGTACACATAAACGCCCTTGTCTAACGCCATACCCTTCCGGCGTTTCAGGGCGTTTACGGTCACATGGCTGCGTCACCTCGGGGGAAGAAAAGGCAGTTGTGGGTAGGGAAACGGCGGCCATTAAGCTAACTGATTCGATAGAAAGTCATTGGGACTAAATTTACTGTGAGCTCAGATTAGTGCGGGCCACTTTCCGCAATAATGGCCGACCCCTGCGCTACCGTAATCAATTTTTCTGTCAAGCGACAGATCGACTGCTGGGTGATAGTGGTGGAGGGAGAGAAGGGTCTCTGCGGGATGCTGAGAGATGCTGGGTTCCCGAGAGAGGAAATCTCAGACGTCTCTCTTTCAACCATGCTGTTATTTTATACGTCGCGTTTGTCGCTTCTGTTATGGTAGCAGTGGACTGATATCGTTTGGCGAATGTTGATTTTTTTTTCTTCAAAATAGTATTACCGGAGTTTGTACCGACAATGTTCAATTTGTATCCAGGGAAAATATTAATTTTCATTGGATATTCAGTTTTATATGTCTATACTTGAGATATTTTACGCTTTGAATGAATTGATTGATTGTGTTTATTTAACTTCGATTTTCTACCGCTTTTGGGCATGGTCGTCCGGAGGGGGGGCAAGGGGGCCGTGCCCCCCCTATAATATGAAAGTCAACCAAAAAATACGTATTTCACACATATAATTTCATTATAGCCACAATAATATGTGTTAATTATTGCATAAACACAATAAATTCAAATTTAAGCAATGTTTTTTAGTGAACAACACTATTTTTGGCGAAAATTTGCCTTCGTTTGCCCCCCTGGAAAAAAAATGCCTTCCTTGCCCCTCATTGGAAAAATCCAGCGGACGTCCATGCTTTTGGGCAATCGCTAAGATGAGGATGAGTGATGATAGGATGAAATTTGATGAGGGACACTCATGTCCATGCCGAAGCCAGAATTCGAACCGGGACTCCTAGTAAAGCTTTTTTAGCGCGCTGTGATAGCCACTCCACTACGGAGGCTGGCGAATTGTGATTATCAATCTTTATAACATTCACCACTATATTGTAAGGATAAAGATCTTTGATAAGAAGAAAAATATTTCACTATCACTGTTACCGTTTTAAAAATGTTTAATATTATGGGATAGTAGAATAAATGAAACGTAGTAAGTTGGTTTCTGTCTTTTATTTATTACAAGAATTTATAATTTTTTTGCTTGTTGCTAATGTAAAAACCAACAACCTCAGAATGAATGAATTAAAAAATGTTCTGGCACACATGGAAATTTTGCAAATTTCAAAGTGTACGAGGAAATATCATCTTATCTAAAGCCTTTACCTTGAAATTAAAAAAAATGAGTGTAGAGAGTCCCTTGAGAAAGATTAAAAGAGCAAGGTTATAAAGAGACCTACACAGGACAGGACAGACACAACACATTAAAAAAAGGTAAGAATAGTTTTAAAACGTCTTCGCAGACAATGTTAGAGGCTCTATCTTCTCGAAAAGCTAAACACATTTCATAAAACACTGCCCTCTACCAACTATGATGATAAACAGTTGGGAAGATTAAAACTTGGTCTGAAGAAAATAATATAGTCAAATTCTAGAAGAATAAGGCGAACACTTAAAACAACATTACATATCTGACATAAAGCGGAGGGTCTCCCTTGCAGCAAATGACCATGAGCGAGAGATGGCTGTGTCCAATTCGAAGTCGAGTTAACATAGCTTTATCTCGAAGCTTGTTCCAAGTTACATCGTCCCAATCTCCCTGCCACGTGTGGAAAAGGGAGCAAAGAAACACATATCTGCATCAGCAGACTTGGCGGCAGCACCGGCTGCATCGTTCCCCTTGATGCCCACGTGACTAGGGATCCAGCAGAAGCAGACTTCAATACTGGCAGATAAGGACACGAGCCGTCGTAGAATCCGTTGCACAACAGGATGTCTAGATGACAGCGATTCCAGACTCTGGGCCACACTATTCTTGTGGCATTTCCACCAGGCGGTTGGGAAACAGCGAATCAGCGATCAGTTGAATTTTCTTCGGCTGACATCGGACATTTTCGAGTCACGAGGCACCGAACGCTCTTAGCGGGACGAAACAAATGAGCGTCGAGTGCGCCTCATGTTGCCAAATGTACTCTAAAGCGAGACAGTCAGCGCCAGAAATCAACGGGGATTAATGGTACAACTGCGCACTTGATCCTGCACAATGAAGTTTCCGGAACGACCACCCACAGGTCGGTATGCAACTGGCCAAGACAGAAGTACGCTTGGCAACGTTGCTTCAGGAGAGCGATGTTACTCCTACAGCTTTTACTTCGTAACTGAGGTTGTTGACGCCCATCGAGCCACACACACCCGAAGACGATTGGGTGACAGAAAAAGACAGAAATGGCCATGGAGGTCAACCGCCAGCTGTGAATGCGACCAGTATAAGCGCAACGTCACTTTTGTTGTTTAACGTAGCTATTTTTCCACTTTCGGTTAATCGTAACTGTGAAAATGAGTGATGGTGTGAAGAAATTGATGCTGGGACACTCTCAATACCCAGACCGGGATTCGAACCCGAAACCACTGGCGTCGTAGCGCGCTGTGCCAACCACTCTGCAACGGAGGTCGGCGAGATGTTTTGTGGATGCGTAAAGCACAGTTACTTAGTTTTTTTAATCCGAAAGTAACACGGCACTTTGCACAAAAAGTTACTTGCTTCACGTCATGCAATGTAAGCAAACAAAATCAAATGAACCATACATGTGGTAATACTATACTAGATGATATCAAAACGTTCAAGTATCGCATCCGTCTCAAATTTCAAAACGGGCCTGTATAAAACGAGACGATAATGGAGCAGACCCTACAAAACTTGTCGAGACGAGAACGAGACACTCCCAAGTCTCGTCTCATCCCCTATAGCAAACCTCCCGCCAACACCCACATGTCTTACACGCCACTGTCAATGAAGATGTCAGCGGATTCTGACAAAAGACAGTCAATTTCAATGTATAAGAACCTTTAACGAATGAGTACCATAATTTACACAGGGAATGCAATTAGAGTAACATATAGCCCTACTTGAGTTATTTTGATATATATTAATTGCATATTTATATTGTGTAAATTAGTATAATAGTATTGTAAAGAATAAATATCTGCTTGATTTTTTGTTTGTTTTATATTTTTACCATAAAGCTTTTTAATTTGTAGTACATTGTATGCTGATTTAACTTACGCATTGATAATTTTATAATTTTTAAATCTGTATGAAACTTGTGTTAATAAGAGACATCTATATTTCATCACTATGAACTAATAAATCATACAGAAAGTAATGGTTTCTACTCAGAAAATTCAATCGTTAACGTTACAGTTACTGATACAATTACAGTAACGAGACAACAAAATATTAACAAGAGAGGTACATCACTTCTTTACTCTGATTTAAAGTTGATGATGGATAATAGATAATTTATGATTGTACCGTCGCCAGCAGTGGCGCCGACTTGTCAATTTATTGGGGGGGGGGGGGTTCTGATCACTGAAATAAATGAATGAATGACTCACTCCCTCCCTTTTTAAAAAATAAAAATTACGTCTTCGTATAGCAGTTTTTAAGCAGCTATTATATTCCTCATGCAACTGAAATGTAACATGAAAAACGTTTAGAAAATGTTTCAAAGTCTTCTTATGTCTTTTGTGTCTGCTCATTTGTTTTTTTTTAGATAACAATTAACATTTTTATTGAAAAGTAGGCTATGTTTTTAAATTAAAAGGCCAACCTAACAGTTTTATGCCGGCCTCGGTAGCCGAGCGTGTTGGGTCGTCGACTCAACTCTCTTTGATCCGGAGGTCTCGGGTTCGAGTCCCGGCGAGGGCATGGGTGTGGTTTATCCCTCCGTCATCCGCGCCCTCATAGTAGCAGAAATGTCCCGCGCGCGGCACTCGGTGCCGCCCTATCAAAACCAACTTTATTTAGATGAACTATTGATGCAAATTGATGTTGAATTACCCTAGCGCTTACTGGAAATCAGACGATATATATATAGAGGGTGGACTACTAAAAAACTATTTGTATCCCTCTCCCTTTCAAAAATCCTGGGCACGCCACTGTAATATGCAAGGACGAATTTAGGGGGGGTCCATGGGGTCAAGATTTACTAAGTACTAAAATGAAATAATCAAAATATAATTCTTTAGCATTTGTAACATAATCGACAGTAATTTATTTCCGCTGAACTTATTGGAAGGCAAGGAATTGGGATCATACGGCTTTGAATAGCATTACAAAGAAGATTTATGTACACTACTACACTACTACACTACTACTCAAAATAATATGCATAAAATATTAACAACTTTACTGTTAGTCAATTGTAATAGGCAATTAAAAGTGATCATCTTGCAATTATTTTTGCCTATTACAATTTGATCTAACTTCTTTTTCAAAAACAATTTTCAAATCTTTATCTATTTGACATTAATTTCCTTGCAAGGGCAATTGTTTTTATACAAATTTTGACGATCTTAACTGCACGTAAGCTAGATAATGAATGCATGCTGTTATGTTTATTCTTTTACCATATTTTTACCTATTCATATAATAATACATTTCGGTTACATTTTTTTGGGCCACCCTATACAATATTAATCAATTTACATATATAATAATTAATATTATTTTAATTTAATATAATTGTTCGGTTTCTATATTATTATGACACTTGGTCGCCCCCCTCCCCCAATTGTGATGTAGGCTATAATAAATACATGCAGTAAGAACAGTTGCACTAAACCAGGTCCGGTTTTCAGAACACGCTACTGCTTGCCGTAAACGCAGTTCCAACATGTTTACACAGCGAGGCAGTAAGTTGCCTTCCCCGAAAAACAGGCTCCCCAACAACACTCAACCTGGGAACTGTTCACCCTTGACAAAGACACTGGCGTTTTTTTCTTCCTGAAAAATCATCCCTGTCCAGAATTCCCCGCACCCCCTCTCCGACCCACCGAGCCATTTCAAACATGGTAGTTTGTTTGCGTTTCCATTTCACAAGCGGAAGACGACTTAAATGGCCAGGTTGTACACGATTCTCTGGGCCTTTGTGAACCGTTCCGCCGCCGGCTCGGGACAAAGGGAAGGCCCTATTTTGATGTGCTAACGCGGTAATGCCTACGACCCACCGGCGCTCCATGATTTCTCGAAAGCGGCACTTAGCTGAAACTAATTAAGCTGGGGCTTCTTTCTCACCTACGCGCCGCACTAAACGTTTCGCTAAAATGGCCGGCTGGAGGAAAATGGACGTCCTTCTGCCTGTCAGTGTTTCCAACCGTGAAGTTCCAAGTTCCACTAAGCGAATGGTGCACTCATTCACTGATCTTATACCCAACCCTGCAACTCCCTCGTAGGTGTCGCTCAAAGGCGTGCGCAGAACCCCTGATTAGGGGGCGAGCCTTGATGAAAGTAGAATTGTAGAAAGAGAAACTAATTTTCATGTCACTGTTTGGTTGTGTTGATGGGTACGGAAACAGTGTTACATGTAAACATGGTTTCATACAGCAGATTCAAAACAACTACACACAATTTATTCATTTCCAACAGTGACGGGCATTAGGGGGCCGGTGCCCCTCAAGTAGTGGTATTGATGATATTATAAACTCAAGAAAGTATGAACCCCCCTGAAGCAGATTTGGCTACACTTAAAACAAGCTCAACATGCCCATATGAGTTTTTTGCTCAAGTGTGGAACCCTGTCTAATCCAAGATTTTTGTAAAAAAGCCCTCATGGATTCCATGAGAAAGTATGAACCCCCTCAGATTGATGTGCCTATACTTACAAAAGGCACTTCTGTGAGATTGCTGTCCATAAACTTGTCAAAAATATGCCCCTCTTGATATTTTTTTTGACCACACTTAAACCTAGGCCAAAACACACACACACACACACATATATACACCCATCCACACACACACACATATTTACTTCCGGTTTAAGTTCAATTGGATACCAGGTTCAAATTGTATATTAAAACAATGCAATATGCAGAGACCCTCTAGAATTGCTCCGTGACCCTCTCATTTCTTACATCATAAACATATGATTTTTCACCTATGAGAATAACACTACATATGGTGTCATCAGGTAATGCCTCATGGAATTCACAGATAATTTTAATGTTTGTCCTGTCATTCACCACAACTTGTTTCCTTTTTGAAGTATTGATTACAAACATGGGTCTCTGTGCTTTGAATTCATCTGGTGTGTAATACATGTCAGTATTGCCCGAGCCTGGCTGATATTTCAACAGCACTGATGAGCAGGGATTTGGAACTGCATGTAAAACAAGACAGGAAATTTGTTACACTGATGAGAAGAGCCTATTATTGTAGAATTGTTTACTGACAAGAATAATAATTATGAAGAAACACAGTCCCTATCTCTGACAGAGCTATGCTGTGATGAGGTACAGGCTTCAGAAAATTATACCCAACCAGATTTCAACCTTGCCTCTTCCTGCATACACACAGACCCGAGCCATTTCTATGCAGATTTAAAATACAACTTTGATCCCCAAGAAATTTTATATAAATACCAAAGCCAAAAATATTAACACACATACACACATACATACACACAAAAATATACAAAGCACACTGCTGAATCCAATTGATATTTTGTATTAAGCATATAATTTTGTTTTGGACCCCAAGAAATTGTATATAATAAACAACAAGAAAAAATGCCAAATCAAAAATATTGCAATCAATGCAATAAGAATATATCCAGCCCCAATTGGGATAAGCACCAAAAGAATTGTAATCCAGAAAAAAGCAGAATTATCACAAAAATATGCCCCAAATGCCATAGAGAATATAGCATGAAATACTTCACATATAAACATATAGATACTTCTTCTGCACAGTCATCAATATTTCCAAACAAAATTGATTGGAAATATTTGTGTGATTGCCCTGTATAATTTAGATTGCAAGGCTAAGTTTTGCAATTTTCTAGACCAGGAACTTGACCCTGTGCTCCAGAAACAGGCTCTCCACAAATTATGTGAACATCATGGAGCACACAATATATTTTACAATTTTGAGAATCTCAATTTAAATTCAGGAACAAGAGATTTGGATTTGATGTATCTGGAAATATCTTTGCATCTTGAATCAACCTGCAAACAACATTACATGTTAGGCTGGGCTATTTCAACAGCAGTAAATATTTACCAAATGTTTCAACGTTAAAAACAATCAGAATAATATCTTCCAGGAAATATAGATACCTGAACATGCAAACATATTTTGAAAGAAGAAACATTGCAAGATATATAAAATCAGATCACCTGTTGGATTGTTTTAGGAAAAAATTTGAAAATTTATCAGAGTATGATTTTTTTAAAGTGCAAAATGAAACAGAGGCAAGATGGGTACTTGACAGTGATGTTGGGTTTGGATATGTGAGCATAGAATTGGGTTCTGAATATGATGATTTTGAATCCAATACATACTGGCATAGAATTGATGCATACCTCTTGCATTGTTATTGGGGAAAATATGTTGCTTTTTTTACAAAAAGTACTTCAAGTTTAGAAAAATTTAGGTTTTACAAATTTTTCCATGATCATAGAATTTATACAAACAGCAGGTGGCCTGTTGATGACATAACATGGGACACAACAATTTCCATACTTGATGAGGCAGGAAAATTGGATGTAAATTCTGGTTTATATTTTAATGAGTTGATTATGTACCTGCTTAAAAACAATATCAATTCTGGCTCCTTCAATACAAGATGGATTTAAATAATTAGAGTTTTTACACAAAATATTTTTTTTGCTAACAATTTCAAGTTCCTTGAGTGGGAATATGTTGTTTCTAAGATCAGCATTGATTCTGTAGTAC
This sequence comes from Lepisma saccharinum, assembly GCF_977018435.1. Classification (NCBI taxonomy): domain Eukaryota; kingdom Metazoa; phylum Arthropoda; class Insecta; order Zygentoma; family Lepismatidae; genus Lepisma; species Lepisma saccharinum. The sequence continues at coordinate 40,028,026 of NC_139247.1, read as the reverse complement.
AGCATTGCTGTGGAACATGTTAAGTCCTTGGATTCTGTCACACCTATGGCATGGAGTAATTATTTTTCCACGATTCCATATCATACAAAAAAATTATACTGCAATTGGAGCTTCAGCAGTTCGGGACTGTGCAATATATTGTCTACAAATGTAGGAAAAATAATATTGTACGGGTTGCAAACAAAACTCCCAAAGCTTATGTATTTCAGGTTTCTTAAATTTGAAACAGAATCCAAACTGTCTGGAAGTTCATAAAAGTGAAGCCATTCTACAAGCGGGTTTATCTCAGCTTTTGCATGATATATTTGAGCAAGAGGTGATGTGTTTATAATATTTGTTGGTATAGAGGTTTGTTCTGAATCTTATCAATTATGAACAGCTCTGCTGCATGTTGTGATGATGAATATCTAGTCCCTAAACCTAACAGAGCTGTGCAGTGATGTTGTTATTGGGAACAGGATTCAAATCCTACACAGATTTATGGATAGGAGTGAAGAATTAATTTTTGCCATGAAATTATATCTAGATACTCAATATTCCTGTGCAATAATGCTGTTATTGGGAACAGGATTCAAATCCTACACAGATACAGATTCTTGCTGAGCTTAATAGGTGATTGTCATAGAAGATACTCAATATTTCTGCTGTTATTAGGTACAAAATTCAATTACACAGACACAGATATAATATCTAGATGCATACAGAACTGTGGTTTCTATAAATCTATACTCAATATCCCTATACCTGACAGCTGTGCGGTGATGCTGTTATTGGGAACAAGATTCAAACCCCACACAGAAACAGATTTTTGCTGGGCTTAGAACTATTATGGATAGGTGATTGCCATGAAATAATATCCCTATACCTGACAGAGCTGTGCAGTGATGCTGTTATTGGGAACAATTGTAACAGAGCTGTAGTTTCCATAAATCTATACTCAATATCCCTATACCTGACAGAGCTGTGCAGTGATGCTGTTATTGGAACAGGATTCAAATATACAGATTCTTGTTAAACTTAGAACTATGCCATGAACAAAACTGTGCGGTGTTATAATTATTGGGAACAAGCTTCAAATCCCCGCACAAATACAGATTCTTGCTGAGTTTAGAGTGAAGATACCAGTGATATAATTATTGGGAACAGGATTCAAATCATGGATAGGTGATTACCATGAAGATACTGAATATTTTTGTTATTAGGTACAAGATTCAATTATACAGATACAAAAATATTTATTAACAGAGCTGTGCGGTGATGTTGTTATTGGGAACAGGATTCAAATCCTACACAGATACAGAGCCTTGGAATTATTATGGATAGGTGATTGCCATGAAGATAGATACTCAATATCCCTATACATGACAGAGCTGTGCAATAATGTTATTATTGGGAATTGGAACTTAGGTACAAGATTCAATTACACAGATACAGACACAGAAATAATATCTAGATAACAGAGCTGTAGTTTCCATAAATTTATACTCAATATCCTATACCGTGCAGTGATGCTGTTATTGGGAACAAGCTTCAAATCTCACACAGATATAGAGTTTTGGAATTATTATAGATAAGTGATTGCCATGAAGATAGATATTCAATATCTTATTAGACACAAACACAGTATCAATAAATTTATAATTTAATAGAACTGTGCTGTGATGCTGTTATTGGGAACAGGATCCAAATCATAGATAGGTGATTGCCATGAGGATGGATATTAGACACAGACACAGAAATAATATTTATCAATAAATTTATAATATCCCTATACCTGACAAAACTATGCAGTGATGCTATTATTGGGAACAAGCTTCAAATCATGGATAGGTGATTGTCATGAAGATAGATATTAGATACAGATACAGAAATAATATTTTCCATAAATCTATACTCAATATCCCTATACCTGACAGAGCTGTGCGGTGATGTTGTTATTGGGAACAGGATTCAAATCATGGATAGGTGATTGTCATGAGGATAGATATTAGATACAGACACAGAAATAATATTTTCCATCAATCTATACTCAATATCCTTATACCTGACAGAACTGTGCGGTTAATATTATTAGGAACAAGTTTTAAATCTTACACAGATATAGAGCGGAATTATTATGGATAGGTGATTGCCATGAGGATAGATACTCAATATCTCTGCTGTTATTGGACACAAACACAGAGAATGAAATCATAAATCTATACTCAATATTCCTATACCTAACAGAGCTGTGTAGTGATGCTGTTATTGGGAACAGGATTCAAATCATGGATAGGTGATTGCCATGAGGATAGATATTAGATATAGATATAGAAATAATATTTATCCATAAATCTATACTCAATATCCCTATATTTAATAGAGCTGTGTAGTGATGCTGTTATTGGGAACAGGATTCAAATCATGGATAGGTGATTGCCCTATACCTAACAAAGCTGTGCGGTGATATAATTATTGGGAACAGGATTTAAATCTTACACAGATACAGAGCGGAATTATTATGGATAGGTGATTGTCATGAAGATAGATATTAGACACAAATACAAACAGATACAGAGTCTTGCTGAGCTTGGAATTATTATAGATAGGTAATTGTCATAAAGAACACAGAGAATGAAATAATATCTAGTAAATAAATTTTTGTAAATCTATACCCAATATCTTTTTGACAGAGCTGTGCGGTCATAATGTTATTGGGAACAGGATTCAAATCATGGATAAGTGATTGCCATGAAGAGGTAAATAATATTTATCCATAAATCTATACTCAATATCCCTATACCTGACAGAGCTGTGCGGGGAAGCTGTTATTGAGAGGATTCAAATCCTACACAGATACAAATCCTTGCTGAGCTTAGAATTATTATAGATAGGTGTGTTATTGAGAACAGCATTCAAATCCTACACAGATACAAATTCTTGCTGAGCTTGGAATTATTATGGATAAGTGATTGCCATGAAGATAGATATTAGACACAAATTTTATAAATCTATACTCAATATTCCTATACCTTACAGAGCTGTGCGGTGATGCTGTTATTGGGAACAAGCTTTAATACTGAGCTTGGAATTATTATAGATAGGCATGAAGATAGATATTAGATACAGACACAGAAAATAAAATAATATTTAGTATTAATTCTCTAACAATTACAAATTCCACACAGATACAGAGCCTTGCTGAGCTTGGAATTATTATGGACAGGTGATTACTATGGAAATAACATCTAATAGAGCCTTGCTGATATTTCTACAGCATGGAATTGTTATGAATCCCTAACAGAGCTGTGTTGTGTAGGTACAAATCTCACACATAGATATAGAGCCTTGTTGATATTGTTATTGTCATAATTCCTATCTCTAACAGAGCTGTGTTGTGTAGGTTGCTTTGAAAATATTATTTACTCTTGCTGATATGTTATGGATAAGATGTGAATAATACATACCCTAATAGGTACAGCTTTGCTGGAACGTATGTTGAAACGTTTATAAAGGAACAATGGTGGAAAATATCAGAATCAGATTAAATTATAAATTTATTGATACTGTGTTTGTGTCTAATAAGATATTGAATATCTATCTTCATGGCAATCACTTATCTATAATAATTCCAAAACTCTATATCTGTGTGAGATTTGAAGCTTGTTCCCAATAACAGCATCACTGCACGGTATAGGATATTGAGTATAAATTTATGGAAACTACAGCTCTGTTATCTAGATATTATTTCTGTGTCTGTATCTGTGTAATTGAATCTTGTACCTAAGTTCCAATTCCCAATAATAACATTATTGCACAGCTCTGTCATGTATAGGGATATTGAGTATCTATCTTCATGGCAATCACCTATCCATAATAATTCCAAGGCTCTGTATCTGTGTAGGATTTGAATCCTGTTCCCAATAACAACATCACCGCACAGCTCTGTTAATAAATATTTTTGTATCTGTATAATTGAATCTTGTACCTAATAACAAAAATATTCAGTATCTTCATGGTAATCACCTATCCATGATTTGAATCCTGTTCCCAATAATTATATCACTGGTATCTTCACTCTAAGCTCAGCAAGAATCTGTATTTGTGCGGGGATTTGAAGCTTGTTCCCAATAATTATAACACCGCACAGTTTTGTTCATGGCATAGTTCTAAGTTTAACAAGAATCTGTATATTTGAATCCTGTTCCAATAACAGCATCACTGCACAGCTCTGTCAGGTATAGGGATATTGAGTATAGATTTATGGAAACTACAGCTCTGTTACAATTGTTCCCAATAACAGCATCACTGCACAGCTCTGTCAGGTATAGGGATATTATTTCATGGCAATCACCTATCCATAATAGTTCTAAGCCCAGCAAAAATCTGTTTCTGTGTGGGGTTTGAATCTTGTTCCCAATAACAGCATCACCGCACAGCTGTCAGGTATAGGGATATTGAGTATAGATTTATAGAAACCACAGTTCTGTATGCATCTAGATATTATATCTGTGTCTGTGTAATTGAATTTTGTACCTAATAACAGCAGAAATATTGAGTATCTTCTATGACAATCACCTATTAAGCTCAGCAAGAATCTGTATCTGTGTAGGATTTGAATCCTGTTCCCAATAACAGCATTATTGCACAGGAATATTGAGTATCTAGATATAATTTCATGGCAAAAATTAATTCTTCACTCCTATCCATAAATCTGTGTAGGATTTGAATCCTGTTCCCAATAACAACATCACTGCACAGCTCTGTTAGGTTTAGGGACTAGATATTCATCATCACAACATGCAGCAGAGCTGTTCATAATTGATAAGATTCAGAACAAACCTCTATACCAACAAATATTATAAACACATCACCTCTTGCTCAAATATATCATGCAAAAGCTGAGATAAACCCGCTTGTAGAATGGCTTCACTTTTATGAACTTCCAGACAGTTTGGATTCTGTTTCAAATTTAAGAAACCTGAAATACATAAGCTTTGGGAGTTTTGTTTGCAACCCGTACAATATTATTTTTCCTACATTTGTAGACAATATATTGCACAGTCCCGAACTGCTGAAGCTCCAATTGCAGTATAATTTTTTTGTATGATATGGAATCGTGGAAAAATAATTACTCCATGCCATAGGTGTGACAGAATCCAAGGACTTAACATGTTCCACAGCAATGCTGTACTACAGAATCAATGCTGATCTTAGAAACAACATATTCCCACTCAAGGAACTTGAAATTGTTAGCAAAAAAAATATTTTGTGTAAAAACTCTAATTATTTAAATCCATCTTGTATTGAAGGAGCCAGAATTGATATTGTTTTTAAGCAGGTACATAATCAACTCATTAAAATATAAACCAGAATTTACATCCAATTTTCCTGCCTCATCAAGTATGGAAATTGTTGTGTCCCATGTTATGTCATCAACAGGCCACCTGCTGTTTGTATAAATTCTATGATCATGGAAAAATTTGTAAAACCTAAATTTTTCTAAACTTGAAGTACTTTTTGTAAAAAAAGCAACATATTTTCCCCAATAACAATGCAAGAGGTATGCATCAATTCTATGCCAGTATGTATTGGATTCAAAATCATCATATTCAGAACCCAATTCTATGCTCACATATCCAAACCCAACATCACTGTCAAGTACCCATCTTGCCTCTGTTTCATTTTGCACTTTAAAAAAATCATACTCTGATAAATTTTCAAATTTTTTCCTAAAACAATCCAACAGGTGATCTGATTTTATATATCTTGCAATGTTTCTTCTTTCAAAATATGTTTGCATGTTCAGGTATCTATATTTCCTGGAAGATATTATTCTGATTGTTTTTAACGTTGAAACATTTGGTAAATATTTACTGCTGTTGAAATAGCCCAGCCTAACATGTAATGTTGTTTGCAGGTTGATTCAAGATGCAAAGATATTTCCAGATACATCAAATCCAAATCTCTTGTTCCTGAATTTGAATTGAGATTCTCAAAATTGTAAAATATATTGTGTGCTCCATGATGTTCACATAATTTGTGGAGAGCCTGTTTCTGGAGCACAGGGTCAAGTTCCTGGTCTAGAAAATTGCAAAACTTAGCCTTGCAATCTAAATTATACAGGGCAATCACACAAATATTTCCAATCAATTTTGTTTGGAAATATTGATGACTGTGCAGAAGAAGTATCTATATGTTTATATGTGAAGTATTTCATGCTATATTCTCTATGGCATTTGGGGCATATTTTTGTGATAATTCTGCTTTTTTCTGGATTACAATTCTTTTGGTGCTTATCCCAATTGGGGCTGGATATATTCTTATTGCATTGATTGCAATATTTTTGATTTGGCATTTTTTCTTGTTGTTTATTATATACAATTTCTTGGGGTCCAAAACAAAATTATATGCTTAATACAAAATATCAATTGGATTCAGCAGTGTGCTTTGTATATTTTTGTGTGTATGTATGTGTGTATGTGTGTTAATATTTTTGGCTTTGGTATTTATATAAAATTTCTTGGGGATCAAAGTTGTATTTTAAATCTGCATAGAAATGGCTCGGGTCTGTGTGTATGCAGGAAGAGGCAAGGTTGAAATCTGGTTGGGTATAATTTTCTGAAGCCTGTACCTCATCACAGCATAGCTCTGTCAGAGATAGGGACTGTGTTTCTTCATAATTATTATTCTTGTCAGTAAACAATTCTACAATAATAGGCTCTTCTCATCAGTGTAACAAATTTCCTGTCTTGTTTTACATGCAGTTCCAAATCCCTGCTCATCAGTGCTGTTGAAATATCAGCCAGGCTCGGGCAATACTGACATGTATTACACACCAGATGAATTCAAAGCACAGAGACCCATGTTTGTAATCAATACTTCAAAAAGGAAACAAGTTGTGGTGAATGACAGGACAAACATTAAAATTATCTGTGAATTCCATGAGGCATTACCTGATGACACCATATGTAGTGTTATTCTCATAGGTGAAAAATCATATGTTTATGATGTAAGAAATGAGAGGGTCACGGAGCAATTCTAGAGGGTCTCTGCATATTGCATTGTTTTAATATACAATTTGAACCTGGTATCCAATTGAACTTAAACCGGAAGTAAATATGTGTGTGTGTGTGGATGGGTGTATATATGTGTGTGTGTGTGTGTGTTTTGGCCTAGGTTTAAGTGTGGTCAAAAAAAATATCAAGAGGGGCATATTTTTGACAAGTTTATGGACAGCAATCTCACAGAAGTGCCTTTTGTAAGTATAGGCACATCAATCTGAGGGGGTTCATACTTTCTCATGGAATCCATGAGGGCCTTTTTACAAAAATCTTGGATTAGACAGGGTTCCACACATGAGCAAAAAACTCATATGGGCATGTTGAGCTTGTTTTAAGTGTAGCCAAATCTGCTTCAGGGGGGTTCATACTTTCTTGAGTTTATAATATCATCAATACCACTACTCCCTCAGTTTCTGCCCCCATAATATAGAGATTATTTCCATAACATCTTTGGCTGTTATGCATTTAAAGCTTCGGAACGAGTCACAACTCTCGAAGCAGCCAATCAACGAAGCGAGCCGCTGACGTCATCTCAAACCAGAACCTATCGCTAAGCCCCCGCTCAGGCTCTACACGCCCACTAGGTTCGCTAGACAGACTCGCGTAGTCCGCTGGAGATGTTCCGAAAGTAATTCGACACTAGTAAGCCCTGTCTACCAAGCAGTGGCGGCTATTGGCTTCCAAAACTAGGGTTGCAAGGACATGTGACTTTCCTTTCGTAGATAATGTTTAGCATAGTGCGGGGGCAAAAGTGACATAAAGTGGGGGGACAACTGCTCCCCTCGCCCCCACAATCGCTGCCACTGCTACCAAGTAAAATTAAACGTCCCCCGCCGACCCTCAGTTTTGGCACCGCTACTGATTTCCAACGTATGGACGGACAATTTATTCTGCAAACACATAGAGATAACAGAACTAAGTATGTGGGAGTGTTAATAACAAAGGTGGATAGTTCAATTATATAGAAAATAATGCACCCCTTCCGTAGTTGCTTTTGACTTTTTTTAAGAGCAGAATGTTGTATATAATAACGAAGATCAGATTCCTCTGCATTAAATTTCTAAGTGAAAGTGTTGGCGGAGGGGGTACAGTATATTTGCTCTCATCAAAAATTGATACTGGCTATGTCGTGAGAGCTATTGCTTATAAGCAGTTAACGGATTTATATGTAAATACATATTTATGTATGAAGCTGAAATCAGTTATATTTTGTATCAACTTTGCGCATCATTGCGTGCAGACTAGAAAAATTCAGTTTTTCCCCCCATATTTTCACATATATTAGGTTTTGGCTCATATTTTACATATTTTAGTTATTTTTACATATTATTTCCATATTTCAGAACATTTGTCAACATACACTCCACATTCGCGCAATAACTATATGCCCCGCGTGACCGAGAGAGTCGGGTGAATATCTTGCGAATAACTGACAAATTTGAAATACACTCCCACTACTTCTTGCGATATTGAACGCAGTTTTAGTCAATATAAATCCATCTTAAGAGACAACAGAGGGAAATTCACGTTTGAACACTTACATCAAAATTTTATTATCATTGTTTTGGACACAGAAAATGAAAACACATTTTGTGTTGTTTTACAATTAATGTTTATGTGAGCGTATTGTATTTTGTGTAGCTCGTGCAGTGTCTTAATATTATTAAAAAAGGTAAATTTTTACAAATTTAAGTACATATTTAACTCCATATTTTGGTAAATATAACTAAATATGTATTTACATATTTAGCACATTTATACTACATATAAATCTGTTCCCTCTTATGGCTTATTTCATTCGAGTTGGTTATTTTACTTCGCTATTTTTTTTTTGCCAAATCTTGGCTATAATCGCGAAGATGAGGATGAAACTGAAGAATGTCCATGCCCAAGCAGGGAATTGAACCTGGGACTCCTCGCATCGTAGCGCACTGTGCTAACTGCTACAACAATGGTGGGGAACTGATAACAACTCTAAAAGATAATTTAAACAATGATGTGGATTGTGTAGAGAACTAATTGTAGAAATATTTAACGTAGTGTATCTGGCTATATTGCTCTTCTCAACATTAGGTAACATATTATTTGATTATCCAGCACCATACACAGTTAATATTCTGAAATACATATACCCTGTCTCAGTTATCTCTGGAGGAAGGCCGCGCATAGCGGCACAGAAGGGGGAAATCGAGTGGGCAGAGCGAAGCAGTACTTGCTGCTGGTATTGCTGGTAACTGCAGTCTCCCCCCTCCCCTACACAATCCTTTTCCTCTCACGTGTTCATTGGTGGAACCGTCTCGTGTCACTACTTTCACACAGTCTTGTTCTCGTTCGCCTTCTCCAGAGATAACTGGGACAGAGGGTAGTTAAGCTCTTTTGACACTGACGTTCTCATACGAGGTGTGGCTAGAAAAAACCGGACTGCTGCTACAAAATCTTTTATTGGTTATTTTGTACAATACGAACATTATTCCCTTCAAAATACTCCCCTGCACTATCGATATACCTCTCCATACGTATCTTCCATTGCTGGAAGCAGTGCTTGAAATCATTTTCTGAAACCATGTTCATGACCTCCGTCGCTTTGTTTTCACAGATTATACGGTCGTAAATCTTGTTCCTTTCAGTGCTGATTTGACCTTTGAGAATAATAAAAAAAAAAAGGTCGCACGGAGCAAGATCCGGCGAATAGGATGGATGTTCTAACATTGGGATTCCATATTTGGCCAAAAAAGCCTTGACTGACAATGCCCTGTTGAAGAATCCATGACTTGCTTTCCACAAATCAGGTCGCCATCTTACTCGCTCACGAAGGCTCGTCAGCACCGTAATGAAATAATGTTGGTTGACAGTTTGATCTTCGGGTATCGAATTCGAATCAATTCACCGACATTTGCAATGTTTAATTCGGTTTGTGACGTGCAAGGCCGTCAAGGATGCGAGTCGTCCGCGATCACTTCTCGTCCCTCTTTAAACCTTTGAAACCACTCAAACAATTGAGTGCGTGATAAACACTCATCTCCTCGTACACTTTCTTTAGCAAAACATATGTTCTTAAGAAACTTCACATTGATACGCTGTTCCAATTTCACACTTAACATTTTTCCGACGGAGCGCAGATGTCCACTTCGTCCACAAGCTACAGCGGAACTGAGCGCCCTGCACCCTGGGTAATTACACAGTCGATAGGCAGGATATCACGTTATACACTCATGCACCGCTTGACTTTCACGCGCTTGCCGTTTGTCGACAGCAACATCAATCCGATTTTTTTCTAGCCACACCTCGTATCTAATTCAAGTAGTAACGTTTATATTGTGTAACAACTCTCATTTTTATTTTTATTTTTGAGAGCTCACAGAATAATTAACTCCTTGGATGGAGTTTTAGGAAGTGAAACATGTAGAAAAGAATACTCACTCTCGAATTACCGATCAATTCATATTTAGTGATTTTTCAACGGGAATGGCAACACTGCAGTAACGTAACGGCAAAACGTGGAAGCTCGAAGTGAAGAAATTAGAACCGGATGAGACAGAAAAAAAAGTCGGCCAGAAAAACGAGGCAATGTTTGAGTTTTCAAATGCAGTTCTAATTCGTCGCTGTGAAGAGAAGTGCCGAAAGCACAATGCAGGTGGATCTGTAACTTCAGAAGCAAACAACAGGTGGGGCTAGTGTGCTACTGCCGAGTAAGAACGGTACTGTCCATTCCTTGTGTTAATAAATTCGTCCATTAGCATCTGAAATGGTAGGGGTAAATGTTTTCTCTGGTTGTTGATTGTTCCAAACACATTTCTTCAGTCATCATGGCGATTCTTTTAGTAGGTTCTTCTTACCCATGAGAATCTGTGTTTAGTAAAACAATTACCATGGCTAATTTTAAAATTTTAATTTGTCGATGATCTGGTCTCAAATAAATGTCAACGTGAATGACTATGCTCTACCGATTTTGACTTTAAAAAAATGAAAACTCGAGGACACTACATTAGTATTGATTCTCATAAATTTTAATTTAAACGCAATAGTTTATTTGGTCATGATCATTACTCGGTACTGAAAAATTGTAATTTGAGATTTAGTAAACATTAATAAAATCGGACATCTCGAACCTAAGAAATTAAACTTCAAATATTCAGCCATTGTTGCTAGCATTTAAACACAAAATTTAATATATAGCTATCCCTGACAATGAATTGAAAAACGTTACATCTCTTAGAATTCAAGATGGTGGCCAGTTTTCAAAGTGGAAGATATAAATTTTATAGCTTGTAATATATCATTTCCTACATTTACTCAATTCGATGTGACTCGTTAAAATGTTTTAACTTTAAAATTTCAATTTAAAACTACTATTTTAATTACTATTTATTAAAATATTTAAAGTTCTCGTCTAGGAGGTTGATTCAGCGTTGTTCTGATTGCTGCAAGAAATAACAAGCACTGAACTTATTCTTCAACCAACATGTATAGATGGCAGCACAGTTCTACAGAGGAAAAATACCAAGAACTTGTACCAAATTGTTGATATCTCATTGTTTAAGCAAAGATTCAATTGAAGATATGAAACATATTAGATCGTATTTTCTATTACTTCCAATAAGATCCTTATAAATCGAACTACATGTGAGAAATATATAACTCTTGTCACAAACAACCCACATACATGACTTGTCTTACTCGAACTGTGTTTATTTACACTTACATTTAGGCAGTGCATAAAATGTTAAATTTTTGGAGCAATTAGTGTTTAATGATAATTGGATAATAAACCTTTTCTATCAGGCCTGCAGGCCTGCTCGATAGAAAAGGTTTATTATCCAATTATCATTAAGCACTAATTGCTTCAAAAATTGAACATTTTATGCATTTCCTACATGTAAGTGTAAATACAGATGTGTGAGCCACTTCCACGTAGTACACCCGGGGCTGTATTTTTTCAGGATAACCAGGCTCTGTGGGGGTTTATTATGGGTCGTCCATGTATGTTAGGGATTGTACTTTCATCTCCACGTTCACGATTAGCTGAAAGTTGCAGAAAAGGGATGTAAAATATACAAAATCACTTAAAAAATGGTGAGCATCCAGAATAACTTACACACTACAATTAAAACAGAAAACATGTTTGTACCCCGGAAATTGTCATCGTTTATTTCAAGTTACAAGAAAAGGAGAAAGCTTATTATTCTTGTTGTTAATAATCAAAATGAAGTTCAGTTAGTAAGAATTCGAACATAACAGCTAAATAAAAACTTGTGGAAAATACAGAAACCAGATTACATTTTCATATTCTACCATTAATGCAAAGAATAAAAGGTTCCACGTATATAAAGATTCCAAAAAATTGAGTTTCATATGAAATTTCACGCAATATAAACTTTGTGACTAAAATTCCACCTAACTTTTGTGTGTAAAATGCTATGCATTTCAGTATACTAAACTGTAAGAAATGTAAAAAAAAATGAAATTCAGTTGTGCTAGATATTCACTCATCTGGTGGGCCAGGTAGAAGAGTATTCTTAAGGAAATAATAATACATTTGAAAAATTTCGTTCATTTCTATTCATACAGCACACAAATGTCCAAATGAGACATTGGATATCGCTTGAATATTCGTGTAGGAAGTTCTGGATAGCCAATAGATATCTATGAAAATCCAATAGACATCCATTGGATGTCCCCTGGATATCCATTTGTCTGCATGTGTGATATCCAGGGGATATCCAGAAATGGATATGTTATGGATGTTTCTGGATCACTTTTGGACATGTTTTGGTCATTAAGTGGGACGTTTTCTCGACATTATGCTTTGATTTAGACATTTTTTGCAGTAAAAAGGATGTTTCCAGGATGTTTTATTGACTAGATTGGAACATATTCTGGACATTTTCCTGTCATTATATGGATATAACAGGGTTCCCGCCTTCCTCCTTCCCTCATACACACTCACCACGCACGGACGCACGCAAATACACACACACAAAACACGAACGGACGCACAAAAATACACACTCACACTTCCACACATAGGAAAAATGTCATATTCACACGCATATCCATGATAAGCAGAGTATTGAGCAGAATTGGATATCCCTAACTGGATAATGGATATCCATGGATCTGTTGAGTTTAGTTGGTGTTTTAAGTCCACTTTATGCACAGTAAGGCTAATCGGGACTGGACCTACAGTTTAAAATAGGATCCGAACCACTTGTTATCCATGGATTTGATAAGAACATTCTGCATATCCAAAGGATATCTCTTGGCGATTTGTCCTATATGGATATTAGTTTATAACAGTATAGTAACAATCACAACCGTTATTATTATTATTAATAATATTAATTTTTCTACTATTAAAGTTTTATCAATGGCCTGACCACCCCTACAAAAGATTCTAAATAATCAAACATAAATCACCACATACATACACGCATTCATAACCCCCTCCCCCAACACACACACATGTTATGATGCCACAGTATAATATAAAGATTTATGAACAATACGCAACAATAGCTTCCACAAATCAGGCTGTGCTTTCCGTTAAATAATCTTCTCTCCCACCAAGTCTTGAAGCTTTCTTCCTTCCATTGTTCTCAACTCCAGATGCCGTTGCTGATTAATGACGGAATCGATTCGAAATTCCAAGATTTTCTGTTTTCAGCTTGTTTTCCTTTTCTTCTCAAAAGGGTAGAAATATTTCCAAACTGCACGAAAGGAGGAAGTATTTATACAGGGAAGTGACGTTTAATTGTTTTCGAAAGAATGGCGTGTGCTCCCGAAGGTCTGGCAGTGTTTTCCTCAGTTCACGACGGATATAGCCAATTAGGGGGCCTCCTCCTTTCCGCAGGCCTAATTGGTTGAGAAACGCTTTTACGTAACGATTCGCCAAAAAGCACATCGAGTTAACTTATTTTCCCGGCTGCTAATTGAATTTCTAGACCGATTTAGCGATGTAATTGGTTCGAAATTTAGAGCCAATTACTGCACAAGGAAGCCGGGCTTAATAGGCAGATCGAAAGATAAACTCTTGTCGACTTGATTGGATTAATTTCGGAAGTTCCCTCACTGAGCAGAAACAAAAGAATGCAGCTTTCGTGTTAACGGTGGAAAGAACAATTGATTTTAAGTCGTCCTGACGGATTTTTACCCCTCCATTCTCCACGCCGAATTGCCTCCCTGCTCATGGACGTTTTGCGCCTATGCGTAAAACAAAGGAACTTCGAAACGACGAGCGGAAAAGAAAATTTCATTCGTTGAAGATTACGAACATTACAATGTCTACCCCCGCCCCCCTCCCACCTCACGCCCTTTTCAAGAAAGCTATAGAATTGGTAACGAGAAAGCAAAAAAGATGAAGGAAAGAGAGCGAGAGATAGGCAGTTAAACACAGAAAGCTATTTCGCAGATTGGAAAGATTGGATCTCGTAAAATAATCTACTCGTGCTGCGCCCTGGCGGAGAGTTCGAAAGAAGTAAACTCGATCTGCATGCGTGTATAGATCGCATTCCATTTTGTGTTTCCTTTTCGGGAAAAGGGGAGACGAGCGAAAAAGAAGAAAAAAGTAGGCAATTCTGCTGGGGTTTTTCTTATTTTCCGTTTCGGAGATTTGAATGCGAACACAATCCACGTTGAAATCAGGAATTGGCGCAGTTTTTTTCTTTCGAGCGATGATGTGGAAGGAGAGGTGCTGGGGGGGGGGGGGGGAGGTGTAACGTTCTCCAAGTTTTAAGTCTCGAAAGAAGAAAAGAGGAAAAATTCACATCTCGTGGCTGTTGGGTATAATCTGAGTCGCCTCGTTTGCAGAGGTTGTATTTTAATGAAATCCCCACCTCCGAAAAGGTCGAGAAGTCCCCGGTCCCAAGCTGAAAAGAAGATCTTCGGGAATGGAAAAGTTTCAAGCCATTTCATTTATTCACTAATAAACTTGATGTATGATAACGACCACCCCCTCTCCCCCCCTTTTCGTTCCATTTTAAAACACCTCTTCCCTCCTGCTCGTCGCTCTAACACCTTTACTGCTTTTCCCAGTTCGCATTTCGTTTCTCTCTCTTCTTCTTTTTTATTCTTTTCTTGAAAAACTGATTACGTTTTCTGCGAAGGAGTGTGCGAAAGAGGAGGGTGAGATACTGATCTATGTCTGAGATAAGTCACCCGGCTTCCCCGGCTCGTAGCTAGTAGGAAGCTGTCCAAAAATTTAGAAGTGCTCATTCGCATCGCATTTAAACATTGAGATGCAAATACGGCCCCATTTGATTTGCATTGAAATATCTTTAAGTATCTCGTACGGGTGATTGAATAGAAGGGAAATTGCATCAAACTTCCCCCGTGAGCTGAATGTCGGAGTTCGGCAGACAAGCTCCGACTCGCCTCCCCCCTTCCTCTATTACCTTTCAACACTTCTTCTGCCCCAAAGCAGTGTTGCCAGGCAGTGCTCTCTGAAGTTTTGAGTGCATTTGCCGTGACCTCGTGAACATCGAATCAACGAAGTCATCGTGTGAGGGCAGAAGTTGCTACAAACATTCTCTCTCCAAGACAGTATTTGGAGAAGACTGATGCTTCATTGTAGCGTCCCTTTTCGAGAAGCACTGACGCAAATGAAGCTCTCACACGTGTGAATTGTAATCATAATACATTACTGGACTTACAGGTTTACATTTGGTTGTTTATACCAAGCACACTCTACTAGGTGCAAAGAAAATACGTACAGGTGAGTCACTTAAAGGTAGTGAACGATCATTGGTTGACCCCACGGACAGAAACTCAGTTTTTTAGTATACTGACTACACGTGCTGTAATGGAACTACATGGCTTTGAAACACTACTGGGATTACGCACTCATTTTCCGCGTTGTGTATCATTATCCCAAGGCTTCACGTCTAAAATGTTCAAATCGACCGTTTGATGGCGCTAGTGACTTCCGTATTTACCTTGCAAATGTAAGTGGCTTATCCTATTATGGAATGTAGCGTATGATCGTGAAAATCTCAAAAACGTGTCACTCTGTTCAGGAAGACTGTAATTCCAGGGAGATAGATTAGATATACCTGTTACGGCGCTACTTTAAACTTACTTTTCCATTGACGTATTGAAATCACTTCATCGAATGAAAATATGCACACAAAAATACTTTTATTTTTCTGTGTGCAGTTATAATAACATACTACAAAGTTTGGTATCGCGAATTTGAATCCTGGGTTGTCATTTATATTTTTTACCATATAGTTCTGACTTTATTATAATTGTAATCAATTAATATTGATCTTGAATCTTTATTATTCCACAAATTTTAAATGTGAAATAAAATGTTCTTATATACATTTTTGGTCTATTTTGATCTAGGCCTACAACTTCGGGATGTTCTTTCCGGAACACCATTGTAACTTTTTCAGCTCTGGCAACCCTGCAGAAGAATTTACCAACACTTTTTTTTCATCCCTTTTTCTCCTTTTTGATAAGGTCTTTATCGGCCGGTAATAGAGAGGCTTCTAAAGGCTGACTCTGGGGGAAGTAAAAGGCGTCGATGCTGCCCTCTATCCTTCGTTTCAGGAAGTTATTGGGCGTTCGGGGAGCGATGGGTACACAGTGACACGGAGGAAGATTGGGGGAGGGCAGAATCGGAGAAAGAGGGGGTGCAAACAGGCAGCGGAGGGGTGGCGGTAAGGGTATTAGATAAGCTGATTCCGTCACACACTGTGATCTCCACACTCGAAAAACTCTCTCCTTCGGAATTTATAGGTCCGGTGAGGTAGCGCGACCAGAAGTAAAGACGACATTCAGAGTCCTCTAGTGGGCGGGTTGAAAATCGTTTACCTTTTTTTTTCTTTTGGACCTGGCACCAATCACATCCAAGTTCACTCGATTAAGGAACATTACTCTTTCTGCAGAAAGGAATACGAAAGTCGTACAGCTTTTTTTTTTCTGTTCGTTCCTCTCTCAACTCTTTTTAACTTCCCAAAGTACTTCGATTTTTGCATACAAGGCTGTTTCTTCCAAGTTTTTTCGACCTGAGTTTCCTGAAATGTAGGCAAAATGGGAGATCATATTCTCAACAAAGTTTCTCGTCTTTTAAGTCAACGTAAGTTGTTTGGATACATCCATATATATAGGTATACTAGCACCATCAGTAATAGATATTACCATACTCCTGATAAGACTAGCAGAATAGAGCACGAACTGTAACGCTCACTTCTTGCTTCACGTAATAACTAGGAACCTCAATTTTCGATGTTAATTTTTCAAAAAAATATATTTTTTTAGTTTAGCACAATTTTCAGCCAAAGAATAAACCTTCATAGTGCTTTTAAACTAGTCATTTAATTTACATGTCACATGGCCTATGCATTTTCAGATGTTGGAAATGACTTTGGAGGAAGTTACTGCCTATTATTACCCGAGCGACAAATACCGATGTTGCGGCTCCCGTGTGACGGTAAGTGTGCACTCTATCTCCGCCAGAATCTCCCCAGTTTGCTCGGTGATGCAAGAAGGTTCAGATAGAAGGATATAAATTGTGGGAATCATCCAGTTACACGTGGTTTCATGTAGCTGTCGAAATTATGTATAACACACACCAGTTTTTTTTTGGGGGGGGGGGCAGGGAATTTTTGGAAAACATGCAGGTTATACATGAGGAACATTACATGTGAAAGTGTCCCTGAACCTCAATTTTTAAAATTAAATGCAAGTCTGAAACTTTAGCATATGTTGTGAGCGAACAATCTAAAATTCAAGTATTAGGCCTATACATAATTAAGTTAGAAATTACAGTAAACCCTCGTTAACACAAACTCGCTTAAGATGAACACTAGGTTAACATGAAGAAAATGTTGGTCCCGGCAGGGATGTATAATATCTTATAGAAAGTTGTATCGGTTAACGCGAATGTCGGTTACCACGAATTACGAACTGTTTTTTGGTCCGTTGCGTCATTAGATCTCATTTAACACGAAATTTCAAACTTTTTCATAACTTTTTTCTATTGTTCCTCTGTCGTTCCTCTGCTAGGTATGTAAGAAATCGCTCAACAATCTCTATCATCTTGTCAATAATCAACTTATACAGTATTGTAACCAACAGATTCAGATCAACAATGTGCTCAAATATGTTTTTCTATTCTTTAAAACATAGCCAGTACGAGTAACATCAAGATTAAAACTTGGGTGCAATTGCTCGACAATCGCGATCTTCGCGTCAACAATGAGCTTATACTTATTTAATCAACAAATTCAGTTGTGTGTTCAGATGTGTGTTTCTATTCCTTAAGACGTAACCAGTACGAGTAACATCAAGTGCTTTTGGATCAAAGCATTATTGCTCTTATGAAGAGGTCTTATCGTATCTTACGAAAGCGCAATATAAAGGAATTTTTAACCAAAAACTGATCTGCGAGTACTTTTCTTAAAAGTTAATTACTGTAGTACTGTACTAGTGTTTTCTATGACGACATACATAATACGTATTGTAAATGGTTAATGTGTAGAAAGAACTGTATTCCAACAATAAAGTTTGAGTCCCCGGTTAGGACAAATTTTTTTAACACCAACTCTTGAATTTTCAGTCCCTTGGGATTCGTGTTAACGAGGGTTTACTGTAGAATGTTTTCTTTTACATATTATTAGCTTATTTTAACTTTTTGATTTAGTTGTGTTTTCTAATGTGTCCCACCCGTGATACCAAAAACAATTAATTTCTCCTTTGATTGTTACATTTCCCCCTCAACTAAAATAGAGTATTTAAAATTGTGAACAAGTACAAATCTGGAAAAGTAATTTAATGGTAGTTGTGTTTAATCAACAGTGTTGAGTTTCATATTTCATTGCACAGAAACTCTATCAGTAGAATTGTTACTTTAATATCTAAAATGTAGTGTGCGTGACCCACCCGTGATAGTGGAAAGTAAATGACTAAATACTTTTAATTTTAAACCTAAAACACAAGAATATTGGATTTTCGCGGCACTTTTCGTTTTTGAGCACAAAATGTGTTGAAATTCGTGGGAAAGGCCACAAGCTGTTGACTCGGAACAAATCAACGAATGTCCAATATAGAATATTTTGCCGAATAAAATTGTTGATTGATTCATTAATTTGGTGTTTTAAGTCCACTTTATGCAGAGTAAGGCTAATCGGGACTGGACCTACAGTCTAAGGTGGAATCCGAACCACTATGTGCGGTGCCTCCACCGGGTATCGAACCCGGGACCCCTTGATTACAAGGCGAGGACGCTACATCGGGGAGGCCTTGAATTAAATTGTTATTTGATATGTCTATCGGTACGTAAAATTACACTTTTGTACTTTTGTTGACTTCGAAATATTGAAGGTTCAAGATATATTGATTATTCACATTTACATGTCTGGCTTCAGTACCCTGATGGCTGGGGATGTACCGATCGAAATTCCGCTACAGCATAGGGGGTCACCTTAAAACAACTACTTAAGAGAAGGTCCAAAAGTTACAAACTAAGCAAATTAATATTGTAAATAGCAAAAAATATGAAGATGAAGTCCATCAGCCAGGGAGACATAGAGATAGACAGTGGTTATAACCCCCATCAACCCCCCTCTTGGGAACGCCACTGGAGATAGACTCGTAAACAAAAGCGCACCTTCGGTCCCCATATTGAAACATGGGTGTCACCTTGTTTCATGTGTATAATTTATCATTTAAAGATTTCAGAATTAATATGTGTCACTTTTGGTTGCAATTCAATAGCTCACAATGGAATTTAAGCGTTTTACTATCAGTTAAATAATGGCATGCCAGTTTGAACGTAAAGTCTTGTTACAAATAATAATTCATATTGCTGAATCAATGCGGTTTGGTACTTGTTCGTGTAATGAACAGATCCTTAAATACAAATTGGAGTAATCTTTATCCGTTGAATCAGAATGTTATGTTTGCAGTCAATGTAGCAATCGCAAGATGTCGATAGTAACCACCGAGGCATTTATTACAAGATAAATGTATTTAATATCACCCCAAGTAACATCTGAAAAGTTCTCAATTCAATTCTATACTCCTCTATTTATTACAACTTATACACTATTATATAACTTTGGAAAAGTATAATTTCAAAGCAAATTATGCTAAGACAATTTCTGGGAATATTGCCCTCACACTTCTACACCCAAGAGCGTCTATAATAGAGCATAAAATGGTCACAGATTATTCCAAAGGATTGAAACCATCGAAATAGGAGGCACACGCCCGCCACCTACCAGAAAGAGCGACTATCGCATTACCTCGGTAGAAATATTACCCACATTCGTCCAGCAAAATTACGAATTTTATTTCCAAGCGGGCGGTCAAATAAATTTCATTCTGCAGGCAATTTTGCTTTCTCTCAAGTTTCATTTCTTGCTGCAGGACGTTGCGCCGCCCCACAATTCTCTAAATTCCTCCTCTCCCATAAGAGGATTTGGGCTTCGGAAGAATTACGGACAGTGATATGAGATTTTGAAAAAGAGACGCAGAAAATAATATGAATTGTTGAGAAGTAGAAATAGGAGTGAAAACGGGGCGCGGAGAGGAATGGGGGGCAGAGAAGAAATATGAAGAAGGAAAAGAAAATCTAATTTGGTTATGAAGCGCTTGGGTGTCAAGATTTAAAGCATTATAAACTTTCTAATAATGCCTCCGAGTTTTTATTCCACATAAGCCTTGAGACGTATGGAACTTTCCCGCTATTTGACAGCCCGTTCTAAAAATATTTCTCATTTCGCGGGTGAATCCTTGTTAAAATGTGAGGACAATTCTCGCATGATACTGAATATTTTAAATGCTACACTGCCAAATCGTGGTATAGCGATGTTTTTCACTTTATTTTTGACTGCTTCCTTGAAATTGTAAGAAAAGTGTTCGTTTAGAATGAATTTAGAAATTAGTTAATTACGTGGAGATAATTTAGATAGCTATAGGCTAGGTTTTATCAACATTTAAAAATTAAAAATGTCGTTTATAATGTTCTCTAGTTGTATTGCTTTCTCACAATGTAATTAAGGGACTTTGTGTCATGAGCGGCGGGAGGGGGGGAGGGTCGAATCAGTCCACCGACATCCCTTGGAAAAAGCATCGTCCATTAAAAAAAAAAAAAACTTGTTCATTTTTTGGTAAATAACAGAATTAGGTACAGTGAGTGAGTAGTTGAACATCATAGCTAACCATAGTAAAACCACACAACATAAACTAAAACTTTCCCCTAATATATGTGTGTAAATGTTAGTAACAAAATAGAATAACTATGTATTTTAGTAAACTGACTAGGAAATGTACGAAAAATAATGTAAAACAACTGTGCTGAATATTCATTCGTTTGGTGGATCGAGTAGAAATAATAAGTTTATAATAAAATTGGTATATTACTATCAGTTTATAATAGTCATTATTGTATAATAACAACCATAATCATGATAATTATTGTTATTAATTCTACATTCAACTTTTATCATTCGCGTGACCCCCTTTACAAAAGTTTCTGTCAAAATACATGCTTTATGTACGTAATCCAGCACTATCTCTGCCTTTCCATCATTATTTTGAAGTTGGACAAGATATAATGCATATTTATCTTGGTGCAGAAGCAGCAGATGGTCTGTGCAAGGCAAGAATTAACGTTTAGCTTGCTTCAACAAAAGATGATCGTTCCATCCTTTCCGCCGTTCTACACCACTTAAATCTTGGTGCAGAAGCAGGAGATGGTCTGTGATAAGGCAAGAATTAACGTTTAGTTTGCTTCAACAAAAGACGATCGTTCCATCCTTTCCGCCGTTCTTCCAAGTACAACATTACCACATAGATTTTCGAATTCGTTTACATTGATACGTTACCCATATTACTTCACAAGATCCTCTACGTGTATAATCCTATAACATTGAAAAGATAATGATTCACTTTCAAAGTATCACAAGAAAGCAGAAAATTGTACATAAGTACACAAAATGGAAGTAAAGTTGTACATGTTCATCCTGCGATTTGTATCATTCCAATTTAACTACGATAATAAACAAACTTAGTGCATATCTTTCACGAATGAAGCAGTGAAATGCAGAAAACATAATGCAAGAAAAAGCACTAACTTTAAAACAACGTACAAAATTATCAATGATTACTTGTATGATAATATCAAAAATGTTTCATCACTTGTCTATGTACGAATTCAACTGACCCTGATAAAGCCTGACAATTATTGCTTTATCAAACTTTCAGAACAATAAAGAGTCGCGTCATAAATTTTCCGATTCTGTCAACCTTTATCACACCTGCCTGTAATATAACTTGGCACAAATGTAGCGTGCTGTTTTGATAACCGATTATATCGATTCCTGAAGCTTTTAAGATCTTTATTTGTTTCCAAAAAGCCCAGTCGATACTATTTATCAGTCAGGCTTAATGTAGCGAAATGTTATCGTTCTGGGAAAGATGTTTCGTGTAATACTTTGGTTCAGAAAAATATAAAGACAATGGCACTTATGGACCTGTGCCAATTGAAGGATAAGGTTTTATAAGCAATGCTTGAATTTGGATACAGTGTGAAAGATTTGCTGTATTGGGGAAAATGAATAGTGATTCTTACTTGATTTGCAATCTGGTTTTCCAATGGATGATATTCAGTGAACAACTTACTCCACAATTCATTAAATTAATTAAACAAATAAATAAATATTGTGTCAATAACTTTCTTAATACGGTGAGACCAAGCAGTGATTTAGAATTAGAAGCCATTCATTGATATTTTTCCGATGAATCTTTTTCAATACATCCTTCTTTTCGAAAAACATTTGTAAAAGCAATGTGTGGCAAAAAAGCTTACACACTGTGATTAAAGTTCACCTTATTAATCAACCAAGCTTTCAAAGTTTGACCTCAAAGAGCCTTCTTGTCACTTATTCATGTATTCACTCTATCAATGGGGGCATTAGTTCCAGGTGAATAGAGCAGAAATTCCAATATTTTAAGAACATTTGAAAAAGGGGCCATTCCTTGAAAAGTGGTCCTTAATTAATATGGAAATTATTATTTAAGGCTTAGATGTTTGTATTAGATATCACCAATAAAAGTTACAAGCACCTGCAGCCTATATGCTTCACAGACAAATGAAGTCAAAATTTGCTACAATTTTAAAGCGTCACACACGTAAGACACTTTTGCTAATGCATTCAGCCTAGTCATCATTAGACCACGGATATTTAAGTTCTAAGAAGTGTGCTTTTAGATTCCTAAAATGGGCTCTAAAATAGGTTCGAAAAACCCTAAAATAGATTCTAAAAATCCTAAAATAGGTCCTAAAAATCTTAAGTTAGGCTCGATAAATCTTGAAGTAGGTTCAAAAAACTTAAAATACTTCAAAATTCCTGAAAAATGCTAATTAGGTATAGTCACCGGCAATGAAAATGGGACGCGTATATCCTGAAATACACACTATCTTGCATAACGTTATGTTATGTATGTTGCCTAACCCTACGGCGATGGCAGAACTTACCACAGGAAATGTGCTTTAAAATCCACTCTTCGCCGTATAGTTAGGCAACAATAGTTTTTCATGTTATCCACAGTCAAACTCCGCAATTGTGTCTGTGAGGATCATCTTATATGCTGAAAATATTGTTTCAACAAAAACATAGTCAGTGGTGCAAACTTCAATGCTGAAATGTTAGTTTGCAAGGCGTGAATGCCACAAAGCACCGAAGTGAGGCGAAACTGAGCAAGACCACACAGATCAGACCACTTTGAATTGTACAGGTAACAGTGGCACCAGATATTTTGCTTTGTTTAGAGCTTTGAAAAATCACCATGGACTTGGAGGAAGGAAAATCGACAGAGAGTATATTTCAAACACGTTCGTCATTGAATTATTTCGTGACCAAACAAAGCAAATGCCTTTGTGTGACATAAAAATCCTCTAAAACCTTTAAAAATATATAAAAACCTAAAAAAAGGCTTCATTTAGCCTCATAAACCTAAAATAGGTTCTAACAAGCAAAATAGTTTTTTTAGGCACTATAAAACTTCATAAGTTGTTAAAATATGCATCAGTTGTTGCATATTTTAACGATATGCTCGCTGACTGACATAACTTATTATATCTTACGTACCTGTAAAGGAAAAAAATAGGTTAAAAACCTAAAATCAGAGTCTAGTCTGTTAGTAGGCACCACAAAATACTCCTTAATTCTTTCTATGGAATCAGTTTATTATGAATGTCTTAATCGAATCACATGTCTAGAACCTTAAATGTCACACACGTAACGCTGAATTGTCCCTATATGGCACATTGTTGACAATGAAATGTTGAAATAATTTCTACCCAACAATGCCGTATTTCATAACAACAGCAGAGAAGGCGTATTGTTGCAGTAATTTTATACCGATAAGTGATTGTTACAAAAGGGACATTTTGGCGTCCGTTTTACGGTTACGAAAACGGGTCAGAGACTCGAAAAAAAGGACTGTTCCAGCTAATACGTCTGGTAGAAATAATAACGAAAGTAGCAGAAATAATGAATGAATTGTTATCGAAATCCAACGTTATCAAACTCTTTCAACTTGAAATAAAATTCCGAGTATTTTCTCGAGTGATTGATTGATTGAATTAGTTTATTTTACTTCGCGTTTTGTGCCTCTTGGCTAATTTGCGAAGATGGGGATGAGTGATGAAATGATGAAATTGATGAATCAAACAACCAAGCCCGACCGGGATTCGAACCCGGGACCCTTGGCGTCGCAGCGCGATGTGCTAACCACTCGGCCACAGGGTCGGGCGAGTATTTTCTCGAGTGAGTACAACTGACTGCTTCGAACAAAACATTTCTGACTTCGCAGTATAAATTCTGCTCTGGAGCGTGCCTACTTTACGTGTTTATTTGAATTGCACTCCTCAGCCCTTGCACACAAACCCCAACGGTCCGACAGCTGAAGGATTCTAAAGACTATCCCACTTCCTTTCCTTCGGCGAGAGCCCCAGTTCTACAAAGACTTGAAACAACAACGATAGACTAAATATCAATTATTGGCTATTTGGGAAATGTTCTGTTTTTTGTCACTGGGCTTCCAAAAGCAGATGTTTTTAAGAGCGGAACGAGCGGCAAGAAGATGACATTTCAAATGATCTGCGACGGTAGTGCCACCTGTCGACTCTCTCGCCATTCGGTGCTTTCGAACGTGCCGCCAGGGGGATATTTGTTGCCTTTCTCAATTTCCTAACAGGCTTTTTTTTAGTGTAAACATTTGTCTCCTTGCACACAAACATCCCTGAATGTTAATATGCCGCTTCTTTTTTTCACTAATGCAATTTTGCCGACTGTGAAATGGGAAAAGGAGTTGTGTTCTCCGAATGTGTGACTCACCCCCTCTCATTTTTTATATGTAAAGGAAGAAGGGACGCGTGCCATATGACTTTGCTGTCCCCCTAAACCCCCGCCTTCTTCCTCTGCTCCGTCAAGACGCTTTCGAAACGTTGTCATTTGGTTCTCGGTGTTTTTGAAACGGATTCCTGCCTAGCAAACCCTATAGGACATAATCGTGTCGACAAAATCTTTGACGGATCAAGCTGCAAGCGGCGTAACATCCAGTGGCACAGGAAAGGGGGGGGGGGTACAAGGATACATTGTACCCCCCATTTTTTGAAGTGAGATATTGTACCCCCTAAATCCATAGATGCAAGTTATATCCCTTGTTGTACCCCTCAGAACAGGATAGGGACACTGAGGGACGAGGTCCTTCAGCCTCTTCTTGCCACTCACACATATCACCCTCTCTCCTCTCCAAAGGAAAGGATGAACGGAGGATGCAGGTGATGGTGGAGAGGTAATTAACCTTGGTGCCTATCTTGAAAAACCAAGGTGTGTTTACTGTTTGGATGTTTTTTCTCTATGTATAGCATTTGTGACCGAACAAAGATAAGAAAGAATGAAAGAATAAATACTATGAATAAATTCAAACAACATATATAAATAATATAGAAAATAATAATGTCAGAAATGATTGACTTATTCAGTCATGGTCCTTAGACCGATTCCTATGATGTTTGCTAGTAAAAGTATTTAAGACATCACAATCACAACTTAGAATCCCTTGTCCTTGCTTAGCAACATATAATAGAATCTGATATGATATAAAATAGAATAAATAATATGATGATTATATAAGAAATATAATACAGTATACCAAGCACAGATCATTCATACATAATTAAGATTAATACTGTGGATCCTTAGATCCTTTAGCCTCCCAAAGTGAGGGGAGTTGCTAGACCGGATGATGGCTTCTTCTTCAGTCTCCTTTCTTCGACTTGGAATTAGTCTTCCGCATCTAGAGGTTCCTGGACGTCATCCAATGGATAAATGTAAAGTTCATGACAGATCCGTGGATGAAGTTTCGCTAGTCCATGGTCCATTACCAGGCTTCTTGGAGTGATCACACTCAGTATCCACATACCACACTTTACTTTTAAATCTCCACTTAGGGATACTCATACAGTCTTCCACGAATACACTATCCATTGAGGTCCACTAAGGCCAATTGCGGACCGTCTTTTATTCCATGACGGTTCCTTGGTTGTTATGTCTGCCAACACCAGCCAGAGTTACGTTGTTGAGTCTTCTGGTGTGGTCCCTCGTAGTGACTTTACATAGAATTTCCATTGTTTAATGCTGTAGGGCCCATTTCATAAAATTTCACTTCACTGGATTCTTCAGACACTTCCAATTCTTGATATTGTGATTTCCTTTCCAAGTTACTGATTCTGCTACTCTTCCTTCTTGATAGAGTGAGTTGAATTGTGTCTTCATTATGCTTCACTCTCAATTCTGGGATGTAACTCTCCTCTTCTAAGGTTGAGATTTTCTCTGCCAGCCTATTGATTCTTAGAAACCTTTTAGGTTTCCAGATGTCAGCTGCCAAGGTCTCCTCTAGAACACAACTAAAAGCACCCTCACCAGTGGGGACGATTGGGTTCCAAAACTAGGGGGGGGGCATAGCCTCCCCCCATGCCCCCTCTAATCGCCGCCACTGACCCTAACCGTTACAAAAGCGGTATTTGATAAATATGTAATGGTGACTTCATGGCAACACAAGCGAATGGTGTATCGATTATAACATCTCATCTCATCCAACAGGTCGGTAGGTGCCGGGGCTTGTTGATAGCTTCCTGGAGATGAGGCCTGCTCGAAGAAAAGGTTTATTATCCATTAGGTTAATTTAATGGAATAAATGAAACACATGATCTTATCCAACTATGTAGGCAAATGCTTGCTATTTTGGAGGGCGGATCAAGGATGGTTCAAGCTATCTCCTGTGTCTCATTCTCACTGTCATGTGCTTGGGCTTGCCTAATGTTGATTGTTTCACGAAGAATGAATCCTGACCGAGAGATTAAAATTAACCGCATTAAATATTGTTCCAAAACTAGCAATCTATACACAACAAGAGTATCGTTGTCTTTCATGCAGAAAATACGATATTTACCTTGTAACCAGTGATGTGCTGTAGACTATAAGTTTACGTCTACATGCGTTGTCTACACGTAATGTACGCGTAGATTACATTGGGTTGTAGTTTACATAGACTACGTAGACAATCTAAAGCGCATTAAAATAAATTTTCAAGGGTTTCATGAAAAGAAAGTGGCATTTTCAGCTATATTGGTTCCTGACGAACTG
Organism: Lepisma saccharinum; assembly: GCF_977018435.1. Lineage (NCBI taxonomy): Eukaryota > Metazoa > Arthropoda > Insecta > Zygentoma > Lepismatidae > Lepisma > Lepisma saccharinum. Next base: position 40,000,323 of record NC_139247.1, on the reverse strand, counting down.
AAAAGAATCCTATTTACAACAAAATTTCTCTTCTCTTCTATTATCAACTATGGAAGAAGATAAATAGTTTGCAAAAGAAGCAACAGATGGCAGTCGTGAGGAAAAATTAGTCTCTTTCCCATAAAACATTAGAATATTTCCTATCTTGGTTTTTTCCTAGGTGAGAAATTGTTCGAATTTGAAAGAACGAGTATGAGAAGTTCTCCTCACACATCAGCAACTGAAAAGCATTATAATTTTCTTTTAATTCCACGGTGCCCTTTGCTAAGTTATCACCTTTCGCCATGTTGTTTACATAGATTACGTCATCTACGTGTATAAAATAGTCTACGTGTAGAATGTAGACTATCGTTGTTTACGCGTAGACGCACATCACTGCTTGTAACCTAGAACTTTTCTTAAAAGAAACAGAATGATCGAATATTAATTCCGATACTTTAGAATTCGAACTGAAGGGGTAAAATTTTGAAAATCCTAACTTTCAAGCACGGGGGTAGGAATATTTTTGATTTGAGAGAGTGGACAGGGGTAAGCAAAACAAAGATAATTCAGGCCGCAGCCCCTTTTCCTCAGAAGCCAGTTTTTCATATTTTTTTTTCAAATACGGGCTAAGAATACCATGAACCTAACTAAGATAATCTACTAAATGTGACCTTAAAACAATTAAGTTAGTTATTAATGAATACAAGACTTGCACTATAGGCTCAACTGGTAATAGCATCAACAACTATGCAAAACATTCTAATAATATGTAGGGGAAGGTGGGGGACTTTGCAACACTTTTCAGTTTAATTTTTTTAATTCAAAAACTGTTACAGTTGGAACAAGTTACAAATATGCTATGAAATGGTACATCTCTTGGCTACTTAAGAACCAAATATGAAATTTTAATTTTGAACCTCAAGTGAGAAAAGTATGTTAATTTAAAGCAGGTCCGAGTGTTGCTACGTGCCCCATTCATGGGGTAATTTGCAACAGTGTTTGGGGTACGTTGCAACAGGGATTATGCGTTGTCTGAATGACACTATTTTCAATCAATGCACACATAATAAGGATTTCTCTCCGCGCACAGCCAATGGGACCACATTTTGCATTATTCGCACTGCAGCCAGTCTTCTTCTTCTTTGTAGGATTCTCCACACACTAAACAGCGATATTCTTTGCAAGAACTTTGGAATAATGTTTTCTTGCACATAATTTTCTTGTTGCCCTTTTCCTTTGCACTACTCTTTTTTGTATCTTCCAAAGCCTTTTTTTCAGGTGTGTCTGTTAGAATGGCACTTCGTTTACGTTTACGATTCGTCGTTTTCCTTGGTTCCTGAGATGGGAAGAGTGATTATCGATGAAAAGAAGCACAGGGGAGTTTTCTTTTGGATTCACCTGAGAAATAAAGTGTCGAATGAATTTGACAAACGTTTCCTCAATCATCCAACCTGAACCAGTAGCTGCTCCAATGCAGTCTGTTGGGCCATCTCGAATGAAATGGTCCCGAAAGTTCTTACGTGGAAATATTAGCATTGGAGGTATAAAAGTCCCTTGAGCACTAACTGCCACTGCAACTGTCACAAGTTCACCTCTTTCTGCACTGCTCACTATTCCAATCTGTTTTGTTCCTTTTCGAGCTACAACCTTATTTGGTTTCATGACAGTTGTGACACCAGTTTCATCCATGTTCCAAATTCTTGAGGATGAATAATTGTTTCTGGACAGAACTTCGGAAACTTTGTCAAAAAACATGCGCACATTTTCTTTGTTGAAACTGGACATTCGTGCTAAAGAAGTTGAATCAGGCAAGCGCACCGAAAGATCTTTGTTTCTCTGTAGGAATCCTCTGAACCATTCAATACCAGCCATTCCGTTTACCGACCATGATGAAGGAGCACTTATATCAAACTTAACTGCACAGAGATGAGCCAATTTTTGCACTTCCTGTGGTATTAATCCAAACATAATCTCACTGGAACGCTGCAAGTACATTTTGAAGATATTCTCTTCTTCGTCTGAAAACACTTTCCACGGTTTCGCATAACCACAACTTATGTCCTGTCCCTCACGAGGACCACTTTATTGTAATTTCTTCTTTTTTATGTATCTTGAGAGGGTTGAATAATGAATGTTGAACTCTGCAGCCACTTGTCTTAAGCTGACATTTTTGTCATCTTCGTGTTCCAGGACTAAATTTACTGCTCTATCCATCACATCTGGCGGTGTAGTTCCCTTTTGGGTCTTCCTCTTGTAGTTCCTCATCTTGCAGGCTACCTGAAACAATAGAAATAATAATAATAAAAATAATAATAATACAATATACAATATATAATAACAATTATACAGCAATTCGACAACAATAGTTTCGGCGGGAACATAAGGAGGAACAATTTTTAAAAAATAAATCTGCAAGACGAAAGAGACCATACCAGAAAGCATAACAATATTAATGTTTCGTGCTGCTAGTAGAAATTACATGAACATGATTATAAACAAAAATTCATTCACAATTTACGTATTTATCTAGCAGTACTAAGTGAAATATAGTGTTTTCTTGCCGTACTGACGTGCGTGTAATTTTGTATAAGAATAAATAAGTGAAAATTCAAAATGTGTGTTGGTTACTGAATATAGGACTAAATATATGCGATCACATTTTTCTTTTACTTGAAAAGATTGTAAAATTAGTAAACAATAAACCGTATTTCGATTTATCACATTCGGAACAGTGAACAATTACATTCAATATCTTATTAAAGCGCTAGTCTGTCATGGGGCAGTTTGCAACATTGTGGGGTAAGTTGGAACATCTGTTGCAACTTGCCTCACCGACATGTTTGATTACGAAAACTATTCTTGCCTCCACAAAAATTCCATAACATAAAAAGCAATATCACTTTCCACACCTTCAATAAAGATGATTTCAATTGACCACATGTCGCATGCTGTGGTCATTTATAGGAATTGCGTATTAAAAATTGTAAGAGATTATTAAAAATTACTCACGGTCCTCAAAATTCTTCTTTCTTCCTCCACTCTGACAACATCTGAAAAACTGGCGTAACGAACGGTTCATCACAGACACCTACCAACGTGTGTTGGAACGACAGTAAGCGCAACGCAGTAGAGCCATCCTACATAACAGAAAAAGCACTGTTGCAACATGCCTCTGTTGCAAAGTGCCCCACTTTCCCCTACATTACCATATTGCTGTAGATTTTAAAATTCGGCTTGTAACAATGTAATAGTTTATAATCGCATGTTACTATTTATGCTCATCGTCTCGATTAAACCAAGGATCAGAAATGCTACGTAAATAACCAAAGTAAAAATATTACATAGGAAGTACGGTATGAATTATCAATAGATGAAGTAGTGTTAATAATAATGAAAAAATAAATAAAAGTTACCAGCGTGTACCTTGACCTACATATACTCCAGCATATAAGCTGTTAATAGTAAAGACAGGGCTTGGATTAATATGTGCAAGTGGCTACATATATATGGACTAAAAATTGGCAAAATATGGACTAAAACATGCGTAATATGACCCACAACGATGCAAAGAAGACTTCTTCATTTGTGTGATTTCAAATAAAATAAACAATTTATTATTTTCCATTGCGTTAATGATTAGCAATGATAAGCCACAGAAAACGAACATATGCTTAGTGAAGTAGGTTAGATTGTAAAAACAAAGCTTGTTGCAAACTTACGATAGGGAGTTTACAAAATAATTATTTCAATAAGAAGTGTTTTTTACATGGTTTTCATTAACTGATAGTTTGACGAACAATTTAGCAAAACATTCTTAAGGGAATGTACTTCTTTATAAAGTCATTCACTTTATCATTTTTTAAAACTTTTAACACAACCATTTCTAAAATGATTAATTCAGCATGGATTGATATTATAATTATTCAGACGTTATTATATTTGCACACATATGTTCTAATAGTAGCCTTCAATTGTTCATTTTATGTTTCGAACCTGTCACCCATCAAAGCATGCATCACATTAAGCAGCAAAAATGACAACCTTCTTTATACAATTCCTACAAGAACACGTGCCGGAGTGGAGAGTCGAAATTTCATTTGAACAATTCGAAAATAATAAAATATGAACAATATGTGAAATAAATTTGTTGAAATATGTAAAATTAGATATGTTTTCCTTAAATATGTAAAAGTATGTATTAAAGGTAGAAATATGGAAAAACATGTTGACAATAAAATTGTCTTAAATCTACAAACATTACTATTCGTACAGCTATTACGAAATTTCAGTGGTAATTCGTCAAACTAAAAGCAAGCATTTACATATAAATCGAACTAACTCTGGTAATGACAGAGAAACAACAGTAAAGAAAATGTTGCTCAAGGCTAGTTTTCTTCTCGCTAGATACGTTCCCTTCTAACGTTAGGAACATCTACACAAGCGCAACAAAAGATAATGGGGTATTAGCGTTTCTCTATCTACCGCCCTATTGTTTGGCCTCTCGACGGATTCCATGGCCATTTGAATCCACTTAAACAAAATTATTCGCTCCTCGTTGGAGTTTTAAGATTTCCCCCCCTTTTTTGCATCCAGATTCTTTGGCAAATGCATCCTTCTGATTTCTCTTCGCCAGTTTCAAGCCTCTTTTGTCCCCCCCTATTGTTGTGCAGCCCTTGTTATCAGCTTGGTTCGTCATTGGTGGAAAAAGAGTCGTTAGTTCGCGGAAGGAACGCTACGAGGCGCTGCTGTGCAGAATGTCGTCACATTAAAACCAAATAAGATGCTCGTCTTTATCTTGGTTCAGTGTTGCTCCTTTAAAGATTTTCTCTTCATTTCTAGTTTGTTTTAGGAAATAGTTTTCTATCAAGCTACCTTTCAAGTTCAAAGGCGTTCAGAAATAAAAATTTAAGACCGAAAGAATAAAAATTTTAATATAAAATATTAATTTTGATGTCACCGTATGTGCTCCAATCATGATTTCACGACCAAAGGTTCTGGGTTCGAGTCCCGATCTGGGCACATCTGAGTGCCCCTCCTCATAGTTATTTTACAATCCTGACTGAACAGGAAATACTAAAAGAACAACAACAAAAACTTCTTATTTACTCGATTATGATAATATCCAAACTCCTTAAATTAGAAATAAGAAACATTATGAGGTCGATGAAATTGCTTATGAGGCACAAAATGAGGTAAGACTTTCACTTTAATTACTTCGAACACAACTCCATTGAACTGCAAATTATGACCCCGTGATCATTCCTTACCCCTTTTCTCTAAGAAATTTTAATTCTGGGAGGAAAATTACTCTTTACTTCAGCCTTCAATAGAAAGTAATTAGAAATATATCAATGGATGAGGCTTTATAATACAGAAAGCTCAGTGTGAATATCTTACAGTTTTCATGTCATGTGCAAAGAAAAGTAGCACGACTTTTGAAACACACTGTGCTACAGAGATTATTTTATATCCCAATTTATATTACAAAGACGTATGTTTATAACTATTTAGCTTCGGATTTTCGTTCTAAACGTTTTGATTTGCAAAGAAATATGTACATATCAGTGCTTCTTAACCTTTCATTTGCTATGTCTGATTTGTTGTGGCGAACCCCGGCACTGTACTCGATACTCCTAAATTACTTCAAACATTAAATTGTTCATTGTGGTTCTCTTATTAGAGTAATGGAATACAATTTATTACAACGGTTATACGTATTTTTATTGTAATAATAATAATAATAGCAATGAACAATAGTCAGTAATATACACATGAGACACGACCAAGTCGTTTCGTTTATTACGTCGAATTCTTTCTATTAACTCTTCATTAATGTTGGCTGACAAACATAGAAGGGGACTATATTTCACGAAGCTTTGTATCATAAAGAGTCTTTAATATTAAGAAAAACGCTAAAGATATTGTCACTTTTTCACTTCTAGTAAGCTCTGAAACATTAAGTTTTAAATCGGTTATTTAAAAACTAACATATTATTCGAGTTATGTGGAAAAGAATGTATTAATCATTTTCCAAATCTCAAATAATAATAAACACTTACGAAATCTTTCGACCATATGTTTACCTTAGTATTATCAATTCATTACATTTGTAAATGTGCAACTCCTCTATAGTCTCAATGCAGGATGGATATTTCTGAAACGTGCCCATAGAATAATCGATAAGAGGTAGACTGTATCGTCTGTTAACACAGCGAGCAAACACTTATCATGTTGTTATCTTCTTTGGTTGATTTCGTTTCTGGAACAGGAAAGAACTGCGAAAACAAGTTGGCAACAATGGAGCCCTTTTCGGAGGAAAACGCAAGGTGTAATTAAGAAAAGGAGATGATGTTATCAAAGACGAAGCCTAGAAGAGAAGGAAATGGTAATTGCCGACGCGTTTTCAACCCTAATTTTAGCGTCGTTGCTGATTTGTTCTGCTTCCTTCCAGATTTCGGAAGCCGTCTTCTCGTCACATTTCCCAGAAACGGAAGAAAACCGTATCTATCAAAACGACGGCGGACATTTTCCTCATAACTGAAAGGAACCATTGTACGGCAAGTCTTTCCACAAAGGATGTCATCATCGCGCAGAACTTTCGAGTAATTATCGGATTAATGGCGAAACGTTGAAGTTCTGTGTCTTTCCTAGGCCTGCACATTACAGCGCGTACATATCGGAGGTCTCGTTTGGAACCCTTAATTAATTAACATTTAAGCCACTAGGTGGTGCTAGTGAACGTCTCGTGTTAACTCGTTGATGGAGTTGGCAGCCTCGATTTCCACGAACTTTTCGTTAACGGAATTTCCCTTTTGTAGCGTCGTCGTTAGGTGGAATTAATAAACCGAACGATTTCTCGAGTCTTCTCCCGACTTCACGACTTAGATCGATGCTCGTTTGTTTTTGATGACGTTGTGCAGGGTTGGCGAGTAATTGAAACGGGGGAGAACGGAGGAAAATGTGTTAATGATTTGGCCACCTTTATCACAACTACGTAAAGCTGCGATAATTAATGAGTCATTTCTCGTGTTGCACAGTTTTAGGGAAAGTAAAACTTCTCTAATCAGGAACCTATCTGATGTTTGCTGTTGGAATAGGAATTTATACTAGGGTAGGGTGGTACATTTTGGATATAGGTACTATTTCGATCTTCCGTTCTAAGAAGTCGAATATTTTCTTTCCTGTTACTGGCAACGCTGTTTTGAGGAGTGAGGGTTGTTGCGTGGGGTGTCAGGTGTGTTGTGCAGAAACATTGAGTAATTCTACGGAAAACCCGGAGAACCAGACGTAATTTTGTAAGGCAAGGTGGGTACGTTGTATATAGAATTGGCGCTTTGAATATATAAGTCTGCCTGTCATTTTGCGTGTCCCGTGTTTATGCTTGATCGGAGGACAGCAAAATTCAGGTCAAACGTGGACAAGCATGTGATGGCTCTAGCATGTGACATGTGTAACGATGTGGTGAGAGATGAGGGAACTACAGAAATATTTGTTTCCAAAGTGGAACATATTCGATCGGCGGAAATGGTACAATTTCGATCAGTGAGGTATACAGTTTGAGTTCCATTACCGTAACGAGTGCATACTTCACAAAGTATGGAAGTAATGCTGGAAAGAGAATGGAAACGTCTTCTACTCATTTAACAAGCTACAAAACCCTGTGCAAAACTGCAACCAATAGGCCGACTAAAAGAGATTGTTCCCACCGACAGAGAGACGAAAGAGCAGAAGACTTCGTCAGCACTGAAAATTAACGGTGATGTGTGTGCATTTTGTAATATACGTTATTACAGAGCTTTGAAATTTTTGCGTTGAATTCAATATGGAGGTCAACAATATGCCGGACCTGTGCTTGACACACACAGCTAGGGATCTCCCTGTGCCTAACCTATTTCTTTCATGACCAGGATAACTCCTTTACATTTTGTAGAGGGTGTTAAAGGACTTTTGACTTGTCATAGTATATGTAATGAGGCTTTTTTTCAGTCACATAGTTACACATATTATTTTGTATCTTCTGATCCCATTGCAGTCCCAGAATGATTTTTTGATATGTTTTAGAGTATTTCATGAGGGACCAAATATATTTTTTTTCACGATTTTTGGTGATGACATGTTTTGAGATATTCAAGGTCAAAGGTCAAGGTCACGTGACAAAATTATATTTTTATCGAAAGGTGGGCTTGTTATATATCACTGGAAAGCTTGTTCAATTCCCTGTACAATAAGCTTTATTTGAGCTTCCTAGGCGCAATAGGGGCGATGTTACAGCACATTTAGTATAGCTAAGCGGGCTCAAAAAGGGCAATTTCTGCTAACTTTGACCTTGAATAATTTAAAAATTACAAGACGCACGAGACTAAAAATTTTCATAGTTACTAAATTCCATGCATAGTTTCAACTCCCCAAATTTCATAAAAATCGGAGATGGCCAGGTTGGAAATTGCACATATCTGTGTTGATTTGGCATGGAATGACTCTACAGTGTTGCCTCAGAATCTATAGTAGACTGGATACGGTGTCAGAGCTGCAATCGTTGGTATCACGAGTTGTGTGTTGGCGCTAAAGGAAAGAAGCAATTCACCTGCGGCAAATGTCTGTAATGGCTGTAGACACAACGGACTTCTTTTCATGATACTAACAACAAATCAAGGAACACACGTCAATAAATCCTTGTGATTTTTTCATGTTAAAAATAGACCTATCTATAAATATGACGTAAAGATCTTCTTCTGTTTAAAATCTTTCTGCTTTTGTATATTTTTAAACCATAGTATGTTTAAAATAATGTAGTGGCATAAAATATTGTAATGTAGCAAAAAATTAAAAACTTATCTCCCTAATCCGAGTAGTACTTACAAGGTAGCCTACTATTAAGGTAACGGAAAAAATACTTTAGGCATAGCTATACATACTTTTCTATATTTTGAATCATGCAACAATGAGTAGTCAAACAGAGTTATTAAACTAACAGAACATGCAGTTTGCTTTTATTTTGCTCCTGTAGGCCTACGCCATAGAAGAAGTTGCACTTGTAGTATATATTAAGGATATTGTTTCTTCACTCAATGTTGATCCAAATTGTACCGCGCGGTGATCAGATTTGTACCTACCTAGGTACAATTCTGATCAATGTTATCCGACCGAAAGTTCGTTCTGCTGTCTACAGTAGCAGAACTAAAAATGTCATGTTATGCCAGCGTCTTTAGTAAAAGATAAGCATTTCATTGGCACAAAAGCTGTAATTTTGCTGCCAATTTTTTCCAAGTTATATTGAATTTAATTTTTTGTGATCGAAAATGTACCACTTACCCTAAATGCATCTTTATTTAATGCACTACATGAACAGTACAATACTGAGTATGAAATTTTAGAGAGAGTTTTTACGGACACACACTCGCAAACACAAGAAAGTAGAAAGGTACAAGAATTTAGTTTCATGCAAATATGAGACGTGAATTTTTCGTGTTTATTATATTTTAGGCAAAAGTCGATGTTACTTTTACCAAAATCAGCATTGTAAAAAGTCAAGTAGTATTGGGCATTGTTGAAGTCATAAAAATCTTTAGCCTTTTGCAATAATCCCAGAGAAAACGAGACATTTCGTATTCACTGCAAGATGAATGGATATGGAACAGGGCAGTTGGCTGACTGAAAATTGCTACATTAGATTTACAATCATAAAACGAGCCAGCTAAAAATCTCATCGCTGATTTTGAAAACTCGTGGCTACCTGAAAAAAAAAATGATCCAAAAATCAAAAGAGACGTTGGTATTAATATGTGAAACAACGCTGTGCGTTTCAAATTAGTATTTTGTTTGTATGCCTTCGGTTGTTCATTGTACCTTTGTGAGCGGTCCATTCCAAGAGATCGCTCTTCATCCTCATCGTCGCGATAAGCTAAAAAGTGGCCAAAAAGCAACATAAAATAAGATAATTTCCTAAAAATATAAAGCGAGATAAAATAAATTAATTATATGAGAACATGGCCATTTAATACAGTTCAATCTCTCTTTTATTAAAAGCAATATATATTTATTTATATTCATCATCGAGGCTTCTTTATCTTGCTCATAACCCTTCACACAAGTATACTTAATATCATCTATCAATCGATATCTTCTTCCCGAGTCCTTTCTCTGTTAATCATTCCTTCCAGTACATTTCTTTTTATCAGGCAAGTCCTTCTTAACCAGTGTTCTCTCCTTCCTTGATCACTTCCAGCATTGCTCTTATTTCACCAACTCTTTCCAACACAGTTTTATTTCTTACACCGTCTGTCTATTTCCCCAGGGACGCCAAACCAGGGTGCCCTCCTTGAGTAGCGCCAGAACCTTAATTTTGATTATATAAGTATTATTTTAGAAAAGTTATAACCAGATATTTCAAATTGGAAACGAGAACAAAAGATGGAAAGATAGAAGTTTTGAAAAGAAACATAGATGACAGCACAAGGTCAAATAATATAAATCAATTATTGGAGGATAAGTACCGATTCAGTGAAAGTAAAAATGTGATAGGAAGATGTAGGAAAGATGAGAGCAATCCATAAAAAATAGCTAACAGATAGAAAGCAAAATGCAAGTAGTTTACATCATTCAACATGTTCAAGCCCATAGTAAATTTTTTGGCACGCATAAAGAAGTATTCAACGAACTAATATATAAATATGTACGAAACTGTTTTCAAATCTAGGAACTCCAGAACACAGCTCAATGTAGCCGTTATCTTCATTGCCATCAACCCTCCAAGAAAGAATTTTTAAAATGTAATGCTGTATAACGCAATAAATAAATAGCGAAATCCAATTTCAGTTTAAAAATTACTGTTATTTTGATATCATTAGGCATTAAATAAGTACATACCTAGAATAAACGTATTCTTTAACAGTAATACTTAATGTATTTAATAATGAGACTATTATTTTCTTATTCAAAACCATAAATATGTAACATGGCCAAGGTGTAGGGGGACCAGGGTAAAAAAGTGGAAGAGGGTCAAAGATCCACTCTACCGGGTGATAATTTTATGTTGAGCCGCCCCTGCATTTCCCACGCTTCATTCTTTCACACATTTCTCAATCATCTAGTCACTTTTCCTCAGTTCATCGTAGCGTCCAGGTTTCTGCGCCATGCAATTATGTGCTTTAATATCTAGCGTCCGGAAAAAAAAAATCATCTTTCCGTAGTTTCTAGGTAAAATTTCAAGCCACAGTTGGCAACCCTTACGGCTTGCTTCCCTTTTTTTCATAAGAAGGAGACAGGGTGCAGGAAATAAGGGTACTTTATTTGGTTAAGGATTGACTGTGATTTGTGGGTTTTGCCACCGTCTCTTTATTTACCCTAGATTATGGTAATTTCCTATCGTTCAGTAAATATTGGGAACGATTACCCCGCTACAACTTTTCTACCGAATCTGTTTTTCTTTCTTCTTGCGAGGGGGATTGAACGTGTACAAGGGCAGTTGTACGGTTTCAGCAAATAGATTACGCAGCGATGATGTTGAGGGAAGGGGAGAGGGGGGGAGGACCTCCCTGTTAGCATACCAAACAGAAGTTTTAGGGCTGCAGATAATCTGGTATTGCAATTTCTCTGGCATATATTGCAATTTCTAGTGTACGAGGTCTGTCTAAAAAGTATCCGACCTTAGTACAACCCAACAACCCTTCAATTACTGAAAGGACCTCTGGAATGCATTTTTCAGTATGCTTTCAAGTACGCCCTTGTGATATGCTATTCTCTGCCAAAGCAGGAGCCTTTCATTGTGATTTTATTTTGTGAAACACATAGAAGTCAAGCACAACCATGTCCGGAGAGTAGGGAGACTGGTGAAGGAACGCAATGCCTTTCTTTCCCAGGAAATGAGCAGCAGCGTTGTCGTGATGCAGGCTGCAAGACGACGGAGGACTTATATACAGTACTCCTCACCCCTTTTCGTGCCGACGTGCAGTCATTTTGAACCGGTTGTATTATTCTTTTCTTTAAGTAACCCACATGGAATCGTTGCCCAAAACTTGTTGAATTTTTATAGTTGTTTCCACTGGCGAAACTTGATGCAGTATCGCTGCTCCACACGTTTCGTTCGAATTAATATGTGCCAAGCACGTACTACGCCAGTAGTGGGATTGGCTATAGGATAAACCCAGGAAAGTATGATCCCCCCTCAAGCAGATTTGGCTACACTTAAAACTTGCTCAACATGCCCATATGAGCTTTTTGCTCAAGTGTGGAACCCTGTCTAATCCAAGATTTTTGTAAAAATGTCCTCAAAAATTTCCTGAGAAAGTATGACCCCCCTCAGATTGATGAGGCTACACTTATAAAAGGCACTTTTGTGAGATTGTTGTCCATAATCCTGTCAAAAATATTCCCCTCTTGATATTTTTTTTGGCCACACTTAAAACTAGGCCAAAAAGCCACACACACCCACACACATACACACACACACACACACATATTTACTTCCGGTTTAAGTTCAATTGGGCACCAGGTTCAATTTGTTTATCTAATATTAAAATAATGCAATTCTTCTAGAATTGCTCTGTGACCCTCTCATTTCTTACATCATAAACATATGATTTTTCACCTATGAGAATAACACTACATATGGTGTCATCAGGTAATGCCTCATGGAATTCACAGATAATTTTAATATTTGTTCTGTCATTCACCACAACTTGTTTTCTTTTTGAAGTGTTGATTACAAACATGGGTCTCTGTGCTTTGAATTCATCTGGTGTGTAATACATGTCAGTATTGCCAGTAGTGACCCTTTTGAAAGCCGAAAATGCCTCATATAATTTGAGGAAATCATCCTTGGACATGTCTAAATTGTAATTTTCTCTAGGAAATACCTCATTTCTGCCATTTTTAAGATATATGTTCTTGATGTTGCAGTTATCAAATTTACTTGAATTTTTTTCCTGATTGTTGTGTCTTCCAGTCTGAAACAGTACCACCACAAAATCAGGCATGTCGTATTGTATACTGGAGAATGAATTTGTAGCATCAAACTCATAATAAGTACCAGTTGCGGGCTTCTGTACACATTGATATGTATAAAATTGTAGAGGAATCTGTGGATTTTTTATTATATCTGCTTTGTATTTAAGAGCATAACTGGCTTCATATTCAACAACCGGGATTCTTAACTCCATAGTCTGAATAATGCATTTGCCTGCATCTGGTAGGGTATTAGGCAGAGCTTCCCCTGTAGAGTTTAATGCACTGTACCTCATCAAAGCATTGTTATCATTTGCAGCTCTTCTAAATGTGATTCTTAAACCACCCTTCCACATAATATCTTTATAATCTGAGAAGAATCCTGGCAATAGGCGCATCGGGAACAGCACTGTGTGGTTTTTAGATAATATCTTATCACCAGCCTCAAATCCACCTATTTTGTAGTAAGAAGCCTCGGTTTTGGATAATTTTAATGTAGCCAAAGCTGTGGAGGTAATGCCGGGATAATCTATTCTGTTTATAACAACACCATGCTTTCTGATCTCAATTTCAGAGAATAGATGTGGCATAAAATTATCAACCAATCTTATATTTGTTGTTGTTTATTATATACAATTTCTTGGGATTCAAATCAAAATTCTATGCTTAATCAGTTGGGTTCAGCAGTGTGATTTGTGTGTGTATATGTGTGTGTGTATGTGTGTTAATATTTTTGGCTTTGGTATTTATATAAAATTTCTTGGGAATCAAATCAAAATTCTATGCTTAATAAAAAATATCAGTTGGGTTCAGTGCAGACAAAAAAACTGCATAGCTCTATGTCAATTAGTTCTTGAGATATTGTATTTAGGAACCACTTTGACCCCCCTGCCAAAAATTGGCTTTTATTGTATCAGCGTATATTGTTTCTATGACCTTACTTGGGTTATTCCGCCAAATTATATGCTTCAAGTCTCCTATACTTTGGTGGAGCCTGTTCAGGTTCTATCCCCCACTTGTGGGTTCCACTGCCGATCCAGCAATGGTGAAGAATCTGCACTGTGCCCTGGCTTATATAGATTTACAGAGCCAATAGAAACACTGCTTATTTAAACCAATCAGAATATAACACATAATCACATTATGTCATAAGCAACCAATCAGAAAACAACACATCCCTAATAATTTATTGGATAATAATTTGTTGCACAGCATGATGCAATATAAATAAACCAGAAATAGGCCACAAGTGGACCGGAAGTGGGCAGAAATGGGTAGAAATGGCTAAAAATAGACCGGAAATGAACCGGAAGTGGACCGGAAGTGGACAGAAATGGGTAGAAATGGCCAAAAATAGACCGGAAATGGACCGGAAGTGGGCAGAAATGGCCAAAAATAGACCGGAAGTGGGCAGAAATAGCCAGAAATGGGTAGAAATGGCCAAAAATAGACCGGAAGTGGGCAGAAATGGGTAGAAATAGCAAAAAATAGACCGGAAGTAAATATGGGTGTGTGTGGGTGTGGGTGGGTGTGGCTTTTTGGCCTACTTTTAAGTGTGGCCAAAAAAATATCAAGAGGGGCATATTTTTGACAGGATTATGGACAACAATCTCACAAAAGTGCCTTTTATAAGTGTAGCCTCATCAATCTGAGGGGGGTCATACTTTCTCAGGAAATTTTTGAGGACATTTTTACAAAAATCTTGGATTAGACAGGGTTCCACACTTGAGCAAAAAGCTCATATGGGCATGTTGAGCAAGTTTTAAGTGTAGCCAAATCTGCTTGAGGGGGGTTCATACTTTCCTGGGTTTATCCTATAGCCAATCCCACTACTTACGCCACTCCACACACCAGCTGCCTATCACTCTATCAGCGACTGCCGCAACCGGCGAGCTCGCCAAAATTCAGCCACATGTACGAAGGTTTATTGTACCAATGTGCGCAGTGTTGCAACCCTATCATTATGACTATCTTATCAGAGAACGTCGGTGGCGAGTCCAAAGGTCGACCACGTGACGTGCACAGCCACCAATCAGACTGTTCCTTGCACTAAAAGAGGAATATAACTTGGAAGAGGTTTTAAAAAAATCTTATAAATATCTGGAAGTAGAAAAGATGAAACAACAGGCGAATGGAGAAGGTAATATAATACTGAAATGCATAATCTATATTCATCCCCTAATCTTATTAGCCGACCTTCGTAGCGGAGTGGTTAGCACAACGCGCTACGACGCCAAGGGTCCTGAGTTCGAATCCGGTCTGGGAATGGCTCTTCTTTGTGAGTGAGTGTTCCTTCATTAATCATCATTCATCCTTATCTTCACAATTAGCCAAGTGTGGTCGAAAAGCAAAGTAAAATAAACCAAACCAATAAATAAAACCCCAAGAACCAAGAAGACTTTTTTTTGTGGGCAGGCAACAAAGACATGTTCTTATCATTCTGAGCTTAAAAGAATTATACTTGCCTCTACACCCAGCGGCGAAAGAAACAGTAGGCGAATTGTCCACCACCATTTTAATTTGGTCTGTATTACACAATGTGATGACAATGAATTGAAATAATGACGTCAATAAGCAGAGAACAATGCCTGCTTCGAACCAACATAGTTTTTTCCCTTAAAACAACACAGGATGTAGAATAAAACAGTAATTAAAATAGCGGTGGACAATTTGCCTACCATTATCTTTGCCGTTGACTGTACCACACACATTTAATTTGTTTTAAGACTAATTGCTTCGTGCAATTAATCTTTAATTCTTCTTAGTGTAAGTTAAAACTTGTAATTTTACTAAACGTTAAGATGAGTGTATTAAAATTGTGCTGTATAAATTACACCGTACTACCAATGGTAACACTGTTAAGCCTTGCTTCCATGCTAATAAAACATTAAAATCCTCACCAAGGCAAACTTTATAATATAAAAAATATACATAAAAACGTAACGTTTCCATGTATATTTTGTAACTATAAAAGTTGCCTTCGCCAGCATTTTAATGTTTTATTTACGTACTACCAAATTCGTTAACTGTACCAGTGAACAGTCCATGTCCATAGAAAGTAAGAACTCGTTCTGAAAATTATAATCAGCAAACAGTTGAAAACGCCGAGCAGTTGCTGTCACCTATGTTTTACAACTGCATCAGCTTACTTAGAGACACTTTTTATTTATGCGCCAAGTTAAACAATATAAGAAAAAAAGACAATCGACTCGATGTTGAGTTGTTGCACATGTCTTTTCGGCAGTCGGAATGTTTAACAGTGCCTCAATTCATTATTTAAGACTCGGTCAACACACGAAGGTTGGACATAGAGATATATCTTAAACTAGAGTCACACACGGTGGCACGAATGAAGAAAGAGATTGTCCCAGCGTCCATATTGTGTGCAGGCCATTAAGAATTCGTCATGTCTTAGTTTTAACGTCTTTATCTTAGTCCACCTCTTTGCATTGTGTGTTTCGCTTTGCTCGAAGCAAGCAGGGTTTTTCCAAAATAGAACCGAACGTAACCGAACTTAACCGAGCGCTAAGCAAAGTAAATTGTTTATTAAACGCATACTCTTGTTACAAACGTACGTAATTAAAATTGTATTTGCAAATATTTGTAAAGCAACACTTAAGTTCGTATCGAAAAAATTGACTATATTATTTTTGTTGTGTTTAAATGGTTGAGACAGGAAAATGCATTAATTTTTTTAATTTTACTTTGAATTATAACATTTCCAAATTAATGAAGCTTGTCACAAATGTTCGTGTTGAGTCGATACGTACAGTCAACGGCAAAGATAATAGTAGGCAAATTGTCCTTCACTATTTTCATTACTCTTTCATTCCACATCCTGTGTTGTTCTAAGGATTGCATTTCTGTTTATGCAAAGCAAATGTTGTTCTCTGCTTATTGACGTTTTTACTTCAATTCATGATCATCACATTGTGGAAAACAGACTGAATGAAAATGGTGGTGCACAATTTGCCTACTATTTCTTTTGCCGTTGGCTGTACATCAACACGATATTTATTTTTGAAAAAAAAAACACAAATAAAACAACAAAATATGCTGGAGTGGTTAACACAGCGCGCTACGACGCCAGGTTTGAATCCTGGCCTGGCTTCTTTAGTGTCCCTTCATAACTTTCATCATATCATCATTCACCCTCATCTTCACGATTAGCCTAAAGTGACAGAAAAACCAAATAAATTAGAAGAAAATCAATCAAGCAAGCAAGCAATAAAATATGTCAATATATTTATGTGCGATATATTGGATGTAAAACTAAATAACGGAATATTTTTTTAATAAGTTTTCGAACTTACAGGTGATGTAAGTCATTGTAGAGTCGACTTCCGTAGCCTAGTGGTTAGCACAGTGTGCTGCGACACCAGTGGTCGAATCCCGACTTTGGAATGGATATTCTTTCATCAATTTCACCCTCATCGTCGCGATTAGCGAAAAGTGGCAGAAAAATGACATAAAATAACGTAATCCATGTGTACTTTATGTATCTACTGTGTAGATAACCTCTAAATTGAAGAATGACTACTCAGGTAACATATTAATTAAGATACGAAAAATTACTTTGAAAGTATTAACATACAACAGAAGGGTAGCAGCAACCTTTATCCTGTTACGTGTGGTCAAATAAGATTCTTAAATATTTTTTATGTTTTTTGGTGTTACACTCCTATTAATTGTCGATGAAAATAAAGTTATTTAAAAAGAATGTAAAAGAAATCCTGATTCATTATACCTGAACTGGCATAAAAGAACCATCATGACGTATTGACAGAACTCCACATTACAAGTCTTCGATGTTGACCCTGTTTGTCTAACACTAAACGTCCAGTGTGTTCAAATCCCCTTCTAACAGGTCTCACTTATAGCACAAGACTTAAACAACCTTTTGGTGAAGACCGCCCTTCGCCTTCTGACGTCAGGCAAGATTCTTTCGTTTTTAGGTTTAGGTCTTTTGGCATAAATGATACTTTCTTGGTAAAGCCGCGAGAAATTGCAGTGTATTGATGCTGAGAGAACTAAACCTATATGAAGCAGGACATTCGACAGAAAACGAAGAGGTGTTATTATTATCTTGTCTTGTGCGATCAGTTATACCCTGTATTTACGCGAGTTTCATGCCACTATAGCGGAACCACAGGCCAAAAAACCTGTGCAGACCCATGACTCCTGTGCACCAGTGTTGCCAACCACTTTTCGGCAATGTCCCTACAGGCGTAGTCAAAATGTCCCTACAACTGACCAAATGTCCCTACGCCAAGTAAAGCGACTAAAAAAACGCCACCTCATGAGCATGCAAGAAAGAAGATAAAATATACACATTTTCTTACTAAATCTTTCTGCTCGATGCTTCCACAATTTATGAATAACGGTGAGTCGTTTACTGTTGATTATGTTATTTGAAGTCATACATGCTGCTGCTGTAAAGAGATACATGTTGGTTGGCATCACTGCTGTGCACAGCAATCACGGGAGGCGGGGGCAAGGTACTTCCTTATGGTTCGAACTGAACGGATCGAGGGAAAAGTGCGCGAACGATTTTAGCCGAAGGTTTTTTTGTTTGCGGTCACTCTACATGACATTACACAAATGTGGTACCTCATTGCATATTACGTGCATTCTATATACTTATGACGAACTGTCATAAGGTATTCTGGAAACTTGAGTTTCGTGTGTGTTTGCTGGGGTAAAGTAGCCCAACTTATGTCCTAAGACGATGAACTCGTCTAGTGCAGAGAATTCACGATAGGTGGAATGCCTATGCAATATAAAAACTTTGTTGCCTTAGTACTTACGCGAAGAATCGCTAGATGGCTCTGACCGTTGTGCGCGTTTAAATTGTAAATTCCTTTGTTTGATATCCGATTTTCTCGCGGTTTCCTTATGCACAAGGACATTTTGATGTGTCGGTCATTGCACGCATGGACAATTCGTGGTAATGGCGCAAAATAATAACATTTACAGCGTTTTGGTCTAGATGCCATTGGTTAATTAACAGCAAAAAGTTTATCTTAATAAGCATTATAATAGGTTCTTTAACATATACACATATTTGTTAACGTGTGAGTTCTAAATCATGTAAATTGTTGCTTGGTAAAGACAATTGTGCTCTGCGAAAAAGAATGGTAGTTATCGATAGGGGTGTGTGGTGATGGAAAGAGGACTTCCGGGACAGAAATATGGAGTGAAGAAAGTTATGTCACGACGATTGAGGAAATTGTAAGTGTTTTCAGTGGTTTCTGGACGATTATGACATCGGCTGTTAGGATAAAACGGCGGATAAAAGCATGGAGTAAAAGTACAACGCAGATAAAACGTTGGAAGTGAGTTGAACTCTCGGTTCCCAGAGAGGTAAGGAATGAACTCGTGCATGCTGGAATCTTTGTTCCGGAGACACAAGGTAAGGGAACTAAATTTCCTTAAGTGACTTAGAGAAGAAGAAAATTCTCGCCAATCGTGGAATCTACAGATACGCAAAGTTCGTTTAAGAGATAGCTATCTCGCGTGTGTTGGAACTTATTTGACACGGTACTAGTACTCGTTACAAACCATGTGTTAATTACAAAATGGCCATCGACGCCATGTCTGAATAAGGTTGTGTGCACACATAAAACGAACTATTCTCGTTCGAGAAACGTACAAAACATGCTAAAATAAATGAGTAGTATGTTCCCAGATTGGTTTTACGTCAATTTGAGGAAATAATTTGGACTTTTGTAACCCATTTTATATAACATAAAAATGTGTATGCCCAATGACCATAAATGGTAATTCTTTCAGTCACGTATAGACAGTTGTTTCACGTCTCATAGTACAATAAGGACTGATTCATAATGCTCTCATAAACAAGAAACATTTGTTATTTTCAACTCAATAAATAAGTTCATTGTTTCTTATGTTTCTATTTGCGTTCTTCAACATTTCTTTCATTCGTATTTCGTTGATGTGTATGTGCTTAAATGATTAATTCTTCTTTTTCAGAAGGGGGGAATTTCGCATGTGTAAATTGGGTTAGTGTTGTTACCATGGAAAGTGGTTATTGTTAGTTGTAAATCAATTATTTTGAAATCCAAAGGTATAAAAATTTCTTTCGCAGTGCGCTGCGCGCGTCACCGGCGTTACCAGGCAAATTTTCGCAAAACAAATAACTTGAACGAATGTCATGTAGCTCGTCGCAAAATTGATGAGATTCAATTATTGAGTCGTTGCTGCTGGGTTTAAACTATTAAATTTAATCTAATCTTATTTAGTCCGTCGCAAGATTACGAGGACTCAAGTGCAGAGGGGCTGCGTTAGTGAATTTTTTGTTGGGTTTCAAGTAGGTTAATCTTCAGTTGGTTGATTGCTGTTGTTTAAGCTAATATTAATAATGGCAACGGAGCAGGAACCAGTCTCGTTAGAGTCCTTGTTCGCCTTTATTAAACAAAGTGACGAAAGGAACAGGGAGTGCTCTGAGTCGCTCAAATCAGAACTCAGAGACAGCAATCAGTTGCTCAAAACAGAACTTAATGAAAGCAATCAGTTGCTCAAAACAGAACTTAATGAAAGCAATCAGTTGCTCAAAACAGAACTTAATGAAAGCAATCAGTTGCTCAAATCAGAGCTCGCAGCTCATACAAGTAAGGTAGTGGGTAAACTGCAGTCAGATCTGGAGGGCACCAGTAAATGCATATTAGAGCTGCAGCAAGATGTTATTAAAACAAGTGAGGGTCTGCACGATCTCACGTTTTCAGTATCACAATACAGGGCTGAGTTGGTAGAAAAAAGGCATGAGTCTTTGACGAAGGAGTTTGATTTGTCAGGGAGTAAAGTTGAACTGATGAATGGTGTTGTAACTTCTGCGGTCACCAATTGCATGTGTACTTCACATTCGGTCGAACATGACCACTGCACAGGCACTCTGACTTCCTGGTCAGAAAGTGATGCACAGAGTACCAGCGAAATGAACCGAAACAGAACGTTAGAGCAAAAACACCACAAGGGTAATAAAGGAAAATATTTGATAAGCAAGGAGTGGTCTTTTGGGGTGTCGGGTAACAGAGACGAGTCTTTCCCTGTCGGCTTTTGCACAAAAGATGCATCTTTCCCAAAACCGAGCTTGCAAATTCCTTTACTGGGTGTTGGTTGTAAACAAAGTGGTTCTCTGGGTTCACCTTCGTTGAGTAAGCGTGTCCACACGATGCAAGTTGATACAGGGTGTCCGGAAAGTAAGGTGGATTCTCATTGCTTACACTCAAATGCAGTATCATCTCAGAACAAATCTATCCTGTCTGTTGGGGAAAATAGTATTGACTTACCTTTGGTGTCCATAGATCAAGATCATTCAGTACACAACGTAGTCATGCCAGTAGTTGGTTATCCATTGCAGACTGTTGTGAGGAATTCAGTAATCGAACCCAGAAGTTGCATTAGGTGTGGTCCTATGCGTGTTCTTATGCCCAAAAGAATTGCCAGTATGACATGTGTCGTTTCTTTCATGAAATTAGGCACTGGTTATTCAGTCAGATTTGGGAGGCGCATCAGAGTTAAAATGAAGTCACCTACTGACTCACTTCCTAAGAAAACTTCGGTAATTAGTCGAACTGTTGCTGGTGGAAGAGTATCTCTCCATCCAAGCCATATTAGGAAGAGAAGAACAAAAAAGTCTCCTCGGAAAAGTACCAGCACAAAAGTTTTGGGGGAAATTTTGAGTATTTGTCTTCTCTTGGCTTTGTCTCTTTGGTACAGGGTTAGAATGATCTGGCATCGCACTCATGTCAGAAGAAAATGGCATGGGATGCATATGGTTGAGTATGATTGCTCAAAGATGAAGCCTGTTGAGATCATCGGAGCGATCATCACTCTTTAATCAGTGAAAGTAACTTCGCTTTGTAAAAAATGTAAATATTAAAGATAATATATTTAATTTGAAGGATTTAATAACGTATGTATCTTTGGGTAGTTTAAAATAAATTTTTGAATATAATTATCATTTGAATACTAACTTGTGTTTATTTTGAAACGTCAGTTCAGTTGGGATCTAGTGTCAAATTTATAGCTCAGGAAAGATATCTGATGGACAGTCTGGTGCGGGAAATTTAAAATGGGAGCATTTAACAAGTCAAGCAGCCTCACTATCATTTTGGAGCCAACAGCTTTTAAGTGGGCAGTATCATTTTGAATTTGTTGTTACATGTGCATGCAAGTTTTATTGTAAAGTTTTGTGCGAATTTCTCGGGTAGAATCGTGTTGATTGGCGTTCTAAAGAAACACAAGGGAACATCAGGGACACTGGATGTTGTATTTGTTCGTCCTTGGGAAAATACGTCTCCACACATAGAAAATGTGAGAACGATAGGGTGTCGAGGGGACATTTGCCATTAGTGTCGGCTTAGTCCTGACACAAGTTCGTCTGGAGTCTGTATTTTGTAGAGTTAAAGTAACGACATTCAATAGGTTTGATTTCTCTGTATACATGACATGGTGATGGTAGGGGGTATCTGAGATATGCCACCCGATGGTAACCAGTATTCAAGAGGAAACAAATAAATTTCAATTAATCTTGCATAGCAGCGTGAAATTATAAGACATATAAAACGTATCTTTGGTTTACTTAAGGCGAGTATCCTGGTTCGGTTCCAGTATTAATAACAAAATGTTAGTGGTACATTTGGTGGCAGTGATTGCGCGCCATGTATTTACGGAGCTGTTGTCGCCATCTGTTTGATTTGGCTTCTGGTTTTAGTGAATTCTCCTTGCACAGTCGCAATTAGGTTGCTGAGTTTGTCCAAACATCGAATTGTGTTTGTAAAGAAAAATATATTTCTGGCTATCTGACACACCAAATTTTGAGTTTTATGGGATCTATTTTGAATTTAGATATTGTGTATTAGTAAATTTAACATGTTAAAGGGTTCTGGGATGTTTCAACTGATTAGTGAAGTATATTCCCAATTATGCCATGGTGGCATACCCGGTGATTAATAGCAATGCTAATGCCATTGTGAATAAATTGTCAAAAGTGTATTTTGTTCATTTGGGGATTCCTCAGAGGATAGTTTCTGATAATGGGCCACAATTTAAGTCGAAAATTTTTCAGAATGCAATGAAAACATGGGGGGTACAACTTGTTTACACTCCGGTGTACCATCCGAGCTCAAATTGGGTAGAGCGCTATCATTCGGAATTGAACCGTTTGATGAGAATACTCTGTAATTCCAATCATAACAAATGGCCGGAAAGTGTACCTGAAGCTCTGCGCCTTCTGAATGGTTCCATTTCGTCACAAACAGGATATTCTCCAATGGAGTTGAGATTAAACATGACAAGGAGTTTGACCGATATACCGACGCTGGGGGCCGATGCTAACAATGTCACGTGGAATGACAAGCTAGTCATGGCGAATCTGTCTAGCCTCAGTAAAAGGCAAAATAAATTGAAGCAACAAAATGCTAAGATGGATGTGAAACCTGTAGTGGGAGAGGGTATGCTAGTCTTCGTTAAGAATCAGATCTTAAGTGGCACCGGAGATAAGGTGATAAGGAAATATTGTGACCTCTTTGTCGGCCCTTATCTTTGTGTTAAGAACAGTAAAGATTCCACGCTTTCATTGATAGATTGTGTGACAGGAGAAAAATTGGATCACCAGTCGATAGAAAATTGTAAAGTTTGGAATTGTTCAGAGGACAAGGTAAAAATGTGGGTGAAGAGATTACTAGATTTGAATTTGGAAGGTGTGGATGAAATGTTACAGACGATGGGGTTTAGCTGTAAATCAGACGTGGTACTTAAGGACAGTGTAGATAAAGGCGGGGTAGGGGAAGTTCAAGGTTAAAATTTCTCGTATGGGTAAAGTGAGATTGAGCCTGCGGCGGGCGAGTTGACCAAGTAGGTGAAATTTCTGCGGCGTACTAGCATGCGAGATGAGCCTGAAATCTTCCTGATTGCTCCAAAATAAGGTGAAACATTTACAATAGTTATTAGCTCAGATAGAATGAATCCAGAAGCAAAATAAAAAGTTGTTTAGGTAGGTCCATGGGGGCTATGTTGAGTTTGCGGGTGAGAGGAGGTATGATGTGGTATAGGTCAAGTTAGGTTATGCTTGCGGCGGGCTAATAGTCAAGTAAGTATAATGTTGCGGTGGGCCTAGGCATTTATTTGTTTCCTGCTCCAACCAAGAATATACAAGCCACTATGTTTTGCAAGACACCAAGACACATGCGGGGTTCCTTCTTTCGGGAGAATGATGAAGTCACCAGAGTTGGTGATCCGGGATGTTTCATATTGTAAACAATAAAATAATATGTCTGTATATATTAAATATGTATATTAGTGAATATGTAGAATATGAATGTTTGTTTGATGTAAGTCTAAAATTAGTATTGTATCAAAAGTATTGTGTGAGGGTTCAGCCCTATGTTGGGCGCCATTTATGACGAACTGTCATAAGGTATTCTGGAAACTTGAGTTTCGTGTGTGTTTGCTGGGGTAAAGTAGCCCAACTTATGTCCTAAGACGATGAACTCGTCTAGTGCAGAGAATTCACGATAGGTGGAATGCCTATGCAATATAAAAACTTTGTTGCCTTAGTACTTACGCGAAGAATCGCTAGATGGCTCTGACCGTTGTGCGCGTTTAAATTGTAAATTCCTTTGTTTGATATCCGATTTTCTCGCGGTTTCCTTATGCACAAGGACATTTTGATGTGTCGGTCATTGCACGCATGGACAATTCGCGGTAATGGCGCAAAATAATAACATTTACAGCGTTTTGGTCTAGATGCCATTGGTTAATTAACAGCAAAAAGTTTATCTTAATAAGCATTATAATAGGTTCTTTAACATATACACATATTTGTTAACGAGTGAGTTCTAAATCATGTAAATTGTTGCTTGGTAAAGACAATTGTGCTCTGCGAAAAAGAATGGTAGTTATCGATAGGGGTGTGTGGTGATGGAAAGAGGACTTCCGGGACAGAAATATGGAGTGAAGAAAGTTATGTCACGACGATTGAGGAAATTGTAATTGTTTTCAGTGGTTTCTGGACGATTATGACATCGGCTGTTAGGATAAAACGGCGGATAAAAGCATGGAGTAAAAGTACAACGCAGATAAAACGTTGGAAGTGAGTTGAACTCTCGGTTCCCAGAGAGGTAAGGAATGAACTCGTGCATGCTGGATTCTTTGTTCCGGAGACACAAGGTAAGGGAACTAAATTTCCTTAAGTGACTTAGAGAAGAAGAAAATTCTCGCAAATCGTGGAATCTACAGATACGCAAAGTTCGTTTAAGAGATAGCTATCTCGCGTGTGTTGGAACTTATTTGACACGGTACTAGTACTCGTTACAAACCATGTGTTAATTACAAAATGGCCATCGACGCCATGTCTGAATAAGGTTGTGTGCACACATAAAACGAACTATTCTCGTTCGAGAAACGTACAAAACATGCTAAAATAAATGAGTAGTATGTTCCCAGATTGGTTTTACGTCAATTTGAGGAAATAATTTGGACTTTTGTAACCCATTTTATATAACATAAAAATGTGTATGCCCAATGACCATAAATGGTAATTCTTTCAGTCACGTATAGACAGTTGTTTCACGTCTCATAGTACAATAAGGACTGATTCATAATGCTCTCATAAACAAGAAACATTTGTTATTTTCAACTCAATAAATAAGTTCATTGTTTCTTATGTTTCTATTTGCGTTCTTCAACATTTCTTTCATTCGTATTTCGTTGATGTGTATGTGCTTAAATGATTAATTCTTCTTTTTCAGAAGGGGGGAATTTCGCATGTGTAAATTGGGTTAGTGTTGTTACCATGGAAAGTGGTTATTGTTAGTTGTAAATCAATTATTTTGAAATCCAAAGGTATAAAAATTTCTTTCGCAGTGCGCTGCGCGCGTCACCGGCGTTACCAGGCAAATTTTCGCAAAACAAATAACTTGAACGAATGTCATGTAGCTCGTCGCAAAATTGATGAGATTCAATTATTGAGTCGTTGCTGCTGGGTTTAAACTATTAAATTTAATCTAATCTTATTTAGTCCGTCACATACTGTATTTATTTTTCCAGCTGTAATACCTTAGAAAGCTTGCAAAACTAATACATTTCTAGTGAATTTGCATATAATTTCTATATTATACCAAAGATTTAATTTAATCAAAAATATTCAATTTATTCGAGGTACACCTCTTTAAAAAGCTTAAAATATGTAAATTGACAGAGTACAACAAGTTTATTCATATGGTGCTGCCACCTAGTGGTATTTTTCTAATGTCAGCAATGCATTTCGCTTACCCCCACCTCTGCCATCTTTCTGAAAGAATTGTCGAGTGCAGCCTAATGCATTTAGCCGCAGACCAATATGGTCTTTGCTGGTTGCAAAATTTCAGGCGGGATTTTAGTCCGCCGACAGCGAGATTTTCTGGTTTCAAATTGAATCCATAATAGCCATTCTGGTTCATTTCTTTATTTGAGCTCCCACGTTGGAGGGGGGCCCAGGCAAAAAGATTATGGATATGAATAAAACATTGTGTTCATAAGACCGCTTATATCCTCCTTCTGTTATGCTTCCCCACCACGCGTCGAAACGCCCGCCGTACACTAAAGCCATTACAAGTAATATTGATACATTGGGCGACTTTCCAGCTTCGATAGATACGCCACAGCGCCACCTACCCGTCGGAGCTACATGCGACAAATTATGCATTCAGTGTTCACAATAGCCCAATAAACGGGCTCACGAGGCTCGAAAATCTCCCCCTTCTGTTCTGCCCCCTCTCTCCCCTGCCCCCTCCACTGTCTGCCAACCCTAATAACCATATTATCAAATCATGGCTAATGGTGATATCGCGAGGCGCGAGAGAGAGGGGGGAAAGGGGGGCACAGTTCTGGAGAATATGAATTTCGCTCGCTGATATATTGCCATATTTCCGCCATTAACAGACTCGGGCGAGATAGCGAAGGCTCGCTCTGGGTGGGACAATTACAGAGCGGGCGATGCGACGAAAGCGCCACGCTGCGGAGGAACCCGGAGTGAGAGAGAGCCCGCTTGGGGAGAAGGGTTGAAATTATAACGCCGGATCGAGAAGGGGGAAGGCAGGGTTGCCAACTTGACATTGTTTCAACTTAATATGGTCATTTTAGAAATAACTTTCAGGAAAGCCGTTAGATGGCGCTCTTACGTGGTGTTTGTTTACGTACTCGATAACTCGATATCTCAGAACAGCTGGACCTACATACTTAAAATTTGATGCACCAAAACAGTAGCTTATTTCAGCTTCATTGACAATGTTCACTAGGTTATTTTATTGTCCTCTTGTGACCAAATTTGCACATATCCTCTATAAAAATGAACCTGCAGCATGAATAAATAAATTGTTTTACTTTGAGTTTCTGCCGCTTTTGGCTAATTGCGAAGACAAGGATGAATTAATGATAAACAGGGCTCGAAATTGAAATTACTCTAATTAATATGGTGTTCTCCTTTCTTATCTCTGATTTTATCACAGCGACGAAATTAACAACTAGTAAAATGAATCCCTGTACAACACACAAGGCACGAGAAATAATAATAATTAACACATAAAAATATAAAACGAGAACCGGAAGGCACAAAAATATACGAGTATATGCAACATATTATACCCCATCATTATCTAACCCTCCACGCGGAAAGAACACATCTACAAGCAGAGGGGATGGTTATGTGACTGCCATAATACAGGGTGCCCCCAAAAGGTAACCGAACACATAATACAACGGTTCTGCATTTCGGTTACTTTTTTTGGGCCACCCTGTATGCACTTGCTATTAAAGAACAGTTTAGTTCAGGCGAAAAGGAAATGTCTAAAACAATAAACGAACAAGAACGGTTTGTTACTATTCTTGACGAGACGGAACCGGAATGCCGTTCCGGTCCGATACGGTCCATTTCGAGCACTGGTGATAATCACAAACACATATAGACAGCACACAATAGAAGTCCCACACAGGGGATGGGTCCAGAGATACCCGTTAGTCCACAAAATGCAGTCTAAAGTGTACTACGTGCTAGAGAGAGGGGGGCTTATACCCTCCCCCCTTCGAGTTTGAGAAGTCGGGTTGATCATGTGGCTGTATGCGTCTATGCTAGGAATGAAGATTCCTCTCTCAGAAATAAAATATGTTTCTTGTTTGTCAAAGTTTAAGTCCGCTTTATGCACAGATAGGCTAATCGGGACTGGACCTACAGTTTAAAGTGGCTTCAACAAGTATCGAACCTAGGACCCCTTGATTAAAAGACAACGACGTTACCACGAAGCCTTTGGGGAGGCGGGAATGAATGGTCAGGAGCACACTCGTACACTCTCGTTCATGAATCTCAGTACACAAAGAAACTCAGCGAAAATAGCAAGTCAACGTTCCCAGATTCTGGAAGACATTGGTCGAATCAGTGCAAATGACCCTTTGGAAAGTGTGAACGTCGGGAAAGTCCAGGGACTTTCGGGACTGTACACGTTTCTGCCGTGTATATGGAGCAGGCAGGACATAACGCGTAACTTGTCAAGAACATGGCGATCTGAAGCGAAGAACAGAATACAGTTCCTTTTTTTTCCGATTTGCGAGTAAACGGGCCTGATTGCATATGGAAACTTTCATGTTTCATGTTAATTGTACAACGTTACTTTGTACTTTTGTTGATTGAAGTTATATAAGAATTGAAGACTAAAATTGGTAAACGCTGTAAGTGCCACAATAATTCAAACACCGTTTTCCACGTAAAACTGGGAAATGTGCCCTGCTTTATAATGTGGTAAACGTGAAATGTGGCTGGTAGCCCTCTAAGTAGTTGAAAGGGCGTGTAAAGAGGTCACTAGTGTGCATGTCCTTACGGGCTGATGTGCGGAACGATGCGATTTCCCAACACATTCGCTTTTGGCACTTACAACGTTACCCACTTTTAGTCCTCAATTGTAGTTTTCATCTCTATAGGGATTAACTGGCTAAACTAAGGGGAAAAATGCAACCCTTGCCACGTCCTCTCACGTGAGCATCTGCCAGCTTAGCACAGGGTAGAAACAATGAGATACCTCTGGGCACAGATCAGGGTGACTAACACTACGAATATATGGAAAGAAACAATAGATTTAACCCACTACGGAGGGTACAATTCGTAATATATTCTTGAATAATCATGTACAAATATTAGATAACTTTGGAAATCTTTTCATACAATATTTTCTATTTTCTATTTCTATTTCTTATTAATTGTAGCCAATCTTCTTTGGGCTTTTTCTTCTTGTAATCGCTGAAGCTTCTTCTTCTTATAATTAATAAGGCTTCTTCTTATTGTAATTAATAAGGCATCTTCTTCTACTAAGGCTTCTTCTTATATTTGCTAAGGCTTCTTCTTCTTGCAATTAATAAGGCTTCTTCTTCTTATAATTAATAATGCTTCTTCTTCTTATAATTGCTAAGGCTGCTTCTTCTTGCGATTAATACATATTGTGTACTTTTTCTTCTTTCTTTTTCAAATTGACGGAAATATTAATAAAATCGATCTCCTAGAGAAAGGGGTTAGTTAAAGATCGCCGCCTGGCCGGCGCTAACCTTAACTTGGAGCTGCAATAGATGCGCCTACTTTTTAAAAGTGCTTGGGTGCCTGCCGTAAGATGGCGCTACACCTGGGAAAAACAACCCAAAAGCCGCACGAAACTCTCAGTTCGAGGGAACCGAAAAAAAAAAACCAATTACAATTTGACTTCTTTACTTTTATATAATGATCACGTATGCTATTACTGAATATTAATTACCCTTTCCACCTTATTTATATTCTGTTATTGTACTAAGTTCATTTATTTATTTCATTATAATTAGTATTCATATCTACAATGATTATTTAACCACATCATCTCTTTGCTCCTTCTCCTTTCACAATGGTAATTGTGTTCTTGAGTGCTGCCATCTCTGGCCCACTTTCTAAACTGCTTTATGCATCATCAAACATAAGTGTCGTTCTTTTTGCATGCTGCCATCTATGATCCTCTACCTCAAACAACAACAATGCAGTTTGTGCACGTGACACCCTGTATATTATTTGTAAACTCATGTACGAGAATGAACCTATAGTTAAGATCAGTGATGTGCCGTAGACTATAAGTTTACGTCTACATGCGTTGTCTACACGTAATCTACGCGTAGATTACATTGGTTGTAGTTTACATAGCATACCTAGACAATCTAAAGTGCATTAAAATTAATTTTCAATGGTTTCATTAGAGGAAAGTAACATTTTCAACTGTATTGGTTCCTAACGAAATGAAAAGAATCCTATTTACAACAAAATTTCTCTTCTTTTCTATTATCAACTATGGAGGAAGATAAATAGTATGCAAAAAAAGAACAACAGATGGCAGTCGTGAGGCAAGAGTGGTGTTTTCCCCATAAAACACTAGAATATTTCCTGTATTAGGTTTCTTCCTAGGTGAGAAATTGTTCGAATTTGGAGGAAAGAGTGTGAAAAGTTCTCCTCACACATCAGCAACTGATACGTAGTATAATTTTATTATAATTCCACGGCGCCCTTTGTTAAGTAATCACCTTTCGCCATGTTGTTTACATACATTACGTAATCTACGTGTATAAAATAGTCTACGTGTATAATGTAGACTATCGTTGTTTACGCGTAGACGCACATCACTGGTTAAGATGTAACAACGAATTTGTGTAATTACCAGACTTTGCGAAGGCTCAGAGTAACGTGGTTTGAATTCTCTTCCTTATTGCGGCAAGAGCAAGGATACTAATTTCCCTGTGGCGCAATGATACATCAAACACTGCAACTAAAAATAAACACACTCCGAAACTTTTGGTTTTTACTAGTTGAAAAAATGCTCCCGGCCATTACGTGCAAATGAATTCAGAGAAATATTCCCGGAAGTATCTGACGATCCTAAATGTATATATTCCGACTTGGATCTGCCATACGTAGGGATTTCGGTAACTGTGCAATGTTTCTTTTAACGATCACATTCTGGCCACACTGCCTCCACGATTGACGCAGGAAGCGATTGTTTCCGTGGGGAAAAAAGTGTCATCGGGATACAATGAATTGACAAGAGAGCATCAAACGATACACGCGGAGGAGACGAAAAACAGACAAAAAAAAAAAAAGCGCAGGAGTTACGAAGTGAATAAATGGAAATTTTATGTGATGCGTTTTTGAAACGTTTTCCGAGATTTATTTGTAACGACAGTACAAGAGCGCGGTGGCTCGCTCTAGCGGGACAATCCTAACTAATGCTTGATTCTGTCCATAGCAGAATGGACCCGAGGCCATTTCTGGGAGGGTATGCGCGCTAAAGAGGAGAATGGGGTAGGCATTGTACCTGGCAACACTTCATAAACAGAACCTTCTTTCTAGCAATACATTTCTGCTTTTCTTTTATCATCTCCTGGAAGGACATAAAATAAAAGATATGGAATATGGAGCACCGTTCGGAAATTCAGCATCTGAAGCCATCTAACCAACTTTCTTGAAATCCTGAGTCGAATTCTTCCTTTTAAATGGCGTTTTCCTGATCTACCCAGCACCCTGTTTGCATAGAAATGGCCGCACGAGAAGACAATGCTTGGGAGAAAACTGCCTCAGCTGAGTCTACGGTAAAACTCAAGTCTTTGTGTAAAGAAAGCCGAGGCTTGGCCATGCTAAGGCCTGTTAGATTCTCAGAAGCGTTGCAAGAGAAATCGAGTTTTGAGCGTAGATTTCGATTAGAATAATCTTCCCCTATTTCTTTGTCCGAGTGTTGCCAACTCCGAACTTCCAAATAAGTTACATATTAAAAAGTTGATTTCCAATTATTTATAAACTCGCGATTTTTCAATTGCTTTTAAAATGTGCATTATATATTCACTTTATGTGTAAATTATACTGAGAATCTTGATTATTTGATGACGCCATCGATGCGATTACCTCTTGTATGTTGCTGTTTGGCCAATCTTCTATTTTGGTCACATCATGTTGCTGTTCTACCTCTTGGATTAATCGCGACAATGAGGATAAAAAAGGTACTGATGAAAAGGATAATGCGACACACACAATAAATAATACACCCATGCTGAACTCAGGACCCGAACCTAGAACCTCTGGTTTCGAAGGTTTTTAATTTGCAGCAGAAGAAGGCGAACTTGCACTGCCATAAAACTATCTGAAAGAAATCGAAAGTGTTTCAACTCCACTTCAGTGCTCGAAGTAAGAAGGCGTGGTATCCCCCAACTAGATTTTTTTTTTTTTTTTTTGGCAAAGCATCCCCCAGCTGTCTCATTGTCACTATAGGAGCATCCAAGCTAATACCAATGCTAGACGAACCCATCTCCCCAGCTAACAATTTCCGCTTCAAATGCTGCTCCACTTTATGCACAGATAGGCTATTCGGGACTGGACCGAACCATGCACCTTTACCAGGGATCCCTTGATTACAAGGCAACGGTATTACCACTAAATCTTGAAACCAAAGAGACTATATTCTGCTTCCGTTAGCT
Organism: Lepisma saccharinum; assembly: GCF_977018435.1. Classification (NCBI taxonomy): domain Eukaryota; kingdom Metazoa; phylum Arthropoda; class Insecta; order Zygentoma; family Lepismatidae; genus Lepisma; species Lepisma saccharinum. The sequence goes on along the minus strand of NC_139247.1, from coordinate 39,967,878 downwards.
CTTCTCTATAGACACCATTCCACATTTTAAATCTTTTAAAAATATAATTATTTCATGCCAACTTCCGTAACTTCATAAGTAGCCATTTGTAATGCAAAATTGTAAAGCTCGAATGCATTTCATTTGCGACCGAACCAGGAGAAGCAATGACAGGGCTAACAAGGTTTTCCCTTAGAGCACGAAATCCACTTTACTTCAAGCTTATTACAGTACTATAAAATGGCAAATAAGCCAATCTCTTCAACAGGCCATCAAACTGCGTGAAAATCGCTCGAAGGCAGAAGAAAAAGTAAGATATAAGGAAAAAAGAAGCAGAATTTGAAACCGATATACGACTCTTTCAATGTTAAGTGAATTGAAACACAAGAAACCCATTAAGAGGTAATATTAAGCAGGTATCATGGTGTCACGCGAGTAGGCAGTTTATACGAGGAACAGCTGCGCCAACGTGGTGGATTTCGGAACCACATTTAACAAGCAACGGACAATCCTCCCCCTTTTTTTTTTAAGTATAATAGGTCTGAAACGTGCTAGGTGCAATAAAAAAAATCACAGGCAATTTCTAAACCATTTGCAACCCTAATTTCTCTCTCAGTTGACTTGCAGGCGTGCGGTTGGTTCAGGTAACAAAAGACAAACTACATGGAATGTTAATGGATTTCTGAGAGCGATTCTCACTAAACAGATATAATGCATAAAAGTAGGCTTTGAAAATGTGATGTCTTCCACTATTTTATATTGTGCCCAAAGTTATTTTCGAGATGGAACATTTCTTGATTCAAAGATAAGAGAATTGCCCATATAAAGTTAAGTTACTTTTTAGCGCCATCTAGCGGTAGTTTATTACACCTTCACGAATTCTGAACTAGCGGTGTTTTCCTGATAAAATTTGGGACAATAGTTAAGTGCCACTGTGCTCTGGAGGCATATTACTTCCTTCAACCCCACCCTCCCCTTTTTGCAGTACATGATTGGACTAACACGTAAAAGGTGACCTCAAACAAGCAACTAATCGGAGGTCTGCGGTATCCGAAAGTGGTAGGATGAAAGGGTAACAAAAACCATCGCGTGTGGTCGCTTCATTCTTTAAAAAATGCACTACAGATGTCACTCGTTTTCAAAAGAAGTTTTTTGCTTGATTTCAATTCACTTAGTGGCTCTCTTGAGATTAGTTTCAAAGAGAATTCACCTTGTTAGTTTTCTCACGCGTAATAATAATTGCTCTTGTCGTCAACATTTTTTACAATGATATATTTAATAATTATTTCAAGATTCTCGCTTGTTTATTTTAGATAAATACTTACATGAGAGAGTTACGTACTGATCAGTGATCGGTTAGTTCACATGAACTTTCCAGCCTGATCATTACCAGTGGGTAGTTAGAGATCGGTTAGTACATTGAACTCTCCAGCCTAATTATTGCCTATTTTTGTGGGAGCAGGATTGGTTTGTTATCCATTTTGCCTTGACTCATCTCACTCAACAACCAAAAATAATAGAAACTTGAACCATTATCCATAAAGAACCATTAAATCTTAAAAGGATTAAAAACAAATAAATTATAACAAAATTACAAAAACTAGCAATCTCCAAACCAATAAATATAATGATTAAATGTGAAATTTTGGAACTTCTATAAGCACAATATTATTTCGTCCTATGGGAAAACTTGAACACAGTTACAAAACTTCATTATTCCGGAACGGGTTTAAATGCCAAGCTTCTAATAAAATTTTATCTTCTCATTCTACTTGCTTACTATTAATGGAGGGTTCCTTGAACGCTAAACAAATGTCTCACAAATAATAAGAAATATTAATAACAACACATGTCAACACAGTTTTTGTTACAAACAGAATGATGATAATTACCATAATTTTTACGCTGATTACGAATATGTAATCAGATTTTGTCCATCGCGTCTGGTTTCTGAGTACTTAAATGTTCTTACATTTTATTAGTAGCTATGCATATAGATTGACTAGTCAACACTTCTTAGCTGTCCATGCAATATACCTACTGCCTCTTCACTTATCTTATCTAATTTATTTATTAATGGAAGTTGTTGAATCAAGCTACAAAGGTTTCAGTGTTTAGAAACAGAAATAATATTTTGATGCCATATTTGACAGTCACAGATTCTGGTGTTTGTGCATGCAGGTATGTAATTGGGCTGATTTCAAAATTAGGTATCACACATAATACTGAAGAGTGGCGCTCATTTATTGATGCTTCTAAAATGAGTTCAAATACTGTATTGTTACACAATGGCAATACATTTCCCTCTATACTGTACAGTAGCACATTCTGTAGCAATGAAGAAAATTTATGAAAATTTGTGCCATATTCTAGAAGCCATTAAATATGAAGACTGTAGTTGGCATATTTGCAGAGACATTAAAGTAATTGGTTTTCTACTTGATATGCAGAGTGGACTCACTAAACTTCCTTGTTTTCTGTGCCTATGGAAAAGCCGTGATACTCAAACAACATTATAAAGTGACAGAATGGCCGGGAAGAAAATAATTCACTCCGGGGCAATATAATGTTAAATTTAAGCTTTTAGTTGATCCTCGAAATGAATTTCTTTCTTCTTCGTACATTGAATTGGGACTTATGAAGAACTTTGTGAAAGATATGGACAAATCCGGTGAGGGTTTCAAATATCTACGAAACATTTTGCCTGATTTGAGTGATGCTAAACTAAAAGAAGGGATATTCATTGGACCTCAGATTAGAAGAGTGATGAATGACCAATGTTTTTTTAGAAACATTAACTCCAAACGAACTTGCAGCATGGGATTCACTTTAAGGTGTTGTGAATGGATGCCTTGGTAACATGAAAGAAGAAAATAATGCAGAACGAGTATCTTCTTCAAAAATACAAGTAGTTGGAATGCAGGATGTGTCTCAAAATTCACTTCCAGCATTCCCATTTTTTCCCTGAAAACCTGCACGCAGAACCCAAAACGTGTAAATTGACACATATATATTTTGATTTCAATAACACGTTAACATGCATAAACTGCAAATGATGCACCTTTTAGTGTGTCAAAATACACATAGGAATGCATTAAAGGGTAGTTTTATCAGATTAAGTTCAGTGTGATGCACTGAAATGCATCAATTTGGAAGATCAGACAAGATAATTTCGAAGATAACAAACTTTCACTTTTTATGCATCAATAGACACAGCTAAATGTGTAATTTTAGGGGAAGGGGTGACATGTAAAAATAATAGATAACGAGAAATATTAGTGTGCAATCCATATTTTTCGGGGTCGCTAAGATGAATAGTGCTACTACGAATGCCGTTCAACTCCAAGTTCATCACCTATCGGCATGAGGGGTGAGAGAGGGTGAAAAATAAAATGTCACAAATGACTTACATTAGTGTCGAATCATAGTTTTCGGAGTCGCTAAATTATTTCGTGAACCCACCCTTCAGCACGCAACGCTATAGTTATAATTCATTATTTTCCTGTCTAATGGAAGATTGGGATAAATAAATGCCCTGGCAACGCCGGCCAATCAGCTAGTATGATATATAGAATACTTAATTTCCAGTAAAATGTAGGCTTATCATTTCACGCCAATATAATATGTTATTTAAGCTTTCTGCATTAAATATTAACTTTATGAAAATTTTTAATTTGTATTGATTTATATGTAAATATATAGTAATAGTAATAGCTGCAAATCTGAGGATGCTGTTGAGAAATGGGTCATATTTTTGGATTCAGCCTGCCACATTTTTAAAGTTGAGATTTGTTGACGTGTGTAATGGGCATATTATTTTATTATTAATAATATATGGAAATGTATTATTAATATTTTAGTACAAACAAAAAAACCTAGATGGCATGAAATTTATATACGGCTTACATTCATGATCTCTGGCTTATTTCTAAGATCACGAACATTTGAACAAAGAAGCTATTCTGCAAAGGTAAATAACTTAAAAATTAATAGAAAAATGTAAGATTTATAAGATTAAAAGAATTGTTGGTACATCCAGTTGATGAGAAATGAATTCTAAACTATTATTTTTATACATTAATTTTCGTACACACAAAGAAAACTGATCTCAAATAAACGTCATTCAAGTATGTTACCTATTTTATTTCTTGTCAACACTTTCGGGGCTAGCCGGACTTCCTTACCCCTCCCCCTCCTAAATTCGTCCTTTCTAAAGACACGATCGGCTACTGACAGCATTAGCACCTTAGGAAATGCATGCTAACAGCATCAAACCTGACATGTCTAACCTATCCACGTATGCATACAATAGCTTAAGTAAACAAAATATAACTTGCCAAACCTATTTATATGCTTATTTATGATATTACATAGGTTGCTATTTATGTATCCGGAACTGCAACACTAATGTTGCTAGGTAACATCTAATATATCCATCGTAAAGTTGGACATTTCTATGGTATATGTACCCAGAACGTTGTGCTTACGGATGCTATTTTTGTTTGTTACAGGGACTTGAAAATTTCATCGGAAGCCAACAATGGAATTAACTCGAGAACATTTTTGAGCAATGATTTTCTACGACTTTCGACGTGGATTATCTCAACAACAGTGCATCGATCAACTCACTTTGACTTTTGGCGATGAAGCACCATCTAAAAGCACTGTATATCACTGGTTTAGTGAATCCAATCGTGGCCGTCGTTCGCTCACGGACGAATCTCAAGAAGGCCGTCCAAATTCGGTTGTTGTGCCAGAAAACATTGATGCTGTGCGAGAACTGATAATGCAAGATCGTCATGTGACATATCGTGAGATTGAGACATCCCTGGGCATTAGTATGACTAGCATAGCATTGCATGAACATTTAGCCGTGAAGAAGATTTGTTCGCGTTGGATCCCGCATAATTTGACAATTGCTCAAAAAAGGCTCGTGTCGATTGGTGCAAACAAATACTCACAAAATACAATCGTGGTGCTTCAAAAGCCGTGTATAACATCTACACAGGTGACGAATCTTGGATCTATGCATATGAGCCTGAAAGCAAACAGCAGTCGACGGTGTGGGTGTTCCAAGATGAGCCAAACCCAACAAAAGTTGTTCGTGCAAGAAGCACTTCGAAGCAAATGGTCGCCTGTTTTTTTGGGGAAAATGGACATGTGGCTACAGTGCCACTAGAAAATCGTAGAACCGTCAATTCTGAATGGTACACAACCATTTGTTTGCCAGAAGTCTTTGGGGAAATCAGAAAACACAACCAGCGACGCAGGATCATTCTTCACCATGACAATGCGAGTTGTCACACATCGGTCCAAACAACTCAGTATTTGACCGGTGAAAACATTGAATTGACGGTTCATCCGCCGTATAGCCCTGATTTAGCACTTCTTTTTGTTCCCGTACGTGAAGAATAAGCTACGTGGTCAACGATTTTCGACGCCAGAAGAAGCGATTAATGCGTTCAAAATGCATGCTTTCGAGATACCTCAATCGGAATGGACAAAGTGCTATGAGAATTGGTTCAAACGTATGCAAAAGTGCATCGATCATCATGGAGAATATGTTGAAAAACAATAAAACCATTTTCAATGATACATCCTTTTTTTTGTTTGTTATTCCGGATACATAAATAGCAACCCTCGTATATGCCTACGTGGATAGGTTCGGCAGGCCAGGTTTGATGCTGTTAGGTGTTAATGCTGTCCCTAGCCGCCCGTCTCAACCTCCACCATGTTTGTAACTCTAGACCTGAAGAAGTGGCGCTAGTGTTGGTTGATAAGTTATGAGGAAAATAGTGGCTATTGAGCGACAGCTACAGCAGCTTGAGGATATATGCTAAAAGCATCAAACCGGACCTGCGTAACCTACTCACATGCATCTTATAGCAGAAATAAACAAAATATAGCCTGCACAACCTATTCTCATGTTTATTTCTGCTATAGCATTAGCATGCATCGTGAGTAGGTTAGGTAAGGTTAGGCTTGGTCTTCAAGTTGCTATAGCTGTCACCAGCATCTCGTTCGGGGAAGCCTGTAGTTCATTGGCGCTAGTGTATGTTCTGGTTGCTTGAGTAGCACCTTATTGGCCTAAGTCGTTGCTGACAAGATAAGGGTATATGCAGTTAATGCACTATCTCCTCCATTTCTTGTTCCGAACTGGAGTTCCGACCTTGATGGCGACCAGCACCACGATTAAACAGATCTGGTTCGAGATTTCGGAGGGAGTAAAGGATGCAATATTGGAGACGAGTCGTTATGTTCTTCACAAACTTGACTTCATTGCTTTCAATTTAACAACAGCATTTCCAAATCAACAGTAATGCGTTATCGCGCCGCAAGGGTCCAGTGGCGCCACTGTACAGTCTCTGCAACTAAGTTATGGACGCCACTTCCGGCGCTATAACGTCCCGCGGCGGCGAAGATAAGTGGCAGATAATGAGGTAATATGTGGCACGGAAAGTGATTATCCACGAGGTCCAGGCGGGTACGAAAAAAGGGAAGCCAAAAAACAAGTGGCGAGGCTGTAGCTAGGGGTGGCTGGGGTAGACAGAGAGAGAGAACTTCCTTCATTTTCTGGTCCAAACAGCCCAAATGCAATGACCATCTCCGGAACAGCTCCGGGAACCGCTCCGCGTGAAGATTAATTCGGGCGATTGCACCCGGAGTGTCCTTTCCGGTGGCTGGGCGACAACCAATAATAGTCCGACCTTTGCAAACAAGCCGGAGCTGCCGAGCTTCCCCCTACGACCGCCAGGGGCGCAGCCATCGCTGTGACGTCACAAGTTAGTACTGGGTCAAACCTGTGTGACACGGTCTTTTTCAGCGGCACATCCTCTTTCTCCCCTCGTCAAAAAACAAAAGTGCCGGCGCTTCAACCCCCCTCCTCTTTTTTTGCAATTCTACTCTGCACCATATTCCAGTTGGCAATTCCGCTGCGCGGTAATGTGACTCATAAATATTCATTTCCGACTCTTGGATACGCTGGTTCGCGCTTTCTCGCTCGTCTGCCTACAACGTGTCATTACATTTGGGAACGATTTAAGCTGAAATGAAGCGTAAACTTCAGGATTCGTGTAGGATGACTGTTGGCAGAGAGCGGGAGAACAAGGGCGGGGGGATTGCAGGATAAATAGCCCCACGCGGGACGAGAGAAGGGAAAAAAATAGTTCCAGAGGAAAATGCTAGGTGTCACTGGTGACAGGGCTAGGCGTGGCTTAACGGAATGAGACGTATCCATCCCCCTCTCCCTTTTCAACCTCGATAAAACTGCCGCACTAAATTCTTAATCTTCCTTCTGGTCGGTTGGCTCCGTGTCTGCGAAACCGGAAGACGCTGGGCTGCCATATTGGATGATTCGCTCTCGTGGAAGCGTTCTGGAGAAATTGGATGAACCGACGTCTTCCGCTCCGATGACTACGCTGCACTGAAGAGTCATCAAGGTTCCTTCTTCCGGATGTCAAAGGTGGCTTGTGTTAGATACTTATTGTGTCCAATCTTTGTTGTTTTTGGTTTATATAGATATGGCTTTCTTGATAATTTGTGGTAAAGATCTCACATCGCAATTACACTATCCATGCTTTCACATTGGAAATTATTGGGAAATAATTTTCTGAATATTCAATACATTTGAGGTCTCTGATTTCTGAATATTCAATGTATTTGAGGTCTCTGAGTGAATATTCAATGTATTTGAGGTCCCTGAGTGAATTTTCAATGCATTAGAGGACTCTGAGTCTGAATATTCAATGCATTAGAGGTCCCTGAGTGAACATTCAATGCATTAGAGGTCTCTGAGTCTGAATATTGAATGCATTTGAGGTCCCTGAGTGAATATTCAATGCATTAGAGGTCCTCGAGTGAATATTCAATGCATTTGAGGTCCCTGAGTGAATATTCAATGCATTTGAGGTCTCTGAGTCTGAATATTCAATGCATTTGAGGTCCCTGAGTGAATTTTCAATGCATTAGAAAACTCTGAGTCTGAATATTCATATGCATTTGAGGTCCCTGAGTGAATATTCAATGCATTAGAGTTCTCTAAGTCTGAATATTTAATGCATTTGAGGTCTCCGAGTGTGAATATTCAATGCATTTGAGGTCTCTGAGTCTGAATATTCAAAACATTTGAGGTCCCTGAGTGAATATTCAATGCATTTGAGGTGTCTGAGTCTGAATATTCAATGCATTAGAGGTCCCTGAGTGAATATTCATTGCATTAGAGGTCTCAGAGTCTGAATATTCAATGCATTTGAGGTCTCTGTGTCTGAATGTATCAAAGTTGCTTTGCTCTGCATCTTATTCAGGCGTTCCAAGTGATGATTGGTTCCTTGGTTCATGCTCGTATAAGTGTATTGCCTAAGGTAAGGTGCAATAACTTATGCTTTAGTTTGCTTTCATCACATTTTTTCTCTGCAGTTTGGTATCCATTATTTCGAGACTCGCTTTGAGATTGAGACTTTACCTTTCAGATCAAGACGAGAATGAAAGTGATGAATGAGTAAATTATCCAGATATTCACCAGAATCTACTCTTTTCATTGAAGTAAGATACACATCATCCTTTTGTTTCGTAACTGCTGTCACTATAAAAGTCACACCTTCTCGATTAGTTTTCAATTCCGAAGCACAGAGGATCCGCAGGTGAAAGTTTCTTTGGAAACCTCCATCCATCCGGGGCACTGGCTCTGGTGACGTCAGGCTTATCCCTCCACAGGCTTGAAATTTAGCAGTGCCATCTCTTGTCGATTATTACAAGTACAAGTGCGAGTGGCGCCTCTCAGCGGATTATTTTGAATTTCTTGCAGCAGGAGGCAGACGCAGAGGTTTTTCTCCCTGAGTTCAACATGTGCCCACAATACGTTTATCTGAGGTGGAGTTTTAAAAACGAGACACGCTTTCCATTTCACACAACGAGACGAGACTGTAAACTGTCTCCTCGCCGCGTTTCGGCACCCTGCCTACGCATGAGTGTACCAAAGCTTCCTTCCATGGGGACAAACAATACTTTCTCAGGGAGCAAGGAATTATCATACTTCGAAATTGTGGCTATGCTTGATTTTGGATTAGTTGACAAGGGAACAACTTTTTTTTACGTTCCAACGTAAAAAGCACACTGGTCTAAATTAATTTTTTTTCACCACTATTTTCCCATGGGGTGCAAGTGCCCCTATTGACCACCGATGGATACGCCCATGTCCCTCTATCTATCTAAATCGATGAGGATGTTCTAGAGAGGCTGAATTAGTTTCGGGCCCAAAAGAAACTGAATATGAAGATGTGCCTAACTATTGCCAGAAAATAACCTGCCATTGGCGGGAAAGGAATTACGCCATCTGTATACACCGCTGCAAGTTGGAAGGTGCTTCTCTCATTGGGCGACACAGGCCGCCAGGGAAAATAGTTAGGCAAGACTTTTCCCAAACAAAAGAAGATAGATTTCACCCTTTCCGCTGCTCTACCCCTTCTGTGTTTGTTGATCCAACTGTACTATAAAGGAGCAACTCAAATATATTTCTAACCGTGACAGTGTTATAAAGAACACCCAACAATCCTTTGTTGTACATTCAGCAACTTAAATCATTTCACAGGTGTAACACACCTGCGCCAATAAACCAATTAAAGAGCATTAATATAAAAGTATAAAGGTACTTCCCTTATCAAACTTATCAGGCGACTCTAGAATCAGAAAGTGTAGCCAGGTAGATTCGATGGCGAGGGTAACATCGGTACTATTTCCCCCTCCTTCCGATCGGAATGGGGGCGAGAACGTAACAACAAATGTAGGTGGCAGCACCGTGCTCGCCGTCCATTATCTGACCTTAGTCAGCATTCTGGTCGGCACACATCTGAAGCGTTGCGGTCTTCGAAAGGCAGGTTTTCCTGTCCGGTAGCTTTCGGACTCACACCACGTTCGATAGTAATTACCTCTCGAGTCTTCTTCTTCTTCTTCTTTTTACATTCGACGTCCCAATTAGTCCGATGTTATTTATGGCAAAATATGATTTGTACTAACTGGTACATTAATTGGTTTTTCACCCCGTCTTCTGGCAAAGGATTATTACTGCTGCGTCATTCTGTATGAGTTAAAGTGGTTCTGTTACATGCTGGAGTTAGTGCCCCGAAACAAGAAAGAAATATCTAATATCTAGGTGGGAGGACATGCCGAATCAGGGTTGGCAGGGAACATACAATTATCATATTTGACACGGTCTTGCATAAGGATTGGGAAACTGAAATCGTGCAGCTTAACGGAAAGAAATGCCATTGATGATAGATTGCTGATGATGATATACCCCATGATTGCCATAAATGAGGCGTATTACAATAGAAAAGGAATTTAATATGAAATGACTTCATTTGAACGTAAGGGATGTTATTGTATTTTATTTTCTTGTTGATATTGCTTTTGTGAATTATAGGAATATGTTTGACCACATATTTGAAGAAAAAAATGAAATCTGATATGACTTTTATTCCCACAAATAATTTTATTGTTTCTTTGTTAATATTTTAAAAATGTGATGAGAAGACACGCCTAATGTTTGGAATATAATGTGGTTTTCTAAAATGAGAGCTTTTGCCCCGTCTTGCTCCAAACCAACTGTTTGCTCTACATACTGCTTAATTGTAACATTATTAAGTTAGAACAATCATAGAAACATAGTGGATCTTTTAATTGTAGAATTGAGAACTTACTCAAACAATTAAGTTTCAAACAAACCACAAATATGAACAGCGTTTTCGTCTTCGCTTGACAATCCTGACAGGAGACCCTTGTTTGTGTTTCTTGGCTTTGGAAAGAAAGGGTTGAGGGTTTCTGTTGTGGCAGCGTTGGGAGAGAGCTTAATACTGAATGTTGGTTGTTGCAGAAGACAAGAAGTCTGCTTCACTAAGCACATTACTGTCAACTGGGGTAGTACCCCATTATGTCCCATCCCATCATGGCCCAACGTCACATTATCAGGTTACACGATCGTAACACAAAATGTGTAAATTGAAAATAACTACATGACCTGTTTTCTGATATCCAACAAGCAGTGGCGAAGCGTGACATATTCACGTAGTCATCGCAAGATTTACTAAACGTCAGGGTCGATCTTTCCACGGAGGGGGGTACAATATTTCTCTGCGATAAACGCCAAGGTCACTGACAATTCAATGTAAAAGCTCATACCACAGACCTTACGAGTACAAAAGACACATAATTCTATCCAATATATTGCTTATAATCCAGGGGTCCCGGGTTCAATTCCAGGTGGAGGCACATAGTGGTTCGGATCACACTTTACACTGTAGGTCCAGTCCCGATTAGCCTTCCTGTGCATAAAGTGGACTTAAAACACCAACTCAATCAATCAATCTATACCACACGATGAGAGTTATTAAATATGATTACATCGTTCAATGTGTTTTTTTTTTCCTTTTAACAAGTGGAAATAGCGGACATTCGCAGTGCGTGCCCAGGATTTTCGAAAGGGGTTGTTACATGTACTTTTTTTTAGTAGGCTAATCATTTCCTCTTTTCTGCCATCTTTTTTTATACCTTTGATGCTCTTATTTTTATATTGAGCCTAAGCAGAGATTATGACCCTCAGCAACCCCTCCTAGAGCACGCCACTGGACACTCGGAAGAATATAAAAAAAGGCCTGTTATGACCCAGACTTTCAAGAGTGTGGGAAGTAGAAGTTGGTGGACCTTGTCGTAGGGTCTGCCTGTTCGGAAGCGTTCGGCTGTTCTCGGCACCGGCAGAGACCAGAGATTCGCACCATTCCGCGATGAGCTGGGCAGTCGAACACCATTTCCTTCAATAGAAAACTTCGCGGGAGGGTTCGGTGCGAGGGGTAGTACCTGGCCCTCATTTCGATGCTCTAAACTTAGCGAATCTCTTACGTATTTTGAGCAGTTTCATACTGTCGCTAGGCTTATTTCGCACAAATATGCGAATAACCTGACTTATTATTATTATTTTTAGTTCTCTAAAATATTTAAAATGCAATATTTTTAGTATTTTGCTTGGTCATCGCTGCATCTCCCGATGACCGGACGCCTCGCCTCTGCCAACAAGCATGCTGGACAGATGATATAAGCATGCGTTCAAAATAATAACCCCATTGTAACTTACAGCAGCAACAGAGGGTGAAAAATGTACATAGGGTCAAGTGCCCATATTTCGGATAGGCTCCTAATTTCGGATACCAAGAAATTTCCACCTTAGAACAGCAGCGCCGAAGTGCAGATAGTGTCAACTAACACGCTACTTCGTCCCCCAGTTTCACCCTTGTGCGTGACCTTGAACAATGTTTCTTTAGAGTGTGGCTGATATTTCTGACTTTTCCGGAGTTTTGATGTAATATTTCACCATCCAAACTTAAGGCCTACAACTAGAAGATTAGTATTTACTCACTTCTGTCTAAATTTTATATAATCTTGAGAGATTCAGCAAACATTATTACGTAGTTTCAGTCACATTATTTCAGAGGGGGAAGGCACAGAATCGCCATATTGAATATGCGACTGGGTGTGTCCTAATTTCGGATGCTACACGAGTACCTAATTTCGACTATCCGAAATTGTGCACCCTTTCCAAATACTCATTAGTAACCCTATCCGAAATTAGGAAATACCCTATCCGACATTAGGCAACCCTTTTGTCAGACTAAAAATATGCATACAATTCTTTGTTTCATAAAATATATAGCAAGTATTTCTTATAAATGTTAATATAACTTTCAGAAACATTAATAAATATATGTTTAATGTTTATCAACACATTTATGGCTTATTTTGTTTACATTTAGGTACTGAAAATCTAATTTGAAATTAAGTATCCGAAATATGGGCACTTGACCCTACATTCTGTTCTTCCTGGAACACCGTCGAACTGAGACCAGCTGCTGTCCAGACATAGAGTACTATGTGCTGATGAAGTTCCAATAACATCAGATAAATAGCGCCACTTATTTGGCAAAACAGCCCGTGCCCCGTCTTACCCCGCTTCCCCGGCTTTCCCTAAGTTTGTATACCGTTAATAACTTTAATAATACTGCTAATAACACTATAAATTAAAAACTTGGGGGGGAAATATTTACTTTGAAGACTTACACTGAACTGTTTCTACCGCCAAAGTACCTCTTTTGAGGTCATAATACTTGTCACACTCACGTTCTGCACGAACTCTAGAATTAGAATGATTTCCAGCAAGATTGTTTTGCAACCATATTATCTATTTCCGAGGCTTAAACAGATAAACTGCCGGTCTTTCTCGACGTTATGTTCCCGATCACGTGAAACAAGAAGTATTTTGACAGATATGCATACAAAAAAAAAAAAGTAAACTGCTCCCCTGTGCATAGCACCACGCCATGAAGGCATATAGGGGGTGTGGGGGTAACGCCCCACACTTTCTTGATCCGGTCGTGAGTGGGGGTGATGTGATCTGACCGCCTTTACCCCCCAGGGTTTCCCCCAGGTACCCATGTTATTCGACGCTGGGTGGGCGCCGGGGCGGCTTTCACCGTTAGAAAAGTTCCCGGATTTGAACCGGCCGGGGATCGAACCCGATATGATATGCATACAATTTCACTTTTAATGCATCAATTGACATAGCTAAATGTGTAATTTTGATATATTTCAAATGATCTTGTCTGATCTTCCCAATTGATGCATTTTCAGTGCGTCACACGGAACATCATCTGAGAGAAATACCCTTTATACATTTCTGTGTATTTTGAGACATTAAATGTGCATCATTTCCAGTTTATTTAAATTAATGCGTTATTGGAGTCAAAATATATGTGTCAATTGACACGTTTTGGGTTCTGTGTGTAGAAGAGAATTTCAACCACGTACAAATAAATACTCGGCGAAACATTAACTCTGACGCAAAAGAATAAAATCACAAAAGGTTATTAACGATTTACGCACAAATATGAAAGCAATATGTGCAATACAATGTACAATGTCTCTACGACACAATAACTAATTATACTAAACAGCATAAAGCTAAAAGCGACGAAACTAATCCAAAAACATAATTTTATTAAGCTTGAGCGAGTTCCTAATCATGACGCCGTAGGCATTGGAAAATAATATTCCAGAAACAGTGCCATCTATTTACAAATAATGTGTTTCACAAGAAATGCTTAAACTTTCGCATCGCACAATTTCTAGAAAGTAGTTCCAAAATTACTGTATATACTTGTTAACGTTTCCTGAGCATTCTTGTTTGCAAATATAACAAAGTCAAATTGGGGGCATAGGGCGGTAAAGGCGGCCTGAGCGTGATACTGATCACATCACCTCCACACATGGCAGCTTGTGAATGCGTTTGGTGACTAACCTCCATACGCTATATGGCGTGTGGTAATATGAAGAGGGAAGATTTACCCTTTCTTTGCCTTTTACCTTCCTTGACATTGGCATACGCAGACGGGGGCTGATGGGGCTACAGCCCCTCCCGAAATTTTGAGAAAATCTTCATTTTCAAATGGAAGCAGTAAAGAACTCGAGAACAACCAAATTGGCAATTGAACCCCCTCCTTAAAATTACAATTTTTGTCTTTGCACAACTTTTAAAATAAGGGTTAGAAATGGTATGATATCAACCTTTATAACTTCAGCCCCCTTCGCAATAATAGGTATATTGCGTACGCCAGAATTCTTTGGTTTTTCAAAAGCCATGGGGAATTGTGCCAAAGAGCTTCAATATTTGTAGTTGTGAAAATATAAATAAAGAGTGCGATTTTCTCAAATTTTAAATTCTAAAAATGCAATGCCATTTACCAGCTCATAGTCGGGATTATGAGTGAAGACTGTCGGGACATCAACAACAGAAAAATAATCGTACAGGTAGATAGAAAGTAAACTGTTCTTGCCCCACCCCAGTTTTATCACCCCTACTGCTCAATATCTATGTGAAAATTAAGCCCCTATCACACGGAACTGTATATCTAGTAGGAATGCTCTAGTTGGCGCTGAACTAACTTTCTAGGTAGCAATCATGGCCGCCTGGCTAACTGCTTGACTGGTTTGGAGGAATAGGACATGTTCTAATTGCTACTTGCTTTCCTCGACTGGATTCTGTGGAACAGCCAATCAGAGCAAAGTTTCACCATGTGAAGATAATCTGTGAGTGTGCAAAGGAGCGCTTTTTTCTGTGGTTTCCGAGTGTGACTCGAGCAATGTATAACGTATACAGCATGAAAGGCGCGTTGAGTTACACCATGTATGCCGAGTGCACTGTGTTTACATTTGAAACAACTAAAATATTCTTGCATACGTGTACAGTAAAAGTTGCAAAGTATGTATTTAAGCAGCGCCATTGTTTTGTACCTAATAACGTTTTATACGAAACGTTATTCCTCTCGGTTGAATAGTAATCGGCTTTTAAAAATGTGAAGTGAGACATTGTTTACATCTCACGCGGCCGCCATTACAACTTCCCTCGTATGGGAACAAAAGTCTATCGACAAGTACGCTGATAAGTATCGTGAGAGGCGAAAACTAGCAAATTGGTAGCCAGTCCAGCGCCAACTAGGGCATACCTACTGGAAATCCAGTTCCGTGTGATGCGGGCTTTAGTCGCGAAGACATAACTAAAGTGTGAAACATATGTGAAATACGAATTTTCAAATTTAAAATTCTAAAAGTATCACGTCTAAACCTTCGGGTTTAAGAAGGCTAGGGAGTTAGTTTAGTTAGTCACGTCTATATAAAAAATGGGTGTTAGTCATCGTATAGTGGCAATAGTTGCAGAACAGTGTCGGACAATAACAACAGAAAAAGAATCGCACAGCTCAGGGCTTCCCCGATGGTTTACCGGTAACATCGCCGCCTTGTAATAAAGGAATCGCGGGTTCGGATCCCACTCTAAACTGTAGATCCAGTCCCGATTAGCCTATCTGTACATAGAGTCGGTTTAAAACTCAAAGAAACGAACAAGGATAGCAGTGAATAACCTGAATTCTGAGAAAACTACGCACAAAAAGGTTGTCTTGTTCTTACAGACAAAAAACTAAACTTTAATATCGATTATTTATTCTTCCATTACTTTATTACCGTCCGAACGCAATAGTAACTTTTCGTCCGCACATTGCAGTGGAATTTCTTAGACAAAGTCTGGCAACCTTGAAAAAAAAAAGACGCTCGATATCCTCGGAGCTGCTTAACATGCAGCGGAGTTGCGAGAGAGGAACATTAGCACTCTAAATGCAGAAGGGACCAACAAAAACTGGCTATTCAAAGTTCATTACTTAGGTAGCCTCATTTGAGAACAAAATGCAGCCGATAGCCCGGCGACAAAGGTGAATTCCGTTACAACACCGCCCCCCCCCCCACCCCTTTACCGACACTGCCCTATCCTGTATAGGCATAAACCAATTAACGGCGACTATCTCTCGTGAAATTTAATATGCACTAATTACTGTTATAAAGCTGTAGACCACACCAGAGGGACAGATCATTAATTTGCACTATGTAAATTGCTCGAGAGTGTTGTTTATGAGAACGTTGTGAGTTATGTGGCTATTTCGGGGTATACCTTCTGTTATCGCGCGATCGTGACATTTTCGCCTTGATTTCCTTTCGCGGTTACATTCGTGCTTGTACTTCTGTATCTTTTTTATTTAATTGTTATTTCTCTCTTCGGTTTTGATTTAAGGCTTGCTTATGCCTATGTTGGGTTTCAATTTTACTCATATTCCAATGTTGTCTTTAGATATAATTAGACTAACTCTTATTACTTTGTTGTGTTTCGATTTAACTCTTATTCCTATGTTTAGTTTAGATTTAACTCTTATTCCTACACTGGGTTTGAATTTAACTCATTCCTATGTTGGGTTTCGATTTAACTCTTATTCCTGTGTTGGGTTTCGATTTAACTCTTATTCCTATGTTGTGCTTCGATTTAACTCTTATTCCTATGATGGGTTTCGATGTAACTCTTATTCCTATGTTGTGCTTCGATTTAACTCTTATTCCTATGCTGGGTTTCGATGTAACTCTTATTCCTATGTTGTGCTTCGATTTAACTCTTATTCCTATGCTGGGTTTCGATGTAACTCTTATTCCTATGTTGTGCTTCGATTTAACTCTTATTCCTATGCTGGGTTTCGATGTAACTCTCATTCCTATGTTGTGCTTCGATTTAACTCTTATTCTATGCTGGGTTTCGATGTAACTCTTATTCCTATGTTGTGCTTCGATTTAACTCTTATCCCTATGCTGGGTTTCGATGTAACTCTTATTCCTATGTTGTGCTTCGATTTAACTCTTATTCCTGTGTTGGGTTTAGATGTAACTCTTATTCCTGTGTTGGGTTTCGATTTATCTCTTATTCCTATGCTGGGATGCGATTTAACTCTTATTCCTATGTTGTGCTTCGATTTAACTCTTATTCCTATGCTGGGTTTCGATGTAACTGTTATTCCTATGTTGTGCTTCGATTTAACTCTTATTCCTATGTTGGGTTTAGATTTAACTCTTATTCCTGTGTTGGGTTTCGATTTAACTCTTATTCCTATGTTGGGTTTAGATTTAACTCTTATTCCTATGTTGGGTTTCGATTTAACTATTATTCCTATGCTAGGTTTCGATTTAACTCTTATTCCTCTGTTTAGTTTAGATTCAACTCTTATTCCTAAGCTGGGATTCGATTTAACTCTTATTCCTATGTTGGGTTTCGATTTAACTCTTATTCCTCTGTTGTGCTTCGATTTAACTCTTATTCCTATGCTAGGTTTCGATTTAACTCTTATTCCTATGTTGGGTTTCGATGTAACTTTTATTCCTGTGTTGGGTTTCGATTCAACTCTTATTCCTCTGTTGTGCTTCGATTTAACTCTTATTCCTATGTTGGGTTTCGATTTAACTATTATTCCTATGCTAGGTTTCGATTTAACTCTTATTCCTCTGTTTAGTTTAGATTCAACTCTTATTCCTAAGCTGGGATTCGATTTAACTCTTATTCCTCTGTTGGGTTTCGATGTAACTCTTATTCCTTTCTTTAGTTTTGATTTAGCGTTTATTTTATTTATTTTGGGGTTAGGTGGTAAACCAGCAACAGCTGAACCTCGCCCAGCAATAAGGTCAATTCAATTCAATGCCTTTATATTTAGCGCTTATTTCTCTGTTGGGTTTTGATGTAACTCTTATTTCCCTGTTGAGTTTCGATTCAACTGTTATTCCTCTGTTTGGTTTTGATTTGACGCTTATTCAACTATTGCGTCTTGAGTTCAAACTTCTCCCTTCTCTGTTTCGAAAGCATACTTGGGCACCCTCTTCCTAACGTCGTCGGCTTGTAATCAAAGGGTCCCGAAATCGATATCCGGTGCCTTACATTCTAACTCAGATTACACCTTAAACTGTAGTTCCGGACCCTGTTAGCTTATACCAGTGCATAAAGTAGAGTTAAAACAAACCTCATTTATGTCATAATTAATTAGCATATGAATCCGATTTTATTACACAGAATTTTCTCTTTGCAATTGTAGTGTCCTAAACGGTCACATCGGTATAACTAATGCATTATTATATTACCAACATTCTATCACAAGTCTACTTTTATTTGTTACGGATAGATGGCTGTAGTACCAATTTATTTCAAGTTTATGTTGCCATTAACAAAAATGTTAGAACATCGATTCAGATAGTAAGCATCAGAGTGGATAAAAAATAATTTATTACTTGAATCATATTTTGAAAGTGTAAATAACATTGTGATTTTCTTAAAAAAAGAAAATTATATAAACTGACTTGTATGGTTTTCTGCACAGTACGTATAAATAAACACATAGGACTTTCAATACGGAGTGAATGTATAATTTGTTTTCTTTATTAATCTCTTATTGGTGTTTGTCAACGACAGATCACAAAATTAGAGAATCTCAACACTGAATCTGAACTATCTCATTTTCACCATCTCATAGACGACATACAGAACAAATTGCAAACACTGCAACAGTCTACCCCTGCAAGCTGACATACAGCAACTTAAAAATGCCTTAACCAGTGTAGCAGATGCTACAGAATTAAATGTAGTTAAGCAAGCTTTAACCTCACTTCAAAACACAGTATCCAATTTACCCACATCTCAGGAGATGAGATCTGTAAAAAGAGCAGTAAATAGAATATTGAAGTCGGAGGACATTAAGAATATTCAAGCGGAAATTGCCATAATTCAAGATACTATTGCTACTTTACCTACCAATCAGATGGTGAATGAATTACATGCATTGTTTGTAGAAATCAAAAGGCAGATATTCGATCT
Source organism: Lepisma saccharinum (assembly GCF_977018435.1). Taxonomy (NCBI): domain Eukaryota; kingdom Metazoa; phylum Arthropoda; class Insecta; order Zygentoma; family Lepismatidae; genus Lepisma; species Lepisma saccharinum. The sequence goes on along the minus strand of NC_139247.1, from coordinate 39,948,635 downwards.
TACAAATCAGAGCACTAAATTGAAACTTGTAGAAAGTTTACTGGAGATTACTTCCAACATTAGAGAACAAATTGCTACCCTCGAAACAAGCCAGGAATCTGCTTCATGAGGTTTCACATCAGAACTTCACGATCTCAAAGAACAATTTAAACTATTGTATGTCGATGTGAAAATCAAACCCAGCTACGATAGACGATCTCGAATTACGTCAATTTTTTACTGTTGAGATAGTTAGATTTGAGAGTGTACCAAATGTACGAGGGCACTGGACTTATGTTAATGCAGGAAATGTTTACAAAATGTACTCTTACAGTCAGTCTCATGAATTTTTCCTTGATGGCGAAATTAAAATTTTAAAATTTGGCTATGTGAAGAAGGGAAAGCATGTGGAAGTACCAAATTTCACCATTCAGAGAAAAGATGGTGTGTACAGAGCACTACAGATACCTATTGCATATTGGGAGGAATCTGCAAATAAATATAAAATACATGAGGATCAAGAATTATCTGTTTTCCCTGTGCAAGCTAATGACAAATTATTATTTGAAGTCAAACAATTATACCCTGAGGATAATCCATTTTATGTCATATTTTCTTATAGAATCCGATGTCAATACAAGATATAGTTAATGAATTACACAGACCAGCTCGTCCTAACTACAAACGACTGAGTGTGGTAACGAAAGGTGCGAATGATTTGTTTCAAGCTGATCTGATTGAAATGGCTACAGGGACTTTAAAAAATTTGGATAAGATAAATCATGGTTACAAATATATGCTTACAGTTATTGATACTTTTAGCAAATATGCATGGACTGTTCCCCTAAAATCCAAGACTAGTACTTGTGTTACTGAGGCTTTTAAGTCGATATTTAGTGAGGGAAGGATACCAAAATATTTACAGACAGACAGAGGGAAAGAATTTTGGAATTCTACATTTGCTAAGTTAATGCAACAACATAATATTAAACATTATTCTACATACAGTGATCTGAAAGCTAGCATAGTGGAACGATTCAAAAGAACATTAAAAAAATCGCATGTGGAGACAATTTACTCTTAAGGGTAATTATAAGTGGGTACAAATTTTACCCGAGCTAGTTCATAATTATAACAATACAGTACACAGTACTATTTACATGAAACCTGCTGAGATAACCAAATCTGATGAGCAACAATTGATTTCTACTGTTTATTGTCAAAAATATACATACACTAGCAAGAAGCCAAAGTTTAAAATGGGGGATCAGGTAAGGGTTAGTAAATATAAACAATTATTCCAGAAGGGATTCACTAAAAATTGGAGTACGGAGTTATTCTCAGTAGTTCAAGTTTTACCAGGGAATAGAAATACATATATCATAAAAGATAATCATAACAAAATATTGAAAGGGAGATTCTATGAAGAGGAACTCAGTAAAACAAAATATCGAGATACGTATCTAATCGAGAAAATATTGAAGAAGAAAAATAATAAATTGTATGTGAAATGGTTAGGTCTGCCAGACAAAAGTTGGATAGAAGCAAACCAGGTGATTCTTTGACACCAACATGGAATGTGGTACAGCGTTTACCAGATGTAGTGGAAACTAAAAAAAAATGGAGAGTTGTTACCTGATAACATAAGATGCCCATTGCAGGCCCATCAGGTTGTGAAAAACCACTCTGCTGGTTGATAATTTCTTGCTTGCCCCCAATTGGCTAGATTGGAAAAATAGACACTTGTATGTGTTTTCTAAAAGTTTAGAACAACCGAAATACCAACAACTCATGAAGCTGTACGAGGGACTGGGCATAGCTACATTTGCATCAACAATAAAACCTCTCGACCAATGTTTGAAAAATTCTGTTGTGGTGTTTGATGATGTTATTCTGGAAAATCAGAATGAAATTAGAATTTTTTTTACACAGGGTTGTCACAAAGAAATAGACTGCTTTTATTTAGCTCAAACTTATTCCAAAATTCCCAAACAATTACTACGAGATAATACAAACTTAATCTGTTTGTTTCGTCAAGATCATACTAATTTGAAACATGTATACGATGATTATGTGGGAGGAGACTTAAATTACAACCAATTTTCAAAATTCTGTTCATCTTGTTGGAACAGCGACGATTTTGGATTTGTCACCATCGACATGACTCGGAAACCTAACAATGGTAAATTCAGAAATAAAATCAACGACTTTTTGAACGTTGAAACGATATAAAATAACCATTAATCAAAAATAAATATGACGAAACATAAAACAGAAGATAATTCGAAATTACGAGAGTACTTGTCCAAACGTTTCAAAGGTTGGAAATTAGAGAACCGTGGTTTTTACGAACAACACAAGCGTCAAGACCAACCCATTATCGATGCAATCAGTGGTCTTGGTAAAGAGATTAAGGGTGTGACAGAACAAAATAAAAATCTCATCAATGAATTAGTACCTCTTACTGCTAAAAATTATGCAGATTTTCCACCTACCCCTTTATCCAGCATCCACACTCCTCTGATACTCAAGGAACAACCTGCTAAAGCAGCTATAGAAGAAGCAGAGAAAATCGAGTTAGGTTCCCTGGCAAGGGATTTTTTGAGTACAGGAAAATTCGAAAAAGATGAGGTGTTTGGTTTTTATCCAACTATGGAGCATGATGAAGGTGTGGTATGGAAAATTGGCAAGTCTAAAGTTACATTCAAAGGGGACAACATAAAAATTAATTTGGGTGGGAGAAACAGCTGGTCCAGATATCCTGGTACCGTAGGGCTATGGGAGCTCATTACCAAAAAATAACCAAAATTTTTTACAGAAGATGATTATCAAAGTTACTCTGAAATTTTGACACTCTCTGATGCTCTGTACCAAAATAATGATGCCAGTCAAAAGCGAGTGAAATCGAGCAGTGGTGATAAATAATAAATACAAGAATCTAATCAAACCTATCTGGAACCAACTCAAAACCGGTAGTGGTATCAAGCAATACAATACTCTACCTAAAGAATTTGTGTGGGTAAACGATGTTAGAAAACTCATAGATAGATTGCTGGTTATAGCAGCATTATTTTCCATAATGAGAAAATGGGTATTGTAAACATGTTTAGTGACAAACTAGCTTATTTCATTGTAAACGATCCTAAAGGTATAGGATACTTAATTAAAATTATCAATACTTTACCTCCGAAATTCTGGAATATATCAGAGGGTCGAGGTTTGGTGAATGATATTAATAAACTTCCATTCGAATTACACGTACCTGGTTACCAATACTGTGGTCCGGGGACAAAACTTGAAAAAAGATTAGAAAGAGGAGACAGGGGTATTAATCCTCTCGATGCAGCTTGTAAAGAACATGACATTGCATACAACACACACAAAAATCTGGATGATCGTCATGTGGCTGATCAAAAATTAGAAGAGACTGCATTTGGAAGATTAACCAGCAAAGATGCATCATTAGGTGAACGAATAACAGCACTGGGCACAACTATTGCTATGAATACAAAACAAAAATTAGGGTGGGGTTTGTAATATAAATAAATATATAATATAAATACCCTGAAAAATAATAATAATAAATAATAACAACAACATGAAGCAAAAAGGGGTTGTGTACCAAATACCATATCACAATCTTAAAAATTTAAAAATAAATTCAATTTTAACTAAAAAAACAACAAGAAAAGAAGAGACAATGTATAGCCAAATGAAATGGAATAAAATTATTACTCAGTACGCCACAATTAAAAATATTGCAAAATACAAGAAAGAAAACACATAGTGGTGGATTCATATTCAGCATTCCAGCTATCTTGGCAGCTTTGGGGGCAGTTGGGAGCCTAGCCGGGGGCAGTGCTGCTATAGCCAAAACTGTAATTCATTCAAAAAAGAATAAGGCAGAACTAGAAGAGCAGAAGTGTCATAATCTTGCCATGGAGAAAAAATTAGGCAGCGGTGTGAAGTCCAGAGCACTCAGAAAATTAAAAAAAAGAAGAAGCACTCACGAACCAAGACATTGAATCTTTAGTTAAAATATTTAAAATTAAACACTTCAGGGGGATTTTCATGTCTGATTCTCTCCCTAAAGGTAGCCCCCACTCTCGAGAATGTGGTGTGGTCAATTTGGATAAGTCCGAAAACATTGGTACCCACTGGATATGCTATTATAAATTAAATAACAATGCTTTTATTTTTGATTCTTTCGGAGGGGTACCCCCTACAGAATGGACATTTCCACTTTGACATGAAAAACGTTTTAAATCCATTCATTTTACAGATCATGACACAAACATGAGACGTGCAAAATATCTCGGCGATATTTGTTTCGGTTCTCGAGAAACACGCCTTCAAACACCGCTGAAATTCACCTACTACGTCACGGATTTGAAAACGTCCTCTCTACAGACAGGAGGTCCTCTGACGTCATCACTTAGAAATGCGTGTAGGCGGGGCTTCTGCTCGTCCCGTCAACTTAGCATGAGTCACGGAATCGACAGCAAATTCACTTGTTACTGTGTAAAACAAGTATCTTACAACTTCCAGTGCAAAAATCTGTGCTCCATTTCTTGGAGATGAATTATGCCCTAGCAGTATAGTAGTATTTACCATCATTCAGCCACTCGGTAGAGAGTTTTCCCATTAGGGTGACAAAGCAAACCTTGTAACAGTCAATGGCTGAACACGTGAACAGCCTTGTTCATTGCGAATACATAGGTTAGTTCTGACTGGCAAGAACTAAATGTTATAGGAATGCCTTTTCTGGAATTACAATTATTTTCGTCATAATATTTTCTTCACAAATTTTAAGATAATGCTTTTAGAACACACTGGTTTACACGCCAATTTCTACAATATAAGAGGTGATACGGTATAAAAAGGTACGGTGAGTTTTTAAATTTCCTGCAGTAAATGACAGTTTTCTTCAGTTAATATATATATATATATATATTGCAAATTTTTGTATTTAGCCTACTTTTACGTCGCTTTTCCGTTCACTTTGTTTAACCGCAACGATGAGAACGGATGGTTCATTTATTATGTATCATCTCTAACATCACATTTCTTCCCACTTTTGGCTAATCGCTACAATGAAGATGAATAACTACAAGCAGTATTCGAAGTCGGGATTCAGGAGTACCCCCCCCCCCCAACACACACACACACTACCACCAACTGCACAATCTAAGTATCACCTAACCTGCCACGATAAGAGACGAACTTTTTCTTCTGTCCCATCTCATTTCGAAATCATTCACTTGTCCCATCTCCTTTTATGAGACGAGACGGAACATGCCTCGTCTCGTGAGCAACACTAACATTAACAATAGAAGCATCTCCTTAGCTGTCCCCAAAGTCTCGAGCAAACATCCTCCCATGTAACAATTTCCAGTTCAATGAAATGTCACTCACAAGGAAACAGTCACCAGGTCGAGAGTCAAACCTGGAACATGCGACTTCCTCAGATAAATCATGAATTTTGTGTATAATAATTACAACGCCAGTTCATTCCTGGTAATTCTGAATCTGCAGTTTGGTTTGCATATATAAATAGGATAATATTTAGTTTTCGAGGGCTGTACCGTCGAAACGAGGAGTCAAAATGAAAATAATAAAAATAAAGTGGTCTTTTTTGTATTTATAATGATAAGCCTTTGCATACGTTGTTAATTCTATATTTGACTTGAGACGAGAACGAGAATTGCCCTCCCAAACCGAGACGGATGTTTATAAATTGAGACGAGACTGTCAATGAGACATTTACAAATAAACACGAGACAGACATTTACAACTCTCAACGAGAACGAGACCAAGGCTGCCATGTCTCGTCTCGATAAGATCCTTAGTGGTGAAGCTGTGAACCAACCAATTAATCAGTTCGGGGTATCGAGATGAGGCGGCTTTTTTCGCAGTACAAAATTCAAAATAATTATATCGTACCATTTCAGTATGGGAGATGATGGTATGGGATATTGTTATGCACATGGACGTATATATAGTTCACGGGGAGGAGGGATGGATCAACATTTGGTATGATTAGGGTTGCTTTATTTCGTAAGTGAAAATCCAGGACACTGCTGGCCGGAAGCTTGTTGGGCAGCATGGGGGGAGGGGATGTTGGACCCGACAAAGTTGTGTGTTTGTAGTCAGGAAGTCACGCTACTTAGTATTGATACTTTTCTGTTCATCTTGTGTCACTACGTTTTTAAGAACCAAATTTCTTTAATATGATTCGAGGGGGAAAAATAACTGATTTGACAGTCTCAATGCAGTTTCATATCGCAGAAATTCCGAAACTATCAGGAAATTGCAGATATTGGTCTGCAGTCCCATCTGGTGTGTGGAATTACGAAATTTCCTTCTCATCCGTATCCCGTCCTATACGTCTCTAATTTAAGAGAATGAAATAAGTCCGAAGGAATTTTTTATGAACAAGCGGATAGAACAAGGAAACTGGTAATTTTAGTGAACCAAAAAAAGAGGGGGGTTGGACCCGTTGAATCCCCCTTAAATACGCCCATGGTTATACATACACATTATTTCCTTGTAATGATTATACATAAACTAAGTATAGATATGTACTGTGCAACTAATGTAATCTTCTAGTGTATTTTCTCTTATCTGCACAAAAATATTTGATCATAATTTGCACAACAGAAATGGAACACAAACTGAAATTGCTTTATGGAAAAGAAAGTTAAATAGGCTTTATAAATAAAGTGAAGAATGTGAAAATTCCTATTTTGCACTACATAGGTTACGGTAAATATCGATAAATATAAGTTTAGAAAATATTTTTGAGTGTCTGGTCAGCAACCAATTTTATAAGCAATATTTCTCGCATGGCCTGAGAACACACACGCAGCTGAACCCTTTCATTTATCTTGCACGTGAGCAGCACGGATATTTCATAGAAGAATGATCATTTCCTTTCTCCTATCGCTCCTTCTTCCATTATTTTAAATCGGTACAAATTTGTAAAACTGCTGCACGTGTTCGCTCACCGTGGGCTACCCATCCGGAACTGGACGCTCGAAGCAGACGACAAACGAGCTCTCCCTAAGGAGTGACGTAGTAACATGGCGGCGGCGTGTTTTCAGCGCAACGCTAGCCTCGCAACTTTGGAAGACTCGTTTCTGCCTTAAACTGGACGCAGAGAAATGCGAGAACTTGCAGGGGTCAATTTTCCAAGGTGTAGTTTTTAAAATTGTTGTAAAAGAAATTGAGTGGAAATGTCCATTAATTCGTTACTTACAACATGTTAAGGGTTTATTACAACGACAATCGTATTCAAGATTTCGATCAAATTATACGTGGCCATGTTTGCATTACGATGCTCAGAATATTAAATAAAATACCAAACATCAAATTAAAAGATTTTCAAAAAGCTGTATTATATATTAAGTATGGGAAGTCTCCAGCGAGACTTCGGTTTTGAAACTACATCTTCATGATGATATTATCTATCCAAAATCCATAGCTCTAAGAGCTTTCTACAGTATGTATCTGATTCCGAATGTAACTAACTACAACAATACTATATTAGTAGGTAATGAAAAAATTATTATTTCTCCCGGACAGTATAACTTATCTACTTTACAATCTGAACTTCCAAACACTGTATTATTATCTCAAAATTCTGTTACACACAGAGTAGAGCTTGTGTCTACCAATGAAACAGTGGACTTATCTACCATGGGGGAACTTCTAGGATTCGAGAACAATAGCAAATTAGAATCAGGTGTTAGGCACATAGGTAAATTTATACCAAAATTCTTAGCTAAAGATACATTAAATATTCACTGCAACATTGCCAAAGGTATGATTATCAAAGCAGAAGAAAATTCGATTGGTAGCCACAAAGAAACAGGTATCATTGCTACATTTAAACCAAATTCAGAATTTATGGAACCCATCTTCTATTCCCCAATCTCACCAGTCTATTTCCCTGTTTCTATTGATAAAGTTAATTACATAGAGATAACAATTACAAATGAGAAAAATGAGATCATCGATTTTGCTGGTGCTAATAGCACTGCAATAATAGAAATTAATATTTAAAATATATAAATAAATACCAAATGGAAAATATCGAGAGTTATGAATTACAGTCCTTCCCACCCAACAGGAGGACATTTGCAAATTTGAATCAGCCCAACAAAGAGATACAGTATGACATCACGGTGGGGGATGGTTTCATTCATCCACATAGATCAGATTTGTATATATAATTTGATATTGTAAAACAAAGTAATGGTGAAGAATATCCCCTCCCCCGGGCTAATATAAAAAAATTTGTTCCATTCTTATTCTCTCAAATTGAAATTGGGAAGCATGGTACAGTCATAGACAGAATTCATTGCCCTGGAATTACATCCACTACAGCGGGGACATTAAAACTGTTCAAATCAGAGAGTGCATATCGTAACAATCCCTAAGATTGTATGTTTATTTTATTAAGTCTCTCTGAACGCTTCATGTTGACCAGGGCATTCACTTGTTTTTCTCAGCTGTCTCAAGCCTCTTAGGCATGTTTACAATGCATTGTGTTGTGCCATGCAAACCTCCTGAGCATTCAGGAACAGGTAACACTTCTGGGTATGGTGTCAGCTGTTTGCATGGTAGCAATTATAATAAACACGAATCGTTACGATATTATAAAGTTGGTGGGTTCGAAGCTGGAACAAAAATTCAAGCAAAAAGTAACACAGTACTGTTCCCCATGAGATTGCTATTTGGATTTTTCTCTGATTATAAAGAAATTATGTGGAAAGGTGGTTTGAGTGTCATATTTCGCAGAGCACCCAATGGTCATAATGCCATCATGATATACAAAACTTTAAATGCAGATGGAACAGCTAATGAGGCTAGTTTACCCGAAGCTGCAAAATGTGTAATCCAGTCTATGGAGTTACGAATGCCTATAGTTATAATATGAGTCCAATTATGCTCTCAAATACAAAGCCAACATTTTGAAAAATCCTCAAATTCCGATTCAATTTTATACTTATCAATGCATTCAGAAGTCTGTGGAAGGTAAATTCTTTGAATTTGACATTACTAACCAGTTTCAATCTTTACAATACGACATGCCAGAGTTTGTAGCTGTGTTGTTTCAAACAGGGAGAGATGACAATCAGGTAAAGGATAGCAGCCAGTTTGATAATTGCAAAGTTAAAAATGTGTATTTGAAGAATGGTAGAAGTGAGGTGTTTCCTCGTGAAAATTATAATTTAAACATTGCAGAACAAGATTATTTGAAGTTGTATGAAGCATTTAGTGCTTTTAAACGAGTAACTGAAGGTAACATAGGCATGTATTATAATCCAGATGAGTTTATAGTTCACAGACCAATGTTTTTAATAAATGCATCAAAAAGAAAATCGGTAGTTATAAATGATCGAACAAACATTAAGTTAATATGTGAGTTTCATGAAACTTTACCGGAAAATACAATATGCAGTGCAATTTTAATTGTAGAGAAATCATACATATATGATGTAAAAAATGAAAGAGTGATAGAACAATTTTAATTTTTATACTATTTAATACTAATATATATAATGCAATATAATACAATATATTTTATTTATTTTTATTTTAGAGCAAAAATTTAGCCTTAAGGCTACTCTACCACCACCTAACTCAAATAGATATTACAATAAATAAGAAAAATATTATACAAAATTTATTACAATATTTACTTGTATTATAGTGTCCATATTATTTAGTATAGACATTGCATTCTAATATTTTACAATTTATTATCATTACTATCAAGAGCTACTTTATTTTTGTAGTATAGACACCAGCTAATTTGCTAGTTAAATAAATATTTTTTAAAAATATTTTATTGTAAGTTCTCTTGTTCATGCTCAACTTACATATATCACAATGTTTACTTATATTATCGTGTCCATATTCTCTAGTATGGACATTGCAATCTAATATTTCCAATTTATTATCATTGCCATCAAGAGCTACTTTATTTTTAAATGTAGTATGCACACCATCCAATTTCCTAGTAAGATGATATGAAAATGTGTTTCTTGTTTTCTTTTCAAATAAACATTCTTTAAAATCTTCCATTGTAAGTTTTCTTGTACATGGTGGACTTATACCCTTGACTCTTTTAATTTCTTCTTTGCCATGAATATTTAGGCAATACATTTTTGGTCTTAGACCAGCAAATTCTGTTATTATAAACCCTGCTGCCTCATCTTTCATTTTCACCGGAATCATCTGATTTTCAAAACTGTGTAATGGATTATTTTCTGGATAATTACTAAAGTCAAAATATTCTTTCATATCTAGCAAATCACTGTACAAATCGGGTGTTTCTATCACATACACAAAACTATCAGTATCCATGTATGCTATTTCAATTTTATTTTTGTATATAGGTTTCATAATATCATAATGAAATTTATACATTTCTAATTTAGCTAATTCTAGAACTCCAACACCCACAGCTATTGGTGCATCACATTTTACTTTGTTATTGGATCTTTCAATAAGAGTCAGATCATCTGTAATTCTTGTAAAACCTTTGTATGTGGGATCAGCAATAAGTTTCCTGAGTTTTTTTGGATAGCATACCAAATTACACCTTAATCGATTTCTTTTGTTCTCTGTACATTTTCCATATATTGCATTAATTATTAATTTAAAAAGATCTTTTTCATCTTTAGAATTTGTTTGTATTCTATTCTTTGTATTTTCCACAATATAAGATTTTAACCATTTTTCTTGCTCAAATTTTAACCCCTTATGGATTTTAGTAAGTTCCATACCTTACTCCAAGTAATATTGCAACAGTCGATAGTGAAGTACATAATTTTTTTTAGTTTCGAAAGATAATATCAATTTTGTTTCCTCTGTACCTGGGACTTTCTGAGAAACTGGTGTCATAGCTAATCCGTGGTGTTTGTCATGGAGATCGAGATCAGATGGATATTTCAAATCAACTTCCAGTAGACAACCTTTTGGATGATCTTCAGACCAATTTAAGAAATCCCTGTCTTCAAGTTCCTTCTTGCTCATCCATTTGTAATTACCAATTGGCAGTGATTGAGTCATCGCATAACCATATAAATTGTTCATATCAACATAAAATATGTATTTAGATGGTTTGCTAGGGTCATAGTTAGGTAAATATTTATTGTTTGCTTTTGCATATCTTAAAGAACACTGCACTATACCACCACGTTTAGCAGATTCAACAAACATGAACTGGTTAATATTATTAATAAGACCAATTTCAACTTTAGTATTTAAAAGCATGGCCTGCCAGGATAAACCAGGTGTTGTGTACATAAAAACAGGATCTAGTTCATATAATTTAAAACAACGTTCTCGAAAAGTTTCTAATACATCAGCCAACTGGAGAGTATCCAAAATCAAGTAGTTGTCATGATAATCCCCCATTGTTTTGCAATCTAGTGTTTTCCAGACTCTGTGTGCATATTGATAATCTAACTCGCTACATTATTTTTCATCAAGTTTGTTATAAAATTTATCTATCGATGGTAACTGTTTTAAATTTTTCAAAATGATCCATGTGATCATATGGGTAAACCCCTTTTCTTTTCAACAATTCTATCTTATCCTCACCAAAATATTCTTTTGTGTGAACAAATTTCTAGTTGGTTAATTTACTCACTGCCAAACTGCTGGGAAGAAACTGATATGAATCCAAGAATCTAAGAACAACTTTATTTCCATTTTCTAATTTGATAGTTTTCTCTATAGCAATATATTTATCTTTACTGCGTGGTATAATATTGATATTCTCTGTATCATACCCTAATTCTTTGATAAATAAATGTGCATCAAAATTTTGCAAATTGTGAATGAATATTGGAATAAAATTAGGTTTTTTTTTTTGCAAATTACATGAATTACAAATTGTATGGATATATTTTTCATTACAATGGTTGTGGTGTTTCTTTTTTCACTATCAGAATTAAAATATCTATTACAGTATCTGCAACTTAAAGTATTATCATGTTCCTGTTGTTGTTCTGGTGTTTCACCATTATATAAGATTGGACCATAATTTTCACCCCACTCTCGAAGTTTTTGAATAAATTTTTGGTCTGCATCTTCACCTCGATAAAAATATAATTCTGAATTATTTTGTTCATATGTTTTTACTAATTTTAGTGCAAAGCCACATGCTTTATGTTTAGCTATATTTGTTGTATTTGATGCATTCTGGAAAACATGTTGCTACTGGTTCTGGTATTGTTTCAAAATCTCCATAGATTGCAAATTGATTTTTTACCAATGATTTGAAATTACTAAATTTTACACTTTTGGATGAAACATCATAAGTCCCAGAAGGGTGGAGAGAGCAATATTTAATATGTTCCTTTAAATTCTCTTCACATGTTTTCCCACCTCTTCCATCAAATTTTGACAAGCATCGATCACATATTGTCATTTTACCATGATCTGATGTTATTTGACTATGTACCAATCGTCCTAGATCCTGTATGAGACAATAGTGTTTCTTGTTTCTCTTTGTAACATATAATAAATATATAACACGTGTACCATCTGCTGCTGGATAGTGACGCAGTGGATAAATTTTATTATTTTTATCAATACCATAAACTTTCACAGCTATTGGTCGATTGTAGTATTCTTCATATTGTTTTTCAAATTTACTAATATCTGAGATATCTACTGCATATTTTATGCCTGACATAGGTTTTTTAAACTATATATATCTATATATAACTATATATATCTATATATAACTATATATATATTCAGGATAATTGTAATTAGAGATACGATATTTATTGTTAGATGCTGGATGAAAATGAGCTATGATGCACCAGAGAAAACATTTATTATCTTCATTTTGAATATTTATTACAGCTTTCTTGTTTTTGATCTGATCGGGTAATTTAATATAACTAGATCCACCCCCAAGAGGGACATATTTTGCTATTTTCAATTCAAGTTTATGGTTTGTATCACAAAGTGACCAATCCGAACCTCTTCCTTGGAACTTTTCTTGTTTTGACTTAAGTTCTTTACAATTTTTTTTCATAAATATCATACAAAGAACAAATATAACTCTTGTGTAAAATTAACACACGAGTACGATGAATGTATTGTTCTTTTTTCACTATGAGAATTTATATACATAGAGAATAGATTAAAATATATTTTGAGAGAACATCTTTCAAGTTTATTTTTAATTGCTTCTATAATTTTTTCTTTCAATTTATCTAAAAAATTTGGAATATCTGTTTCTTCGTTATTTATGTCTGATGTGGTATATATTTTTGTATACAAAATTTCTTGTTTTTGGTTTCTGTTATTCATTTTTTGTTATTCTTTTATATAATTTGTATATATATATAATTATATATTTTTTTAAAAATAAAAAAATATTTGGTTTTATATATTAATAAAATTTCTTTGGTTTTTTTATATATTTAATTTTGTTTTAAATAATATAATAGAACAATTTATACTTAATAAAAATTAAGTATAAATTTATCTATTATCATACCAAAGTGCATATATATTTTTATATATAGCCTTTTCTCCTTCTTCTAAAAAAGGCACACATGTACATTTTTAGACGTAAAAAATTAATCAGAATATATTATACATTTAAAAAATAATTTTACATACTCTACATAGCACTACAGCACTCATAACTTAGAATATACACACATTTAAGAAATAATTATATACGCAGCACTGTACAGCATTGTAAAATAACTCAAAATCACTATCAATATATCTATTTCTCTTAAAAAATGTAATAATTGTATATATATGCTTAAAATATACTAATATAGGCTCAAATGTAAATTTTGTCCCCTATGAGTGAGCTTTGATAAAAAACATAATTATTTTTTATACTACAAAAATGGTAAAAATTGGATTTTTTTAATCTTTCCCCCCTTAGAAAATTAGCTGAAATCAGGGTAAAATAAATTGAATTGAATTGAATTGAATTGACTTTATGTTCACCGACGAAGCAATATCACTACTCATGCTAAAGTAGTGTATAGAACATCTCCATTTTTTTAAAAAAAGCAATTTCCAAAAAGTGGTAAAATGATGAATTTCAAAATTTTGCTCTAAATATGGGCTACTAATGGCAATATCACAAAAAATAATCAAAATTTTAAAAGAATAGTCATTTATCGCTAAAACATTATAAAATTCATATTTATGAATAATCTATTGTTTTGCAAATCACGCGGAATATGAAAAATTGAAATTAAGAAAAACATCCAAATATTTGTTGAAAATGTGATCTCAACATTAGACATCATGTCATAGCCCATATTTAGACCTTCACGCAATTTTTCTTCTTCAATTTACTTTTGCTCTCTGTGGTATATTTCACAAACAAATCATGGCATTATAAAAGCCCACATTTGTTTTATGTACCGCTAATATCATAACCTATACAATGTAGATGAGAATTCAGAAAACGCTGAATTAAAACATACCTGCAAAATGTTTTCGGAGGTCGCAATTCTATAACAGCGTCCAAGGCGGAAAGTAACCACACTTTCTCTTGCGAATTGGCGCCGCAACCTTTGTCCTTGAGAGATAACCAGTTCCCATAGCCTCTGCCAGCTTCAGCCCCCCAGAGGCGCTGATAATTTCAAAACCCATATTTAAACCTTCGCTCATATTTAGACCTTCTCCTCTACTATTTATGATAGAAAGTCAGACAAGGCATTAATATAAAGAAGAACTCTGGATGTTTTACTCACATGACTCACATTACAAAGATTCAACATGGAAACCACGTATAACGAAGAAAACGTCCAAATGATAATAAAGTAATTGCTATGCACGAGACAGAAAATCGTTGTCAACAGTTTCGAAGGCACTAACAATTTGCAGTCGTAACTCTGATAAATCTTTCGTAAGGGCGAAACATGCGCATTACTACCAAAACGCATGTGCAAATGTCTTTGCACCATTGTGAGTGAATCAGTTCTCGATTGCCCCAACACATCTTCTACTGGTCATTAGCCATTTTGCGACACTGGCGATCGTGGTGGAGCAGCATTAAAGCAGCATTAGCCCACTCAATGGGAATAGAACTTCCAGAATTTTTCTTTATATTGAGGTCTTGTTTGATTTTCTGTCACAAATAGTTACGTCATAATAACTGTACTGTGTAATATGTACTGTGCGTCGAATGACATGGGTACCTGGGGGAAACCCTGGGGGGTAAAGGCGGTCAGGGGCGTGATGCTGATCACATCACCCCCACTCAGGACCGGATCAAGAAAGAGTGGGGCGTTACCCCCACACCCCCTATACGCCTTCATGGCGTAGTGCTAAGCACAGGGGAGCACTTTACTTTTTTTTTTACCTTTTCTCATAATAACTGTGTAAAGTTGTTTCATTCTTTTCGAATTACCCTGTATATATTAAGGTAAAACGAGGAGAGACGCCGCACCTTTTCATAACTGAATAGAAAAACAACATCTCTGCTTTTGTGGAAATTTATTGACATGAAAACTTAACTACAGTCCTTGCACTTTAAGAAAAAAATAATAATTGGCATCCATTAGGAAGAATTTAAATGGATAATTTTTCAAATTACAAAAGCATTGAATTTTGAGTGTCATGAAAAACACGAGGAGAGATGCCGCACTGACTCACTACTGCCTCTTTAAGTTCTTCTCACGAACATTCTTTCTTCCACAGTCCACACACACATTGTTCCATACACAGTGCAGGTTTCGTGTAACCATTTCGAACACGTAACACACTGGATCCAGTCAGATTTGGAAGCCGTGAGGAAGTAATTCTCCAAGCATTCCACACAATTGTCGATGTCTTGCTCAGATCCACTCGCTGTAACATCTGGCGCAGGTTGCTTTGTGCCGGTTGATTTTTTCTTTCTGTTCTGTCTTGATCCTGGAAGTTGATTGTAAGTTTTTTGGTTTCATATTTGCAAGTCTGGAAGCGTAATTGAGCACTTCGGCTGACTGTTTGAACCTTTTATCTTGGCGAGGAACTTCTGGAATGGGACTCAGCTGGCGGAGGTACTTACGGGGGCTTTCCGTGGGTGTGGAACTACAGGTAGATGTTGAAGGTGTGAATTTATTCCTGGTAATTGATTCTGTGGCACAAAAGGAGGTTGTTGAGCTACTTTTGGTGTCAGTTGTGTTGCTTGCGAGGTTGTTGGTTTAACTGTGACAGGTGAGAGACTTCCTGAGGTACTCGATGGAGGTGACTCTAGATCCTGCGAGTCAAAATGGTCATATATTTTGGTGTGGGTGGATGAAAGTGGACTAGGACCTGACTGACAAGCATCAGAAATGGAAAAGAAGTAGTCGGGAATAGCATTTGAATTCAAATGGTAAATGCCACAGGCTCGGAAACCTGAAATGGCATTTCCAACAGAAGCAACTTTATTCCACGCCGCACCAATGAGAGAGCCTGCTTGATATCTTGTGATATTCCTGTCTTTATGGGTTCTCATCCATGATGTTGCTTCCTTGTTGTAATATGATTGTACTGGACCAAATACAGATCGGTCCAAGGGTTGAAGGGCTTGTGTAGTGTGATTTGGCAAAAACAAAACGATAACACCGACTTCAGCCGCATACTCCAGAAGCTCTAATGCATGGACATGTGATGAATGGCCATCTAGGAGTAGAAGCGTTTTGCCTGGATGTTTCCTGGGAACGAAGTGTCCTTTGAACCATTTCATGAACAGATCAGCACTGATGTACGAGGATTTAGGGTTCATGTAGACATCGGATCCTGCAGGAAGTCCATCAACGAATTCAGGTTTTTTATTTACACCTTTCATAATAAGAACAGGAGGAAGAAATGTTCCTTCTGCACTGCAACACCCTATCAGATTTACATTTTCTCCCCTTTCTTTTGGAGTCAATATGTGCACAGTCTTTGAACATTTGGAGGTCACAACCTTTCCAAGTCTGTTAATGAGTGGGAATCCTGTTTCATCGATATTAAAAATTTTGCCTGGTTTATTCATTAGATCATGTTCTTCCATAACCTTTTCTAGCAACGTAAAATAGTTTTTCACATCTTCACGAATCATTCCTTGAGCTCTGTTGATAGAGAGGCCTTGAGCTTGTCGCAAAGAAAGTCCAGGATTTCTCCTCAGGAAGGAATTTAACCATAGGTTTCATGCCATCTGCGATTCATGCGAGAACGTGTGTTTAATATTTGATTTTTGAGCAAATTTGTACGCCAACACCTTAACTGCTTGTCTGTCTGGAGCGAAACCTGCTACACCTACACGTTGAATATGGGAAACTAATTTATTTTCATTATGTGAACCGAAAACCCCTTCAGGTCCAAGACTCTTCTTGGAGAAATCGCCTTTTTCAATCCTTCGACATATGGTTCCCGCTGGAATGCCGTAATATCGTTCAGCTTCTCTTTTCCCTATGTCCCCGGCTTGCACTCTGGTACATGCCTCTTTCAGGGTCTCATCAGACCACGAAGCTCTAGCAGATCTTCTTCTGTATGTGTTGGGCATCTTGAATTCTGAAAAGAATAAGAAAGGAGTGCTTAGAAACTTTTAGACAATTTAATATTTAAGTACACTCTATATTACATAACTTATATACAAGCACAAATAACATGTGTATAATGTTGTGTTTGTATTGCATTCTTTGTTAAAATACATAGTCTACAGTACATGTAACACTGTGTTCAAAATATTCAATGTGTCAAAAGGTGAAATAAATGACACTGTACACCTTATAATATGAGGGTGAGAAAAGTGCGGCATCTCTCCTTTGTGTAACTGCGGCAACAATCCTTTTTCGCGAGGAGAGATGCCACACCAGTTGCTTTTTTCTGGTTTTGTAGTTTCGGTGCAAAATCGTGCGAAAGGTAATCGCAATACTCTAACAAGTATTCTATAAAATATTTGTCACGTAGAAACTAGCGTGCTCTCTATTACGATCTATCACACTTACCTTTCATAAAATTTCGACGGTCAATTCACCAGGAAATTTTCATATGAAGGCGCCCCACTCCTTTCCACTTCACTTGACTGCTCTCTACTGCACTGGCGTGGTGGAATGAACGACAGTTACACATCCTTGCAGAATGTTGCTGCCATCTGATGTGTACTAGGCAAGCTACAGCATGTGCGGCATCTCTCCACCTGCGGCGTCTCTCCTCGTTTTACCCTACTGTGATTGAAATGAAACACAAGTGTATAATATATTAGTTTATGGTAACATGTTTCTGCAGGGGGCATGGTTTCCCCTTGCCCCCCTCCCTTACGGACGCCCATGCGTACAGGTTCATCTTTAGTAAGTCTCGAACGGGACCAAATTCCCGTTTCACCTAAGGGCTTACTAGCTTGAGATGGTCAAGTCTGACAGGTGACCGCCATTTTACATGAAACGGGAATTCACGTTTCGCTGAAACCATCTTTGAAAGGAGAACAAATATAAGCGGGGGAACTTTCTCGTCAGAAACTTGGATTTATACTATTCTCGGTTTCGTCTCGTTAAGTCTCGAAAAGCCTGGTCTCGTCCTTGTCTCAGGGGTCTCGGGTTCGAATCCGACTTGGGAATGATGTTCTTTGTTACTGTTGCACAGTGTGCGAATTAACTGGAGGGAGGGTGCCAGGGATTTGCCCCCACAAAAAATGTATCATCACCAAGTAAAAAATATTTCCATTCCTGCCAGGGTTGTTGTTACCCCCCCCCCCCCAAGAAAATAGAATTGAAAGCATATTGTTCACCATTTCTTAAATATGTAACAAACACAATTGAAAAATTATTCTTGTTAATGATTTAGTTATCCAAGATTTTCCTGCCGAGAAGTATGCATCATTGTGGATTAAAGACAGACACAACTCTGCGACTGGTCAGCCTCACTGAGTCGAAACAACAGCAAGCTGTTTTCCAGGGTTGTTAAAAGGTCCAGGAAATCATAAGTTCTAAAGGGTTCTATTGGGTTCCGCTGCAGGACCGGAACCTTTTTTCTCGAACAATTTCAATTCGGTTCAAGTTGCGTATTGTTTCATTGAAAAGGGTTCTTGAACCGAACTTAAATTCATCCGGGGAAAAAGGTTCCTGGACCGTATTTAAATTCATCCGGGGAAAAAGGTTCCTGGACCGTATTTAAATTCATCCGGGGAAAAGGGTTCCTGGACCGTATTTAAATTCATTTGGGGGAAAAGGTTCCTGGACCGTATTTAAATTCATCCGGGGGAAAAGGTTCCTGGACCGTATTCAAATTCATCCGGGAAAAAAAAGGTTCCTGGACCGTATTTAAATTCATCAGGAGAAAAAGGTTCCTGGACCGTATTTAAATTCATCCGGGGAAAAAGGTTCCTGGGCCGTATTTAAATTCATCCGGGGAAAAAGATTCCTGGACCGTATATAAATTCATCCGGGAAAAAGGTTCCTGGACCGTATTTAAATTGATCCGGAAAAAGGTTCCTGGACCGTATTTAAATTCATCCGGGAAAAAAGGTTCCTTGACCGTATTAAAATTCATTCCGGGGAAAAAGGTTCCTGGACCGTATTTAAATTCATCCGGGGAAAAAGATTCCTGGACCGTATTTAAATTGATCCGGAAAAATGTTCCTGGACCGTATTTAAATTCATCCGGGGAAAAAGATTCCTGGACCGTATTTAAATTCATCAGGAGAAAAAGGTTCCTGGACCGTATTTAAATTCATCCGGGGAAAATTATTCCTGGACCGTTTTTAAATTGAGACGGAGAAAATGTTCCTGGGCCGTATTTAAATTCATCCGGGGAAAAAGATTCCTGGACCGTATTTAAATTCATCCGGGAAAAATGTTCCTGGGCCGTATTTAAATTCATCCCGGGAAAAAGGTTCCTGGACCGTATATAAATTCATCCGGGAAAAAGGTTCCTGGACCGTATTTAAATTGATCCGGAAAAAGGTTCCTGGACCGTATTTAAATTCATCCGGGAAAAAAGGTTCCTTGACCGTATTAAAATTCATTCCGGGGAAAAAGGTTCCTGGACCGTATTTAAATTCATCCGGGGAAAAAGATTCCTGGACCGTATTTAAATTGATCCGGAAAAATGTTCCTGGACCGTATTTAAATTCATCCGGGGAAAAAGATTCCTGGACCGTATTTAAATTCATCCGGGGAAAAAGATTCCTGGACCGTATTTAAATTGATCCGGAAAAATGTTCCTGGACCGTATTTAAATTCATCCGGGGAAAAAGATTCCTGGACCGTTTTTAAATTGAGCCGGAAAAAAGGTTCCTGGGCCGTATTTAAATTCATCCGGGGGAAAAGGTTCCTGGACCGTATTTCAATTCATCCGGGGAAAAAGATTCCTGGACCGTTTTTAAACTGAGCCGGAAAAAAGGTTCCTGGGCCGTATTTAAATTCATCCGGCGAAAAATATTCCTGGACCGTATTTAAATTCATCCGGGTAAAAGGTTCCTGGACCGTATTTAAATTCATCCGGGGAAAATTATTCCTGGACCGTTTTTAAATTGAGACGGAGAAAATGTTCCTGGGCCGTATTTAAATTCATCCGGGGAAAAAGATTCCTGGACCGTATTTAAATTCATCCGGGAAAAATGTTCCTGGGCCGTATTTAAATTCATCCCGGGAAAAAGGTTCCTGGACCGTATTTAAATTCATCCGGGGAAAAAGATTCCTGGACCGTATATAAATTCATCCGGGGAAAAAGGTTCCTGGACCGTATTTAAATTGATCCGGAAAAAGGTTCGTGGACCGTATTTAAATTCATCCGGGAAAAAAGGTTCCTTGACCGTATTAAAATTCATTCCGGGGAAAAAGGTTCCTGGACCGTATTTAAATTCATCCGGGGAAAAAGATTCCTGGACCGTATTTAAATTGATCCGGAAAAATGTTCCTGGACCGTATTTAAATTCATCCGGGGAAAAAGATTCCTGGACCGTTTTTAAATTGAGCCGGAAAAAAGGTTCCTTGGCCGTATTTAAATTCATCCGGGGAAAAAGATTCCTGGACCGTATTTAAATTCATCCGGGGGAAAAGGTTCCTGGACCGTATTTCAATTCATCCGAGGAAAAAGATTCCTGGACCGTTTTTAAACTGAGCCGGAAAAAAGGTTCCTGGGCCGTATTTAAATTCATCCGGGGAAAAATATTCCTGGACCGTATTTAAATTCATCCGGGTAAAAGGTTCCTGGACCGTATTTAAATTCATCCGGGGAAAATTATTCCTGGACCGTTTTTAAATTGAGACGGAGAAAATGTTCCTGGGCCGTATTTAAATTCATCCGGGGAAAAAGATTCCTGGACCGTATTTAAATTCGTCCGGGAAAAAATGTTCCTGGGCCGTATTTAAATTCATCCCGGGGAAAAAGGTTCCTGGACCGTATTTAAATTGATCCGGAAAAATGTTCCTTGACCGTATTTAAATTCATCCGGGGAAAAAGATTCCTGGACGGTTTTTAAATTGAGCCGGAAAGAAGGTTCCTGGGCCGTATTTAAATTCATCCGGGGAAAAAGGTTCCTGGACCGTATTTAAGTTCATCCGGGGAAAAAGATTCCTGGACCGTTTTTAAATTGAGCCGGAAAATAGGTTCCTGTCCCGTATTTAAATTCATCCGGTGAAAAAGATTCCTGGACCGTATTTAAATTCATCCGGGGAAAAGGTTCCTGGACCGTATTTAAATTCATCCTGGGAAAAAGATTCCTGGGCCGTTTTTAAATTGAGACGGAGAAAAGGTTCCTGGGCCGTATTTAAATTCATCCGGGGAAAAAGATTCCTGGACCGTATTTAAATTCATCCGGGAAAAAGGTTCCTGGACCGTATTTAAATTCATCCGGGGAAAAATGTTCCTGGACCGTATTTAAATTGAGACGGAGAAAAGGTTCCTGCACCGTATTAAAATTGACTCGGAAAAAAGGTTCCTGGACCGAATTTAAATTCAGTCTGAAAAAGGTTTCTGGACCGAATTTAAATTGAGCCGGAAAAAGCTTCCTGGACCGTATTTAAATTGATCTGGTAAGAAGGTTCCTGGACCGAATTCAAATACTTTACATATAAAGAAAATTCTTTACGATCCAGAACCCGTTTACGCTTCCTGATTTTCTCTCCTGGACCGGAATTGAATATATTTAAAATTCCTGGACCTTTAACAACCATGGCATATTGCTGATATTTTGCATGTATTAGTGTTCACAAGAAACTTGTAGGTAGGAAAGATGGACGTGAAGTTTGAACTTGGCAATAGAACTTTGGTCAAATTTTCGGTATCACTACTTCGAAAGCTTTTTTCTTGTGTACGATTGCTTTTCTTAGGATGTAAATATAGAAACTGTTTCCAAATTATGTGTGCCGGCCCCAGTGGCAGAGTGGTTAGCACATCGCGCTACGGCGCCAGGGGTCCCGGGTTCGAATCCCGGTCTGGGAATGGATGTTTGTGAGTGTCCATTCATCAATTTCATATCATCACTCATCCCCATCTTCGCAATTCATGTCTCGAGACAAAACCAAGCCATGTGCACTGAAGCCGAACGCCTAACCTCACAGCTCTACGCGAGTTCAAGCCATGCCGAAATTTCCTTCGTTCAAGAAAAAACGATGACGTAGCACCGTTGACACACGAACAAAAAAGGAACGGTAAACAAGTTTGTTTCACGGCACAGACAATATATTTTTTTACACAAGAAAACTTTACATAAAATATTACCGGACGGCGTCCTTTAACCTTAGAACTGGACAGGGGGGGAAAGTTGCGCAGTCAATTGTCTACAATAACCTCTTCATTATAAAGCCTGGAAGAGTGGATGCGACAAGCGTTGTTCATACGACAACCTAATCACATTGCAACTGATTTGTGTGTTGTTTAAACAAGTGGCCTTTCCTCTGTTTGTGTCTGCGAGAGAGCGGAGTTGTTTAAGCAAGCCACCGACCTTGATATGGAGATCCGAAATCAAAAGAAAAAGACATGTAAAAAATACGATTCCTCGATGGTGGCTTGGATTTATAGCACCTGCCAACACTGATCCCAGGTGGAATGTTTTGGTGCGGAAATTTAGCAGCGAGGTTTCGCCCCGTTTTTTTCTTCTTGACGGGGAAAATTTAGACGTGAGCCAATGCGTCGTTTCATAATTCCTCTACGGCATTGTGTTCCGTCTTCTGCTAATTTCTCTGCACTTTGTTCTTCTGGTCTTATTATGCTTTGTTCTTTGTTGTGACAGCTTTCTTTAAGCGCCATCTGTTGTCAATCTGTTCCTTTATAAGGAGAGAGAATTCTTGAGTGAATTTTAATTGGCATCAGCACTGTGCTAATTAAGATTTTTTGTTTTAGGAGGATGTCCACTCAGAGGCGTATTTGTAATTTCATTTTGGGAGTGTTTTTTTTTTTTCAAATTTGTATACAGGGTAGGGTGTCTTATAAGTAATAGCGCAAACTGACACAGGTGAAAGTACACGATAATAGAAGAAAAAAAAGTCTCAGTAAACATGCAAACGATCCGAATGTATGGTTTCAAGCCGTCATTGCGGTCCGAGATTTGATCTTTGTTTACAAGGCAGAACATTTCCGAGAGGTGGCGTTGGAATCAAATAGGATGTAAGTAGAATGCAATGAGATCTCCAATGACTTTTCTCACTGTATTATTAGCATCTTACCAACTAGGACAACATTTACAAACAATGAAGTCAGTGGCGGCTTGTAATCACACATTCGCGATTATCTCGAAAACGGCTCGTTTGCAGACCCATGTTTACTGAGACTTTTTTGCTTCTATTATCGTGTACTTTCACCTGTGTCAGTTTGCGTTATTACTTTTGAGACACCCTGTATGTTACCAATCAGTAAACTAAACTACTGACTTGCGGTTCTATGTAAAGGGTGTTCCATATAGGACGTCGAATTTGAATCGAATTGCTATTGTTTTGTTTCGAGGTTGGCAGACCTGTTCTTACCAATGTTGGTATCTGTTGTCATGTCGATTGATGTAGCCTCAATTGTTTTGGCTCGTTTGTTGTGGTTACGATATGGAACAGTTTACGATTGAGCAACGTGTTCTCATTGTGAAGACATTTTACCAAAGTGGTGAAAGTGTAACGCAGACAGTGCGAAAACTTCGTATGATCTTCGGAAGGAGTTTTAGACCTAACGAGTTTACAGTTCGCAGACTAATGTTGAAGTTTCAGTCAACTGTTTCAGCGTCTGGAGGCATCTGCGAGAGGGTTATCAATAATTTTGTGGAGCGTATAAATGCATGCAGACTCAGTAGGGGTGGACATATGCCTGACATTGTCTTTCATACGTAAATGGGAGATGTTACTGCTTACACATATGTGAAATATAACTATTTTCATGATGTTTTCTCTATTTTTATTTAATTTTCTAATTCGGCGTCCTATACGGAACACCATATACTTAGAAGATTGGTTGTAAGGTAGATCATAAAGTCTTATAATAACATTTATATGTAATTTAGAAACATTTAGTACATTTACATCCTAAGAAAAAAGAAACTAATACACAAAAGCTCTATAAAACTAGTAACAGGGAATACTTGATCAAATTTCTGTCCATCTCACCTACCACAAGTTTTTTGTGTACTGTAAACCCCGGTGCGTGAATAAACGCCCAAGTAAGCCTTTGGAAAGTTCGTCGTCGTCTGATGAAGAAAATTTGACTCAGTTAATAGCTACTGTACCTATAGTTAAGGAAATTAATGCTGAAAGCCTGTATCGATTTCTGTATGTATTGCAGGGTATTAAAGACAGAAAAATGTTTCCTTCTCATGAGATTATGCTCGCAATTTTACCCAAATTAAATGCTGAAATGAGTAAATTGTGGATGAAATGTATAATTGAAAATATCCCTCGGAATCATGTAGTTCAAATGATCTTAAATAAGTATGCAACTTCTATTGGGAGGCAGTATTTATGTAATAAGTATGTAATGGGTAATCAAAGAGACAATGAAACTCCCTTAGAGTATTTCGAGAGTAGAGTTCGAGCTGCTAAGATTTTGCAGTATGATATTGATGAAAGTACATTTGTAAAGTCAGTCCAATTAAATCGTCAAAAGTCAGTAAGTAACGGCTATACGAGTCAACTGCAGCCCCGCCCAAAACCCCCACAGCCTTCATGACCCGGAGCAATCTACCCCCCCCCCCAAATCCTTCTTTAGCACTTTTAAGAAGTCGAAATAACTGTATCAACGTTAGGCAAATTACACCAGGCCATGCAGGCCCAAAAGGGTGATACACGGAAATACAGTATACTCATCCTGTGTCCAGTTAGTCCTATGTCTCCCCCAGTCGGCAAGGATCTGCCACGCCAAACTCCTCGCTCATCCAGCGCAGAAGCCTAGCCAATGGCATACCCTACCTTAGTCACATGTATATTGCCTTCAATACGTCACCAATGAGCTATCGTACACTATGGGCTTACAGTACACTTCTATACATCCAAAATATCAGCACTATGCCATGAAAACTTAAGTGTAAAACAGCCTGCTGTTGTCTCGGCTCTGTGAGGTTGGTCAGTATCAGAATGTATCCTTGAATCCACAAGGCTGCATATTTTTCGGGGAAATCTTTGATGACTGGACCATTAATGGACACGAATGATTTTTCAGTTATGTTCGTTATAGTTAAGAAATGCTTTCAATTCCATTTTCACTGAAGGAGATAAAATTTAAATGGCGTAACTCCAATGTGTGAATTAACGAGGCGATGCTGGAGACACACCCCCTCCTCACAAAAAATATTTAACCCTTCAAAAAAATATATCCCTGCCAGGGATGTTTTTATCCCCCTCAAAGAGACGATATGGTGCGATATTTTTTTCGTATCGTGATATCGGCGATATATCTTCTCCACGATATATATCGTCAAATATCGTGACGATATACTATCGCTGACACGATATATAGCTATCGGCAAAATATCGTGATGTTTTATCGCCTGAACGATATTTTTTCGACGACGACGTCTCGACGATATACAGTGTGTTTCCGGGCTGATGATACAAACTATCAGGGATGATGGAGAAGGGCACATTTATCAATTTGAGATAAGGATCCCTGGTCCTCAACGTAAGCCCTATCCAATTCCATTTTCGCCGCTTTATTTGTATGGACACCTCGGTTTCTACAGATTCTCTCCAAAGTTCTTGGTTTTGAATCACTTCTGGCCAAAAGATATTCAAAATTTTTCTCAGGCAGCGATTGATGAAGGTCTGTAATTTAGAGGTAATCGTTTTTGTTACTTTCCATGTCTCAGACCCATACAACAGTACAGACTTAACATTGCTTCGAAAAATACGAAGTTTGGTCTTCATAGATATATTTTTGTTTTTCCATACTGGATAGAGCCTCACAAAGCTACCATTTGCTTCTTGGATTCGTTGAGAAACATCCTGTGCATCCCCTCCGTCTTTTGCCACCACACTACCCAGGTAAGTAAAGCTATCCACATTTTCAATAATCTCTTCACCAATATTAAACGGGTCTGTTTTTGTGGAGTTAATCCTCAGTGCCTTGGTCTTCTCGGAGTTAATCACAAGTCCTGCTTTTTTTGCACTTTCTATCAGATCTGCTAGTTTTGTTTGCATATCACCATGTGCTTCAGACAAGAAGCACAAATCGTCTGCAAAATCAAGGCCTTCTAGTCTGTTATTCAATCCCCATTGGATATCATGTCTTTTCCCTCCTATACATTTCGCATCACTGCATCGATCACGATCAGGAACATTGTAGGTGATAATATACAACCTTGCCTCACTCCAGACTGCACATCTATTGGTTCAGATACACGGGCTTCATGTATAACTCTACATGTATAATCACGATAAGTTTCTCGGATAAGATCAAGAATTTTTGTGGGCACTCCATATCGTTTCACTTCCTTCCACATTGCATTTCTGTTGACCGAGTCAAATGCTTTCTCGAAGTCAACGAAAACTGTGTAGAGACGAGATGACCATTCTATACATTGCTCAAAATTATCCGCAAGGTGTTAATTTGATCAAAACAAGAGCGATTTGGTCGAAACCCTGCCTGTTCTCTTCTGAGTCTCAAGTTAACATGCTCCTTAACTCTAGTGAAGATCTTACTCGGAATGGAGAGAAGTGCTCTCCAGTTGTCGCACTTTGATGTATCCCCTTTTTTCGGTAGCTTCACCAACAGGCCACTCCTCCAGTCCTTAGGCATCACTCCCTCTATCCATATCTTCTCAAATAAGAGCTGCAACATATTTGCTGTGGTGTTTATGTCACTTTTCATCACTTCCGGTGGTATGTTGTAGACACCAGCTGCTTTACAATTACGTACCTCTCTCAGAGCCTGTTTAATCTCTCCTACTGTTGGAACATCCGTCCTAATTCTTACACTGGGGCCAACATCACCACCATTATCATCTCTTTCTTCCCCCTGGTCTATCTGAGCATCATCCACAGAGCGATTAAGTGTTGCAGAGAAGTGCTCCTTCCAACGTTTCAGTTGGTCCTCAGTATTCGTAAGGAGGGTACCATCTTTACTTCTCACTGATCGATTTCTCTGCATCTGTTTCCTTGACAGAACTTTTGTGATGTTGTATAGTTCTTTAAGATTCTTCTTTTTTGCTGCTTCCTCCGCCTGCTGAGACAGATTGTCTACCCAATTTCTTTGATCCCTACGAACACTACTCTTTACTTCTCGATCCTTCTCTGTATACTTTGTTTGCAATTCTGCCTTCCTTGCCCTTGTCCTGCTTGAGTTCATTGCCTCCTTAATTACTTTTCGCTCATTAATTTTTTCCCAGGTCTGCAGAGACATCCAATCTTTTTTCCTCCTATCTTTAAAGCCCATAGCCTTTTCGCTTACTTCTGCGACGGCAGATCGAATTTTTGTCCATTTTCTTTCAATGGTTTCATTCTGCTCACTTTCATCGGTCAATACTTGGAACCGATTTCTCAGTTCAATCCTGAAGGTTTCCTGGAGATTCTTATCCTTCAACTTACTAACATCATACCGCTTCCTTGTCTGTTCCATTCTCTTCTTCTGAGCTTGAATTTTCATTTTAAAGTTAGCCACCACCAAATGATGATCACTCCCAATGTCTGCACCTCTCTTGTTTCTTACATCCTGTAACGAACGTCGCCACCTACGTCCAATTGCCACTGGTTTTCTGTTCTATGGTCTGGTGACACACACGTTACCTTATATCATTTCTTGTGAGGAAATATAGTACCACCAATAACTAAGTCATGGCTAGCACAGAAGTCCACAAAAAGCTGTCCATTCTCATTTCGCTCTCCTAAGCCGTGTTTACCCATGCGGCGAAAATGGAATTGGATAGGGCATACGTTGAGGAAGGAAAATGAGGCTGTCGAGAGAGAGGCAGTAGACTGGAACCCTCAGGGAAGAAGGAAAAGAGGGAGGCCTAGACAGACGTGGCGAAGATCTGTTCACGCTGAGGCCTTGGAGGAAGGAAAGAGCTGGAATGCAGTGAAGAGAATTGCCGTCAGTAGGACCAGGTGGAGATGCTTTGTTGATGCCCTATGTTCCACAGGGAACAACAGGAATTAAGAGATAAGAGAGAGAGAACCATGGTCCGGAAACGACTTAGATGAAAGTTATAAGCGAAAATCGGTGTAGAAGATGTAATACTTTTAGTACCTGCACAAGTTTCACAAGCTGTTTCGTGGCCAGCTCGGTCACCTGATCTGGCCCCACTTGATTTCTTCTTGTGGTGTCATCTGTCGAGACTGGAGAGGATCTCCTGGCAAGAATTCTCGTTGCCTGTGACATTGTTCGAACGACCCTGTTGTGAATGTAGCAGCTTGTGAAACTTGTGCAGGTAATAAAAGTATTACATCGTCATACACCGATTTTCGCTTATAACTTTCTACTAAGTCGTTTCCGGACCAGGGTTCCTTATCTCAAATTGATACATGTGCCCTTCTCCATTATCCCTGAAAGTTTGTATCATCAGCCCGGAAACACCCTGTATATCGTCCAGACGATATATCGCGATATCGAAAAAATATCGTTCAGGCGATATAACATCACGATATTTTGGCGATAGCTACGTATATATCTTGTCAGCGATAGTATATCGTTACGATATATATATATATACAGGGTGTCATTTTAATGGCGCCCACGGACCACAGATTCGTGTAGAGGACATCAAAACAAACAACTTTTCTCAGTAACATTTTTCACGTTGGTGCGTCAATTCGACGCTACAGCCGTTCAAAAAAGACCGTTTTGCCGCCTGGATGCTGGCAACCACACACAACATTTAATTGCATTTGTGACGTCATTTCCTACGGCGAAACAGCGCACGGTAGGGTTGCAAGGAACACACAAATTTTGTGAAAAAATTACAAACTACCAACCACATTATTAGCTGTAAAACGAAGCGAGAAACGCGTCCAGTAAACCGAACATCATAGCCTACCAGCCAGAAGATCAGCAGTCATCTCAGGGGAAGGGGGAAGTGAACCAACGATATGAGAAATGGTAAAAACGTATTCAAAATGAAGAGTCAATATCGGATTTTGTCTCAGCCTACATGTCAAATATCAACAACAATAACTTTTATTGTACTTACAACTTACATGTGGCTGTTTACGCCCAGCTACATGTCAAATATTTGCAAATCTCGTTGCAAGGTTGATATCTACAGGTTTGTGTCCAGATGCCTTGTGGTACTTTTGTGCTGATAACGGAAGTATCTGAGGTTCACGTTGTTACATTACGGCTAAAACACGTACAACAACAGTAACAATCTAATGATGAATCAGTAGCGAATATACTGCCCTGTTCAGAGTTGCAAACTATTACATGTGTATCCGGTGCGTAGATAAACACAGTCGTCTTAGAGTTTCTTTTACTACTATTTATATCCCTGTATTTTCAACCATTTTTGTCACTTGCCTCATAATGCCCTGAATATACATTATATTATGTGTTGCTTACCTTTTTAATTTTGAGTTCTTTCATTTCTATTTTGTCATCTGTTCAGTGTGTCACAGACAACTAGATGCCAACTTGGTAAGTAGATTTGCAAATATTTGACATGCAAGCTGATACAAAATTCGATATGACCACTTCCACTTGAATTCTATTTTCTATCTACCATTTTTCGTATCGTTTGTTTACTTCCTGTTAGGTTATAGAACGTGTTTTCTCGTTTTGTTTTACGGTACATAATGTGGCTGATTGTAGCTATGTCATTTTTCACAGAATATGTGTGTTCCTGGCAACCCTGTAACGCATCGCTTCACGACGGGATATGACGTCACAAATGCAATCAAATGTTGTGTGTGGTTGCCAGCATTCAGGCGGCAAAACGGGCTTTTTTGAACGACTCTAGCGCCGAAACGACGGTCCAACGAGAAAAATGTTACTGAGAAAAGTTGTTTGTTTTGATGTCCTCTATACGTTTCTGTGGTCCGTGGGCGCCATTAAAATGACACCCTGTATATATATATATATATATATATATATATATATATATATATATATATATATATATATATATATATATATATATATATATATATCGCCGATATCACGATCCGAAAAAAAATATCGCACCATATCGTCTAAGACGATATTTTCTTGACGATATATCGCGGTATCAAATTTCCGATATCGTCCATCCCTATATAACCCAGGGGTGGAATAACAGCGAAAGGGACCAAGAACGAACGGATCAACAGTGAAAATTTCACTTTCGAGCTTAATTCCTCTCGCGGTTGTTTTGTCTACCCCTCTTCAGTGCGGAAGTTGGAATTATTACTGAGGGTTCGCTTCCAAGCGCCACGTGTCGCCTGTCGCTTCGGTCTGAAAGCTTCATGAGACGTTCGTGTATTCATGCGGTGAAGGTTTTCGTGTTGCACTTGGAAACCAAGTGAATTTACAGCGTGTCTTCCCGTTTCGCCGAATGGCCAGAGAGGTGCGCTATCGGATTTCCAACCTAAGTAAAATTTTCGGCGAAAGGGGAATTCCCCATTTCACCGAATCCCCTTTTTCGCCGAAAGAGAATTTTTCCTCCGTTGAGAAATTTAATGTGTAAACAAACAGAAAACTTATTAAAATTGCTATATGGTAAAATATACCTAGAGGACGGACGTATTCATAGTTTTGTAGATCTGGAGGAAACATTAGATAGAGAGTGAATTGGATGAAACAGAGATATTGAAAAGTTTGGTGTAGAACGGAAACAGGAAGACTGGTCAATCTGTACATGAAACAATTAGTTAAAATGGGAGTACGAGAACTAATGACAGAGGGAAGTGAAATACTGGAAGACACAGAGAAAAGGAAAATACACCTGTGGCGGCGATTGAGTTCCAGAACCGGGGGGGGCAAAGTACCAAAACTGGGGAGGGGGGGGCAGATACAGTATATTTCCCTTTGTATACAAGGTCTATCATAGTGCGGGGCCAAAAGTAGCGAAAAGTGAAGGGGCAAGTACCCACCCTCGCCCCTCTAATCGCCGCCGCTAGTTGGGACACCTGCTAATAGACTCACTGGAAGTAACTACTACTTAGCACTCACATTCATCAACCAATGAAAATGTAAAATTAGTTTCTGACTTCCTTGAAATAATTTTTCACTTCAGTTCCTGATATTTCCCAGGCCTCCCCGATGGCGCAGTGGCAGCGTCGTCGCCTTGTAATCAAGGGGTCCCGGGTTTGATACCCGGTGGAGGCACATGGCACAGTGGTTCGGATTCCACTTTAAACTGTAGGCAGTGATGTGCCGTAGACTATAAGTTTACGTCTACATGCGTTGTCTACATGTAATCTACTAATCTACGCGTAGATTACATTGGGTTGTAGTTTACATAGACTACGTAGACAATCTAAAGTTCATTAAAATTAAATTTCAAGGCTTTCATGAAAATAAAGTGACTTTTTCAACTATATTGGTTCCTAACGAAATGAAAAGAATCCTATTTACAACAAAATGTCTCTTCTCTCATCGTCAACTATGGAAGAAGATAAATAGTATGCAAAAACAACAACAGATGGCAGTCATGAGCCAAGAGTGGTCTTTTTCCCATAAAACACTAGAATATTTCCTATATTAGGTTTCTTCCAAGGTGAGAAATTGTTCGAATTTGGAAGAAAGAGTATAAAAAGTTATCCTTACACATCAGCAACTGATACGCAGTATAATTTTGTTTTAATTCCACGGCGCCCTTTGCTGAGTTATCACCTTTCGCCATGTTGTTTACATACATTACGTAATCTACGTGTATACAATTGTCTACGTGTAGAATGTAGACTATCGTTTACGCGTAGACGCACATCACTGACTGTAGGTCCAGTCCCGATTAGCCTTACTGTGCATAAAGTGGACTTAAAACAACAAGTCAATCAAACCTGAAATTTAGCACGAAGGGAAACTTCCCTCCTTTCAAAATATTCAGCGAATGCGGATTCGGCAAAACGGGAATATCATTTCTGCCGTTTTTTTTTTGCTGAGGTTAGATATTTGTCTCTGGAGCATTCGGCGAAACGGGAGTAAGTATCTGATCGTACAAGACCAATAGCTTCGCCTTTATGAAATTCAGGGCCTTTTTGTGGGCTGCGATCTTCCGAGCGCCTCTCCCTTTTGGAGGAGAAGGAAGAATGCAAGAAAAAAAAAAAGGCAACTGAGGCCTCATATAATAAAGACTGGCGATGACAAATCGTCCTCGCTCCTGACAACCTGGATCGGCATTTGCATTGAGGGGGAGACGACGGGGGACCCGACCCTCGCCGCTAGTTTGGTGGTCTTCTACGTCACGATCACGTGGTTAGGTTTTTTTTACGTTCCAGTTCCAGCAAGGAGAAATTCCACCTTTTGAAACATGTTTTTGTGTGCACATTCGAAGCCTTTTAAAGCAAATCTGAGCTTTTTTTTTAAGGTTTTTTGTGATAATATTAAACTCCTGTCTCCTTGTGTAAATTCATGCTTGCTGGAGTGGTATGCACAACGGGCTACGATGCCAGAGGTCCCGGGTTCGAATCTTCATCATAACATCACTGATCCTCATGTTCGCGATTAGCCAAAAGTGGCAGAAAAGCGATGTAAATTAAACGGAAACAACTCTTGCTTCTCTGGCATATATTTGCAGGTCTATCGATGTACCATATTGTATTGTCATGCTCGTGTATCGATGGCTCATTTAAATCGTAGGTCCTGTCCCGAATAGCCTTACTGTGCATAAAGTGGATTTATAACAACAAATCAATCAACATGCACACACAAAATAAATGCATCAGTTAAACAAAAACATGCATAAAGTCTGTAGCTTAGGCCAAATGTTTAAGTGCATCATCGAGAAAGATGCAGGAAGGTGCATCAAAATAGCATCAGTTGATACATTAAAGTACAACTCGACATAGATACAAAATGCATCGTATGATTACCTTTACAAGCGATAGCAAAAATGCATTAGGCTGTACCCCTGATTCTTCGCAAAGGCCGAAAAACACTTTTATTCATCATTGAATGCGTTTCATAAAATACAATAAATTTGGTTTTCTGGCTGTAATTATACAGTCCGTCACAACACTCTCAGAAATTGCTTGTTTAACGTGATTTAATAATAACACTAATCCACGCTCGACAACTCTCGAAGGGCCTTTATGGATGCGGCAGCCAGTCAGACGAAAGCGACCTTGTAATTTGCCCGCGCTCCGACGCTATTGGATGTTGGAAATAGCGCTGGCTCTGCTACAGCGTTGACAGATTTCACACTATGGAAGACGTTTTGAATGTTCGAATTGTTGTTTAAAGTCCACTTTATGCACAGATAGTCTAATCGGGACTGAACAGTCTCTTGAAGACGTGTAGTGAAATATATAGGTATTAAAAAAGCCTATTATTCGGTTAGTTAGAAAAAAGATTACAATGCATTTCAAGTACGTACTAAAAAGCACTAAAGTTGCTGACCAAGGCAGTTTATTAACGTTGTGTGTTTTTAAATCTTAATAAATTGCCTTGTTCAGAAACTTTAGTGCTTTTAATATGGAAACAAGGCTTAATTATGTTACCATTCGATTAAGTTTGTAGCATTTATATCCATACACATCCAGGCGATATCATCCCCCTCCCCCAAAAAAGCAATACAACAGATGAGAACACACACATCTGACTAGTTTGAATAACTTCGCCTTGTAATCTATGGGTTCCGGGTTCTATACCCGCTGGTGGACATAGTGGTTCGGATACCACTTTAAACTGTAGGCCCAGTCCCGATTAGCCTTACTGTGCATAAAGTGAACTTAGACAACAAAAACTCAAAAGTAGTGTAAAACTGAGAGCATGCACCAGCTTACTGGACAACATATTTAACACTATTTCAAGTATTCATTTTTGTTGTATAGAAAAATATAAATATGTATTAAATGTAATGAAAAAAGTTCTTAGGATTTACACCGTTAATAAGATTCTCTTTTCATCATATTTGTAATTCTTTCACGAGAAAGTCTAGAAGTTAATATGGATAGATACATAGGTTAAATTATTTTAAATACTGGGTTTCTGTTAAATATAGTGCTGCAAAATGTGATATAATTATTGAAAAATGAAAATTTAATGCAAAAGTGGTGGGACTGAATACTCCGGAAATATGTGTCAAAACATGAATGTTATTTTTATTTTGGTTTTAAAAAGCTTTCTTCTTATTATAGGTTTTCCAGTGCAAGAACACCTAGGATCTGCAATGGACGACATCCCTTGAACACACAATGGACATATCACCTACAGATCTCAACACCAAGGTCAAAGCGACTACGTAAATATGAAATCCCTTTCAGATTCATGTAATTTCGGTTTTAGTCTCAAGATGGCGGAAGTAGTATTATATAATCCATCGTGCATGTTATTCAAAATTGGCAGCATACACATAATCCTGGAACACTGCATTATTTCTTTTCAGATACATTGCGCGTAGCTGTAGCTTCAAGCCATCTAAAAACGGCAAATCGTGAGATAAGGTTAAGATGATATGCTGAGTTCTGCAGACAGGAAAGTTAAGAATCAAAATAAATTTACAGAATAGACGAGATATTTAAGTTGCTCATTCTCTGATTCATCTTCAATTTTATCACATAATTTATTTATAGTAAGTGGAAATAATTTGTCAATAAAATAAGGATGATGATTGATAAGTTGCAGCTCTACGATTACTTTCTCCAATTTTCTCTATTTTGCATCATCATTTGTTGTTATATCAAGTAATAAATTGTTTGCTTATTTGCAGCGGTGTTCAATCTTACGAAACAGCTTTATAAGGACTTACTGTGGGATTTTCACACGATGTTGCTACACTGTTGGCCTGGCCATCATGTATATTTCGAGACCCTTCCCATCACCCGAGAGAGAGAAATGGTTCAATCGAGAGGGCAGCACCTGACAGACCCCACGCGGCGAGGGACATCATCTTCCTCATCAATAAAAGAAACCTTAAATATGACGTAAACAAAGCGAAAACAAGATTCGGGTTGACATTTATCTTTCTTGTTTTGTTTTCTTACACTGTTATATATTAATCTGTGGAAATTAATCATTGTTTGTCCTTTTCAGTCTACGAGGTTAATAATTCAGACAAATGTTTCTGGATTCATCTGTTCCAAGGTGAATAAATTGAGGTGAGCTCTTCAGAAACTTGTTTGGAAAATTTCGGCCGTATTCATGTCTGATATTCTGCACTTCTGAAATATGCATAAGAGCGTTAAAATTATACTATAATTAATCTTCCCTTGTCTAAAACGCCATAAACAACTACAAACTCCATCCTTTACTGCAATAAGTCATAAATTATTTCAAATATGTTGAATCCTCAGAAGAATTTCTTGCCTCAAGGAAAAGAAACAGAAAAGTGTTGGATTACTTTCTCTTCCAGACAGTTCATCACCAGTGATCGAAGTGAGGCTGGGGGGGAGGGGGGCAGGTGGATGCTTTCTCCCACAAACACACCCTTCCAAAAATTCTAACAATGGCGTACGCAGGTGGGGGGGGGGGGCTGATGAGGCTCTACCGAAATTTAGACTATCAAAATTTTCAAATGAAAAAAAAAAAATGGTAAATTCAAATATGACACCCGATTTACATTTTTGTATTTAAACAACTTTTGAAACGAATGTTAAAATATTAATTACGAATATTTTATTGTGTATTGTGTCTCTCATAGAAAGCAGCCCCTCCGGAAAAAGAAATCCAGCCTACTTCACTGTTCATCACTATTTCTGAGGATTCAAGGACATCTATTTTGATATTGAGATATAAATTGTTTTCCGTAAAATGACAAAAAAAAAAACAAATCCTCAATGCTGACAAAATTTTAAATTATCCCTTTTCAAAAAACAAAGAATTTCGGACTTAAATTTCCCACTTTTTCTCTTTTGATCCTTTCCTACGAGTAACTAACTCTCTAACTAACTCTCTAGCCTTCTTAAACCCGAAGATTCATGGCTGCAGCAACACAGGCCTTCCGTCTGTCTCTATCCTGAGCAAGATCTATATACTCTTTTCCATCCCTACCAATTTCCTTTATTTCCATGTCAACATTATCCCTCCATCTTCGTCTTGGCCTTCCTACTGGTCTCTTACCATCAGGTTTCCCAACAAGAATCCTGTAAAGTCTTCATTCTTCTCCCATTCGTGCCACATGGCCTGCTCATCTAAGTCTTCTTGATTTAATCATTCTAATAATATCTGGACATGAATACAAATTGTGTACTTCTACATTATGTAAGCTTCTCCACTCACCTGTCTCCTCATTCCTTTTAGGTCCAGATACTTTCCTAAGGATCTTATTTTCAAATACTCTCAATTTATGTTCCTCTTTTAATGTAAGGGACCAAGTTTCGCATCTACATAATAGGCCTATTACAGGCAAAATTACTGTTTTGTATATTTTGCCTACGAGTAGAAGTGGAAATTGATTGTTTGAGTTTTGTTTTTAAGTCCACTTTTATGCACAGTAAGGTTAATTGTGACCGGGACCTACAGTTTAAAGTGGGATCCGAGCCATATGTACCTCCACCGGGTAAATTAGAAATTATTGATTCAGACTTAAATGTACATACACGTCAGTAATGCATATATTAGAAGCATTTACCACGGTTACTGTGCAGAATAGAAATACTTGACACACTTCTAGAAAATATCATTAGATTGATTTGATGTTTTAAGTCCACTTTATGCACAGTAAGGCTAATTGGGACTGGACCAACAGTTTAAAGTGGGATCCGAACAACTATGTATCGGCTACAGAGTTTATGTAGCTCAGACGAAACGTTTAAGTGCATCATCAAAAAACATGTATTCTGGTGCATCAAAACGCATCAAGTGATGCATTGAAGTGCATCTTGACTGAAAGAAATCCTCATTTGAATCAAATGATGCACTTTGGTGTTTCTTTCACGACATACATCCAAATGCATCAAATGTGATTCTTTGAAGAAGCCGTAAAACACACTTTAGTGCATCCATCGATGCATTCTGGTGCATCAATCGATATGATGCATTTAGTTCTCTGAGTGTACTTGAACCAGTCTCCATTCACCCTGCAAGTTTGAATCAAGGTCAAGGGAACACCCTATATACCGACTGTTGAATTTCGATTGTTTGACTGTCATGGATAGACAGACCATCAGAGTTCAAGATTCCTTCTATCAAGATTGGTCAGTATTAGGCATTAGGGCCGTTCGAGCAGAATGATATCGCATCGTGTAGAAAATTTACCCTTCTTTCAACACATCAAATGTCATATTTATAGTCCTAATGGTGGCGGAGGTATTGAAGCATTATAATGTGTCGATTGTTTGGCACCCCCTTGGGAATAATTTTCAGACTCCGTTAAATGGCGCAGGGCCGGTTCGAACCACCCACCCCCTCGACAACCCTGTTCGTGTTCTCGATTAGTGAAAATATTTATAAAATAATTTTGCTTTCCTTCATAATTTTTTAGAAAGGAGTATCGGAAAAATGAACTATCTGCAGGTAAATTATGAGAGTTGTAGACATCTGTCATCCTGGCGTCATGTGCCTAACAGGTTTAGCTTGATATTTCCATCAGTTCTTTTCCTGGTGAGAGAGGTGAGTTGGGAGAGGCCGCATCCAATGCGAAACAAAAGGGGATCACGACAATGTAATAATGGGAGATTTTTGCGCCTCGCTTGGCCTAACCTCGTGACGAAACAATCCGCTGTGACGAATCAAGCGGAAAACAGCCTAAACGTTGGCCTAGCCCGGATGAAAGGGAAGACCAGCGAAAGGGGGTGTATGTTGTTCGCAATCACTTCTTGTTGCTATCGTACACTGTACAAAAAGTGCGCATCGCAGCACAGACAAACCTGCCACTCACCTTTCCTACCATTTTAAATGGGAAGATTTTGTTGGTATTACGTAACTAATATCTTAATTAGGATGCACTTCATTAGGCCAGCCACACACGGGATCCGACACGACGCGACGAGTAATTAGTCCCATCTGCGTATTACAAACACTAAAGTGCTGCAGAACCAGAGGTATATAACGCTCTCGTATTGACTGTGCGCACCGGAAGTGTTCACGTTCCCTGTCCGTCATTCCTTGTTTGACTATTTACAGGAAAAGTATGGAAAGATCAGACTCGTGATTATTTAGGAATAAAATTTGTAATCAAATTGTCGAAATTATGCTAAGAAATATATATTTGAATGAAAATACACTGTTAAATTTCTTCTTGAATCGTTTTCAAGTGATAAAAATCAATATGAGGCCATCGAAAATAATAATGTTTGATATCTCTGAAAGAGCTAGTAACATAATTAGCTATATGAAGTGACTACAGCATTAAAGGAGAAATTTCATATCTTGAAATCAACCATGGACATGACATAGTAAATATACAATAAATAAGACTGTGCATAAGTAGTTACAATGTTTGCACTGATGTGACTTTAAATAAGAAATCCATTCACTTCAAGAAGAGTTCTGATTTCCTCTCTTAAAAAGCATTAACTTAAAAAATGTGCTAAAAAATTATCCTCAGTTTCAAGGGGACGAATCTCTGAAATCAACACTGCCATTTTCAACCCTGCCATCTAGCGTTAACTTGAAGAAACACTGCATTAACTTCCGGAATGACAGCCAATCAGAAGCCACATATCGCTGGAGGTTCTGCAGCACCATAAGATTTGACATGTTTACATTTCGCAAAAGATTTTACCGAATTGCTATACTACTCGACAACTCCCTTAATGGCATAGCGAGAAAATATACATAGTTTATACAACTAAACTCCTACATTACCGATTACTAAAATATTAATGCACTGTTTCAGTCAACATCTATTGTATAATTTACAATTAAAATCTACATATGTAGTATTTCATCAGCATGTATCTTGTCCTTGTGCTTGCAACTGAGTATGTTGTATTTCCTTACTTTGAAATTGAACACAGAAACATAATTAACAAGTATTTACAAATACGAAGTTTTGTTACGAAACTTGAAGTTGAAGAAGTTGTCTATATCCCAAAAGAGATTGCATTTTCTCATCTTCCTAAAAACCTGCCCTGATCTTTTTTAGGACCCGAAAAAGAGGACATGTCCGGGCAAAATAGGACGTCGGGTAATCCAAGGTATATCCCGGTGTCAGGCTAGTGCAAGGAAATGAGGTTGAACCATGTACACGAATAGCGGTGTTCAAGTTCGGAGGATTCAACAAATGCCTGTCTGCTGCTTTAAACGGTAATTTGATTAGTTAGCACGCATCACGTGATCGTACACCACATTATTACCGCTCCAGAACGTAGTGTAAACGGCGCAGACACCAAATCAACGAAGTACACGAGTTGGCCTTGCACCGTGTAACCAATGAATCGCCTAAATGCTGAGAGAGTCAAAAATGACTCGAGTCACGTTGCGACAGTTTGCGACAAAACAACGAAGGTCTTGGGAATTTGGTCTCGCGTGGAGCAGCTTGCGACAGAACGATCTGCGCATGCGTGAATCCATTCACTTCAGCCATACACCTCTAATTACAGACCGGAAATGGGGGCAACTAGAGGCCGGGAAATAAATGTAGACATTGAATCTTACATTAAATGGTTAATATCATATTTTCTAACCAATTATTTCTGTAATATATTCACTTCACAATATGCAACTGCATAAACGATACATCAATTCTACATGCACATTAATACCCATAATGCATCTTTACCCGCTTCCAAATTTTAATAGACAGACGAAGATCTGTTGTGTGTGCATGTATACATGGACGAAATCTTCCATCAGATTTTAGCTAACGAACAAAATTACTCGTCGTGTCGTGTCGCTTTTTGATTCGTCGCGTCGTGTCGGATCCAGAGTGTGGCTGGCTCTATTCAGTCACATGTAGGTTGAAAGTCACCTCTGCATAATATATCGATTGGTGGTGGGGGAGTGCGTTCTTGAAAATTTACATAATCCCAGTAATTCAACTGATATAGTATAGTGCCTTTCACGGCCGAGTTGGCCGCAGAGCGGCGGCTAGCACGCCGGCCAATGAGAGCTCATTTGCCGGCATTTAGACCCACAGCTGTACGCTGACCTTGGCACTGGACGCGTCAGTGCTTAAGTATCCAGATAGCTGATGTCCAGTTTGCACGTGTTTGTGAAGTGTTAAGGTATTAACAAGTGTTTTAGACTGTCTTGTTTAAGTTTACGAATTACTGGTGTTTTTCTGCAGTCTAATCTTCATATATTAACTTGAACTTCGGAACGAACAAAACGTTACAAAGAACAGTTGTTTGTCTTCAGTTAAAAATAATATTGTTCTTAAATTGGCCACATTTTCAATTAATGTTGTAGCTAGGAAATTTAAATATGTAAGTTATGCTAGCAAATGAATTTAAAATTCACGAAAGGAGAAACCTCAAAAATGACAAAAATGCAACCAAAACGACCAAAAATACTGAAATATGGCCTAGAAGCAAAAAGAGACCGGAAAATCCAAAATAAAAACAATATTTTCTGGTTCTAACTGAAGGTAAACGGACTATCAGGTTTAAGCATTGTCTTCAAGGCCCAGAAAAAAAAAATAGGATTTTTCATGAGCTCCCTAGTCCTCGAAAACCCACGTTATGCATCCAGCGCCGTATACGGAACTTCCAACTGGTTTGACAAAGTTTTCAATTGCTAACAATAGAGGGCACTGTAGAGGAAGGACTCGGGAAGAGATACGACAGAACATCTAAATATCGCTTAATTCCCCAGAGCTGATAAAGACATTTCCCTTTCAATGTATTCCAACGAGGCGGGCTCCGAACTCATTACACCATTTAAGTTGCCTCCCTCTAGTAGAATAATAGTTCACACTCTCGCATCCGAAGTTCCCCGGGGCAGGCTATCAGTTCCTCGTGCGCGTTCGTTCCGATCCTATCACGGTTTTCACCGGCCTGTTTTTTTCTAAAGAGCCGCCCCAGAGATGCATAATTTCCTTCGCGTTTGTTGAATTATGCATGAAGTGAGTCGTAAGTGAGCTAGTTCCTGTCTGCACCCACCCACAATCATTGGGAGAACGCAGTTCCTTGTTGGGGGATCTCTACGGAGCAGGGGCGTAGCCACTGAGGGGTCTTAGGGTTTCTGGAATTCCTTCGGGATTCTAGAGAAAGCGACAGTATTCAATATTACAAATGTATTTCTGGAGGCGTGGGTGAATAAATTTATTTTTCA
This sequence comes from Lepisma saccharinum, assembly GCF_977018435.1. Lineage (NCBI taxonomy): Eukaryota > Metazoa > Arthropoda > Insecta > Zygentoma > Lepismatidae > Lepisma > Lepisma saccharinum. Next base: position 39,906,998 of record NC_139247.1, on the reverse strand, counting down.
ATGCGGAAAGTTTTATTAGGTATCATTTATTATTAATTACACAGTTCTACATCATGATACGTGTCCCAATTCCCTGAATCTAGCCCAGGGTGCGAAATCCTGGGAGTCTGGGAGGCATTTCCCCACCACCAACAATGTTGTTTTAAAAATTCGATAAAAGATTCCTGGGGGAGGAGATTATTCGTTGTAAAAACGAAGAAAAGCAATCAGTTTTTATTTCAAATAAACTCTAATCATGCAAATATCAAGACACACCCAATGAACGATGGACAATGCTTGTGTTTGTGTGTGTTTGTGTTGCATGCTTTCTCTATCTCTCTATCTCTCTCTCTCTGTCAAGGGACAATTAACAGCAAAAACGTACACATAATAAAAACATTTTAACTACTTTGTAATTTACTGACAATTTGATCAGTTGATAGAAAAATTAAATTTGCTACTTTATAAATATCTGATAGATATACAAGCATCAAATTAATTCCTTTAAGTATATTTAATATTTAAATATTTACTAATGTACTTTTGTGTGTAATAACATAATAAATATGGATAATATAGTAAATCATAAATGACATAAAATAATACACACACACGCACACATATATGCGCGCGCGCATGTGTAAATTGATATGTCCCTCCCCCCACCCCAGGCTTCACTGATTTCATACCCTGCTCTAGCCCTTCGTGCTTTTCCGTTCAAAGAATCCATTTTTCAGTTTCTAAAAGATGCTCATATAATTTGGACATGTATTTTAACATCATGTTAATATCAAACTCACACATTCCTTCGTTGGCATTGACACAGAAACCTCTAGGTTAAAAGACCAAAAACAATCATTATAATGTAGCAAATAATATAAACTCGGACTTTGAAGGCACCCTGTGCATCCTTACTCTTGGAAGTGTCCTGTGGCGAAACTTGGGAAGCCAGATCACAAACATGCACACACTATTGAACCAAAAGTTCCAACGTAAGTTGAATGGCTAGAGCTCTCGCCTTTGGTGTATACGGTCCTGGGTTCAAGTCCCGATAGCAGCCATCGAATGTTGGTGGTAACTGCAATATGGAGGACTTAAATGGTAGTGTACAAGGGTCCCGGGTTCGAATCCCGGTCGGGCTTGGTTGTTTGTGAATGTCCATTCATCAATTTCATCATTTCATCACTCATCCCCATCTTCGCAAATTAGCCAAGAGGCACAAAACGCGAAGTAAAATAAACTAAATCAAATAAAAAAAAATCAAATCAAATGGTAGTGTACTCCGTTCTCAAAAGTCAGATAAAGAATCGATATGAATCAATTCAACTGGCCACTTGTCACCCAATGAAGATCCGCTTGGCAGACAACCTTGGTACTTACAAGGGTATTGCCACACGGAGCTGATTTTTGGTTACAGAAAAGAAATTACAAAGATCTTCAACAGCCGTTACAATATGTACAGACACTGACGTAAAACGTCACCAGTCGTAATTATATTAGCATTTTTACTACGCCTGAGCCGATGTTGATATATCAGTATCGGCCGATATCAGTGGTATTGGTATCGGAGAGTATCGGCCGCATCTTATTTACCAATACCTGCCGATACTTTCCCTGCGTGGGGATCATTTAGGGTTCCCAAAAGAGCCTCTCCGTTGGCGTCAAAGTCGCCTTGTAATAAAGAGGTTCCGGATTCGACACCAGGTGGAAGCACATTGCATAGTAGTCCGGAGCCCACTTCAAACTGTAGGCTCAGCACATAAAATGGACTTCAAACAAAAATTCAATCAATCAAAGTGGCCAGCAAAAATGCCGTGTTGCCTTATCATCCTGGACGTTGTGCAAATATCAAACTTTTCATTGATTTTATATCAATATTATGTGAAAAATTGTATTTTATGACTATATAATAGGCATTTAACCTTTTCTGACCTGTTTTTTTTCCATTGTCTGAATATTTTTTGTTTCAATTTTTATTGTATTTAGGTCTAAAACAACAAGAATATCATTTTTTTTAATGAGAAATATATTTCTCCAGAGGAATTCTTTAATGATTCCAATTGGCATCATTGGGACATTGTGATGCATATGCCAATATACATCTAAATACCGTATCTCAACGCTAATATCTTTATGGAAATAGTCCAATGTGAAAATATGAAAATTTCCTCTCAAAATGTGCCACTATTTTCTATATACAATTAATAATGATGAAATATATTACAAAAAGAAAAACAATTCTGACAATTTCTCGCTCTATAAAATATTTTGAACCTTTTGTGATATTGGTATTGTAACTTTCAAGTCATTTTACATGAAATTCTTTGAAACAGTTGTCCTTGTTCCCTTCCAAGAATACCATCTTTTCATTTCGGATGGTAATCACCTCAACATATTCTAAATAAAATAAAAATGTCAAAATAATAATTATATTGTGATACATAAACGTGAAATGCCAAATCTTATGTCACGAAAAATGCCCTAAATAATCATATATTACGATACAAACTCCAGCTTATATGTAATGTAATATTTGTTCACTGGTAACATTGAAAAATAATACATATCGGCAGAAGAAACTAAATAAATCGCCATGTACTTGTTAATAAACAATAAGATCGCACCTGACATATTATTATATACACGCAGTGGCGGAGATTGTGTTTCAAAACGTGGGGGGAGGGGGCAAGGTTACAAAACTGGGGAAGAGGAGCGAAGACAACTTATTTTCCCTTCGTATATAATGTTTAGCATAGTGTAGGGACAAAAGTGGCAAAATATGGGAGGGGACAACTGCCCCCCCCCCCCCCAATGCCTCCCCCTAATCACCACCACCGTATACATGTAACCTGTTGATTCTAAATGGAATCAGTACATTTCTGTAGCAAAAACAATTCGAGCTAGAGAGCTTATGCTCGATAATCTAAAATACACATTATTCTCCAATTATATAAGTAATAAAAACCGATGTTGATAAAATATACAGGGTGTCATTTTAATGGCGCCCACGGACCACGGAAACGTATGGAGGACATCAAAACAAACAACTTTTCTCAGTAACATTTCTCTCGTTGTTGCATCATTTCGGCTCTACAGCCATTCAAAAAAGCCTGTTTTGTCGCCTGAATGCTAGCAACCACACACAACATTTGATTGCATTTCTGACGCCATATCCCGTCGTAAAGCGATGCGTTCCAGGGTTGCCAGGAACACACATCTTCTGTGAAAAATGACATAGCTACAATCAGCCACATTATGTACCGTAACACAAAACGAGAAAACACGTTCTGTAACCCAACAAAAAGTAAACAAACGATACAAAAAATGGTAGAAAAGAAAATAGAATTCAAGTGGATGTGGTCATATCGAATTTTGTCTCGGCTTACATTTCAAATATTTGCAAATCTAGTTCCCAAGTTGGCATCTACAAATTAGTCTATCCACTTCGTCCTTCTGATACTAGTTGTCTGTGACACACTGAACAGATGACAAAATAGAAATGAAAGATCTCAAAATTCCAAAGGTAAGCAACACATAATATAATGTATATTCAGGGCATTATGAGGCAAGTGACAAAAATGTTTGAAAAAACAGGGATATAAGAAGTAGTAGTAATACAAGCTCTCCGACGACTGTGTTTATCTCTATGCACTGGATACACATGCAATAGTTTGCAACTATGAACAGGGCAGTAGGCTATATTCGCTACTGATTCATCATTAGATTGTTACTGTGGTTGTACGTGTTTTAGCCGTAATGTAACAAGGTGCACCTCGGATACTTCCGTTATCAGCACAAAAGTACCACAAGGCGTCTGGACACAAGCCTGTAGATATCAACCTTGCACCGAGATTTGCAAATATTTCACATGTAGCTGGGCGTAAACAGCCACATGTAAGCTGCAAGTCTAAAAAAAAAATATTATTGTTGATATTTCACATGTAGGCTGAGACAAAATCCGATATTGACACTTCATTTTGAATACGTTTTTACCAGTCCTCATATCGTTGGTTCACTTCCCCCTTCCCCTAAGATGACTGCTGATCTTCTGGCTGGTAGGATATGATGTTCAGTCTACTGGACGCGTTTCTCGCTTCGTTTTACAGCTAATAATGTGGTTTCTAGTTTGTAATTTTTCACAAAATTTGTGCGTTCCTTGCAACCCTGCCGTGCGCCGTTTCGCAGCAGGAAATGACGTCACAGATCCGATCAAATGTTGTGTTGGGTTGCCAGCATCCAGGCGGCAAAACTGTCTTTCTTGAACGGCTGTAACGTCGAATCGACGCACCAATGAGAAAAATGTTACTGAGAAAAGTTGTTTGTTTTGATGTCCTCTATACGAATCTGTGGTCCGTGGGCGCCATTAAAATGACACCCTGTACATGTATAAAGCATAGCTGTTATTATTTTCGACACTTTCAATAGCAGCAGGAAGTCTAAACGCCATGTGTACACTAACAAACAAAATAAAACTGATCTTGCATTTTCAATCGTGATGGAACTGTAAACACCAATCGTCTGTCGGCGATGACTGTTACTAGGACGTACAATGACAATTAGAATAATTTGTCATGTAATATGCTCTATCAAAGCGAAGAAAGTTATTGATTGCAATTGGAATCACACGGGCAGGAAGGGTTAATATCCTGATGTACGTATTTTTTTAAATACCGGTATTCTAAACCAAGGAAAACCCTGATTCATAAACAAGATCTATCGAACTAACATCGAAAAATTGACCCTATTAACAAGCTCAAACTTACGTGCCTACATGTTTCTTGTGAACACAAACACGAGCAAACATAAAATATGATAACTATGCCATGAGAACTCTAGTGGAAAACAGCCTGTCTACTGTCTTGTCTCGGCGAGGTCGGTCAGTTGCAGTCCTTCAATACACAAGGCAAGGAAATCTTTGATTACCGGATCATTAATGGACAAAAATGATTTTTCAATTGTATTCGTTGCATAGTTAAGAAATGGTATACTGTATGCCTTGAATTCAATTTTCTTTGAGGCGGATAAAAACATCACTGGCAGGATAAAAATAATTTTCTTTTACTGGGGATAATTTATTTGTGAGGTGATCCCTTCCCCCCGCACACTGCGCGAAGTTGTTAACTGGAACAGGTAATTTATCAATATGTTCCTCAATTGGTGATTCTCACAATCTACAATTTGCTACCTCTTAAACACGTCAACAAGGCAACATGTTAAAACCACTTAGATACATACAGAGGCAGCTGGCGTAATGGGGGAGGGGAGGGGAAGGTAGATAGTTCTATCACTTCGTTGCCCAACACTTCATAAATTGAAATTATCAGTCGATAGGGGGAGGTCAAAGGTAACGTTCAGCTTCAACCTTGATGAACAAGCGATAGTCAAATGTTTCGTCTTTTTTTTTTTTTTGCCCTTCCTTTCGGTCTGAATCGGCCTTTTCAGCGTCGATTGACGCCAATTAACAACAGCGCGGAAATGATTGATCACCAGACGCGGTGTTTAATCTTAACAGGCATAAATCAATTTAATGAAGCCTAAGGATAACGGTCTTTAAGCCTACAGTGGGAAAATCAGAATGGGCCATTGTCCGCGCCGACTTTCGGACCGTCCCCTAGATGGCTCTGTCTGCATATCGCAACTGAGATCTCGTTCTCTCTCTATCCCGGCTCGTGATTGAAGCTGTTTGCTCTGTGAGTCACAGACTACAGAAAGAGGATTGCTTATGCTTATTCGAGGGGAAGAGGAAGAAGAACATGAAGAAAACGAAGCTTAGTGTCGGAGCAGATTTGAATCTGAAAGTTAATGAAGTGGTTTATGAATGTATTAGTAATAAAGACGACGCAAATTCTGTTGACCAAAAAGGGGCAAAAGCCATAGGGAAGCGAAACAAAAGAGCATTACCGTTATCTTCTTTAATGTTTTGTGTACAATGGCTAAGCTCATTGCAAGCCTACTGTGCCCAGTTGTAAAGATTAGCTTATAAAGTTTAAAGCATGTAAACTGGTAGTTTAGATTTTGTATTACATCGCTAGCATGGATTACTCTCATGAACATATTTTATTGTCACAAGGAATACACGTGTGACCGAACAGGTTTTATACAATGAGAAACAGAACATGCACATAGGATAAGATACAATATTATCAGAGGTTTTAACTAGCAAAACTTTGTGAAAGAATATGTTTGTCTTGCTATCCTTATTCCGAAAAGAAGCATATCAAATTTTAATTGGCTTATTTCTCATAGACTAATCCCGATATAAAGAAACGAATCAGCAACATCGATATTTACAATATAGCTTCTCAGGAAAGTGGGGGGGAAAAGTTGGAAATTTGTAACGCAGTGTTAACCAACCAGTAGGCACGAAACTAGAAATATATTTCGGGTAGGGTGGTGAATTAAATGTTTAAATTAATACGTTAATATACTTTATATGTTTATTCATAATCATATGTAAATAAATTACTACTGTATTGTTGTTATTACATGAATAGGTAAAAAGACGGTATAAGAATAAAGATATAACAGCACGTATTCGTTATCTAGTTTACTTGTAGATCGCTAAAATTCGTATAAAAGTCCCGTCGAATTAAATATCCAAAAGATAAAGAATTGAATATTTATTGATTGATTTGTTTTATTTTACTTCGCTTTTGTGCCACTTTTGGCTAATTTGGGAAGATGGGTATGAGTGATGATACGATGAAATTGATGAATGGACACTCATAAACATCCATGCCCAGCCCAGGATTCGAACCCGGGACTCCTGGCGTCGTAGAGCGATGTTCTTACCACTCCGCCACGGGGACCGGCTAAATATTTATTAAGTAACAAAAAAGAATGTTAAATCGAGTTGACGGATCGTAAAGTTTTTTATTAATATTTTGTGCATATTAGTTAGTTGTGCACAAATATTATTTGGAACTATCATTCAAGCTCGTATGATCTCAATCTAATCATTGCCTTCCAGTAAGTTCGGCTGAAAAAAATATCCTCCATTATACAACAAATGCTAAACAAGTATATTTTCATTATTTAATTTTAGTACTTGGTTAGTTTCATTTGGGGGGTCCGGACCCCCTGAACCCCCTCCCTATATGCGTCCTTGCCAGCGGGCACCTATTTTCAGCGTTTCAATCATTGAATCGCATCGAAATGAAGAAAAAGAAGCAGGACCACGTGTTACCACTCTTACAGATTTCGACACACATACACCTGTTCTGAACCTACACCCAATTTCATTTGTGAATGGAGGGCGCACATTCAAGAATGCCGAAACAGACTGAAAATTACAGAGCCCAGCAGTTCTCAAGAGTTCCTCATACGCCCTCTGTCTACTTGCAGATATTTATGGGGCGGTCAGAGTCCTTTTCTTGTAAAGAAAGGTACCAGAACATTAAATGTGATTGATGTTTAGTCAGTCCAGGCCGAAATTTGTTCAGCTTTTTCAAAGCAGCAACTGAACTCACCACCGGTCGAAATTTGTCCATTCTTGTCGCTGCAGCTCGACTCCGACCCTCCACGGAGAAATAATGGCGCTGTCTGACCTTCTGTATCGAAGACAAATGACAAAAAAAACGCCGCATTTTTCAGGGGCAAGAGGGGTGGGGAGTCAAACATTTAATGGCCGTTTTGTGTAGATATTTCTTGCTTGCAGAACCTAATTTTCGCATGCACCTGGTATCGCACAACTCTCTCAATCATAGCTGCCGACCAGAAAGTTTTGCAGGGGGAGGGGGGAAATGATAATAGTTAAATAGTAGATAAATAATAATAAGTATTATTGCCACGGTTATAAATGTTATTATACAATAATAAATATTGTAAACTAACAAAAATCGACCCACCAAACGAGTGAATACCAGCATAACTATTTTCCATTATTTCTTTTGCATTTTATGCAGTTAGTATCTGAATGCATTTTGATGTTAACCTTTGCACGTCTCGTTCAAGAAAAGACTTTAAATGTTTGGGGGATTTTTTTTTTATAATGTGTGACCTCTTAACCTACAACTGTAATCATTAGAACTTTCAAAACTGTGAAACCATTTGTTCCTTGGATGGGGTGGTAGAATATAGATAACCTTGTTCCTGTATTTTTCACTCAATGCTTTCGATCCAATGGATTTTTACTTTGATTATTCCGTTCGAATACTAACTAAATGAATTTTATTTCTGTTCTTAACAGTAAGAGTAACAAACTTTCGTGTTTCTTGTATCTTCAATTGAACGATGTCAATTTCCAGGGGGGGGGGGGGTCCACCGACCCGTTCGAACCCCCCGTCGTCGCCCATGCTGCCGACATGGTTTGTATGGGCGAGTACTTTCTGTCTTTCCAAATTCATTTTGTAGTTTTGTTGTTTGCCGTCACTTGTTGCTATTTCAGCCAACGAGGACGAGTGATGAGACGAAATTGATGCATGGGTACGCACAAGAACGTCCGGGATTCGAACGCGGGAACCTGACCGCCTTTACTGTGCTCAAGAAGTTCCCATTTGCATACATGAAGATCAAGCACAGAATGCCCAATAGGTGTAGAGAATCGAGCAAGGGACTGGATGAAGCAAACGTTGTCTTCAGTAATATATTCCCGTTCATGATGAAGATATTGCATGTAATGTACTTTTTATTGAAATATAAAGGTTAGAAACAGGCCGTAGGAGTACATATGACTGGACCGAAAATTTTATATACAATTTAACACATCATGTTTCACATCTTGGAGCTAAAGTTGTAGTTTGCTTGTTTTAAGCCTACTTTATGCACATACGCTATCTAACAAGTGTGTTGCAATAAGTAATCACAAACCAAAAGTAGAGGAGCACAACTCAATTACTTATAAAATGTCCACAATCAATTTGAGGTGAGACATATTTTCACGAAAAGCGAAGGAGAATCGAACACGTGACCACACACCTTGATTTCAAGCGTTGAAGTGTGTAAGAAATGTATCGAGCTCCCCAAGCACAAACGAAACAGTCAAGTGTAAACACCTACCACAGTGTTGATTTGAGGAACTATATATGTGGTCAGCGTTGATAACCACCTCACAGGAAAAGATTTGATTGATTGATTTATTTTATTTTACTTCGCGTTTTGTGCTTCTTGGCTAATTTGCGAAGATGGGGATGAGTGATGAAATTGATGAATGGATATTCACAAACAACCAAGTCCGAGCGGGATTCGAACCCGGGACCCCTGGTGTCGCAGCGCGATGTGCTCACAGGAAAAGAACCGTTACAGTTTGAATATGTGGTTAGCATAGGTAACTACCGCCCCTCAAAGAGCTACTCTGTTGTAATTTATGAAAAAAAATCAATCTCTCATTAAAGAGAGAAAATCATTTCTAGGTCATTTTTTTAATAATTTTAATGTTCTTTTATAGGTCATCATCTTCCGAGTCCTAATTATCACTCATCTGCATCGTCGTGAAAGATGATTAGAGCCTAAAGTGGCAGAAAAGTGACACTGAATAACGAAAATACCAAAGGGGCACTTTTTCGGGAACTTTCTATTGGAAAAACTAAATATGCTGATCAAGTACTTGATACAGAGTCTGAAGAAGACCTTGCTAGAAGGTTGAAACGTTACGTTTAGTTTATGTTTTTAATAAAATAAATTACTTCCTTGGTCAGCATATTTAGTTTTTCATAATCATTAAAACAAGGCTTAATGGTGTTATAATTGGACAATTTCTATTGGAGAACACAAGGAATTTGGTAATGTCCACAGAATGCGGGAAATTAGGGAATGGATAATGCCTAGAGAAGTGTGAGTGCTGGAAAAAAATCAGCTGTTAAGTTATTGTAAGAATTACGGAGATGAAAGTATTAACACTCGATAAAGTAATAAGTTAATTTCCACTGCTAATCAGTAACATTTTGGCTTAATATGTTAGCTCTGTTTCCATCAACAAGACATAATAAACTATAAATACTCATTAGTATGCACAATTGCTCGTTAATAGATGCAAACACACACACGCAATAAGAGAAATCAGTTTTTTAAAGGTTATACCCAATATTCACATGCTGCACGTGTTTAAACAGAAACTTAAAATTTCAACAAGAGATGGAACCTTAAACGAATTCTCTGAAATTCTAATTGGGTGGAAATGTTTGAGAATCGCTTAGATACTATATTTTTTAAAATATGTTGTATTAAATATTGTACCTTATGTGGCACAAAAATTTTACAATTATTGAAACTTTACCTTACATGTATTTATTACTTTGGAAGATGGCATGTTTATTGAACTGTGACTTTATTCAAGTTAACTATAGGATGATATATATATTGCATCTTGTTTAATTCTGGTCTTGGTATTTTTGTAAAGAGCGCTTTACGGCCGCCAGGTTGCATTGCGCTTTATTTATTGTGAATGGAAACTTCCATTGTAGAGATGTTTCTGCAAAAGTACATGCGGCTTCTTCAATCGGTGTCCAATGTGGTGTTGAACAAATTTCAACATGAGCCTTTTAATACATAACTGTGCTAATATCATCTGCCACGTTGATTAGCACGGATATCTCCGACGTCAGAGCTCTCAACTGAAGATGAAATCTTCGCATCCTAAGACTATCCCTAGCTTCTTCATTTCTTACTCTTCTTGGAACTCGCAGCGAATCCCCCATATCTCCAACGGGAGACACGGGAACCTGCGGCCAAACCCAACAGGGATGAAGGCGGGATTCGAACCCAAGACGTGCGAGAACTTGCATCACTAGCCACTTTGCCATTCTACTATAACATCATATCATAATCCATAGAGCCTCTCACCTCCTCTGGGTTTTATCTCATTTCATTCTCAATGTATAACATCCTATGGTCAACTTGACTAAAATAAGAATTCAGCGACTTAATGACATTTCATGACGTAGGCAACTTCTCAGTTTTCACTGCACGATGCATGAAGATGGAGATGTGGAGGCAGGTAGGACTCCACACATTCACGACCCCGGCCTTATTGTTACAGAGCTGTTGCTTAATATATATTAACGCCATCTTTCTCAGTATAACATAGAAAAAAAACACCTATAGGAACACTAAACACTATAGCCTTACCCCCGCAAAGTACGCCAAAGTCAAAATAAAGAAATGTTGTTGCTTTTAAAAAAGTGAAATATTTTCGAAATGTGAGCGTATATTTTGATTTTAATGGTGTTTTTCAATGTATAAAATTGTGTAATGAAACCCACGAAATAATAATGCTATACATGTAGGGCTGCTTGTTTTAGACGCACCGAAGGAAGATTATGGGAGAGGGGCCCAAACCCCCGTTTGGAACTTATTTTACTGTTGTCTAAAATTTTATTGAAAATGCTTTCCAGCAGCCTACCCCCCACTAACACACTATTTCTTTCATACAACAGCCGACTTATGTTTAAAGTGACCTTTGCTTTGAACAATTTTAGTTCGTAACGGATTCGTAGGCACGAAAAACAATGAAAATTATCACTTAAAAAGTCAATATAAAATAATAAAAAAGGCACAAACGTTGGCACTGAACAGGAACTTAATATTAATTTTCTTAGTTGCTATTTTGCGTCTCCTTTATATTTCTTTTAATTTAATCGCTACGATGGCAAATGGTGATTAGAATAAAGTAATGAAGCGACACTCACAAAACGAAAGATTGCCTTCAACAGCAAACAAACAAAATAGAAAAATAAACGAAACACGGACCTTTTGGTAAGTTTATGAAGATAAGGCACAATAATAAATGCGTTATAAGCAGCGAACGGATTTACATGTATTAAAAAAGTGTAAGGAATTAAATATTGACTTACAAATTGTGAAAAATGGCAATTTTCATTAAACAAACTGCACACCTACATTTGCATTTTTCGTGTTCTGTGATGGGCATGTGGTACTCTACGTCATAAGTAATTTGGAAAGGGTTCCGTTGTTGACCAGAATTTTATACAATGACAAATGCATTCTCTATTTTCAAGATTTAAAATAAACAGAGTACAAAACGACCAAAATGCAGATGGAGTGTAAACCTTTGGTATTTAACATAAGAAATAAAATGTAGTATTAGCATGAAAATTGAATATGTGCCGGAAAATGTTTGAAAATATGGACATTATATGTAAAAATATGTAAATTATGTGCTAAAAGAAAATCTATGTAAAACTATGGATAATGAAAACAGCATTTGTGGAGCTTACACCACGATTCGCAAAGATAATACAAAAAAACATTGATTTTAGCATTGTATTTATATATAAATCCGTTCCCTTATAAGGTTCGAGATAACATTTATAACATTGACATTTTAATACAAATGAATAAAAAAGGCAAACATCAAATAATCAAGGGAAATGGGCAAGAAAGGTACCACCCCGACATTCACCTGGGCTGACTTATGAGAAGCACGGAAAACTGCTTACGTGTTAATAAGAGTAAAGGAATGGAAATGCAGTGGCTACATTATCTAACCTGACAAGATAACACGTACATAACACTCAAGAAAATATCTAAACTATCTGAACTCACGCCGTAAAGTTGACAATCCAGAATCCAAGAATATTCCAAACTGAGGAAATTATAATTTGCTTGAACAACAGATGCACTTTATTTTACTTGCATTGCATCACGGAAAATAAAGCAGCGTAAATTACTAACAATTTCTTACGTCATTATTGATCATTGTTAAAAACTAAAGATATAGCTATCCCAAAACATGGTTGAATTAATTGTTGACAAGCGATGTGAAACCAGAGATTCCAGGTTCGAATCCTGACCAAGGCATGGTGTTTGGCACATTTCTTCTGTTTAACCTCGTCGCCGCGATTAAGCTAAGACGTAAAAAAGGGCGTAACATAACCGAAATCCGCAAAAATGAGTAACTGTGTTGCATTTGATCAATCATCCCGATAAGGGTGACTATAACCCAAAATCTCTTGCTCCCAGCGCAGTAGGTTATTCTTCTGTAATACAGGCTTAAATAATACAAGTCTTGAATAGGGATGGCCACTTTTTTTTTTTCGAAAACGAAAAAAGGAAGTATGATTATTTTTTTTGTAAAACTAAATATTTTTCGAAAAACGAAAAACCGATTTCTTTTTCGAAAAAGAAAACCAACACAATTTATTTTTTCAAAAAACGAGAGATTAATTTTCTTCTAAAAACCTGAAAATCGAAATTTCACTACTACTTGTTTACAGAGTTAAAGAGTTAACTATAATATATAATATTTGAACTAAATTATATTAAGAATATTTGTTGATTAATATTCATATATTAATATAACTCACGAATTATTCATATAAAATACACCGTGTCCATAAATATACTGTCATACTTTAAAGTGGTATTACGTCGCTTTGGATAATCGCATTTAAATGAAATTGGTGACATTTGAAAGAAGAACTCAAATATTTTATTTTACAACTAATAGACATTGAATGTGGCCCCCACGAGTGGCCATGCAGACATCAAGGCGATATTCCCATTCATGCCACACATGCTCCAACATATCCACAGGGATGGACTGGATTGCAGAAGTGATGCGAATGCAGTTCTTGCAGGTTTTGAGGCAATGGGGGTACATAGACACAATCTTTTATGTAACGCCATAAAAAAGTCACAGACCGACAAGTCAGGTGACCTCGGCGGCCAATTGTAGAAGACATTATCTTCATTTCCGGAACGTCCAATCCATCTTCCTGGAAGCCGCTCATTCAGATGTTTCCGAACATGTAAATGCCAGTGAGGAGGTGCTCCATCTTGTTGAAAAATAAATTCATTGCCTTCATTTTCTTCCAATTGTGGAAATAACCATTCAGTGAGCATGTCAAGATAAGCTGGACCTTATACAGTGGCCTCTCGGAAGAAAAATGAGCCATAGACTTGACGTTTCGATACGGCACAAAAGACATTCACTTTAGGGGAGTCTCTTTCAACTTCCAAAATTGCATGTGGATTCTCACTCCCATAAATCCTTACATTATGTCTGTTCACTTTTCCACCAACGTGGAATGTTGCCTCATCACTGAAAATTATTTTTCCTGACAGATTTACGTTATCCTCCATTAGTAACATAAAATGTTCAGAGAAATCTAACCGTTTTACAGGGTCATCAGGTTTCAACTTGTGCACTAATTGCAGTTTGTAGGGGTGAAACTTCAGTCGCGTAGGCAGGATCTTAGATACGGTGGATTTAGGGATGTTCAACTGCTGACTAGCTCTACGTACAGACTTCTTAGGACTACGAACAAATGCCTCCCGCACTTGTTCCACAATTCCCGCATTGACAGATGGTCTCCCTGAATGGGCTTTCCTTTGATGACATATGCAGCCACGATTCACAGAATCCCGGTACCACTTCAAAATTGACGTGTGTGAAGGAGCCTGATTTTGAAACCTTCGCCTATAAGCACGCTGAACCTTCACCAAACTCTGCGTGGAATGATAAAACACACCAACACGTTCACCAAACTCTGCGTGTAATGATATTCTAAAACACACCAACTACGTTCTTAAATCTTCTGTAATAACAACACAATTTTAAAGGCAAACATTCAGATGTAACCTGCCTGCCTGTCTGCTAAATATCCAACAATGAACCCGCATCGTCCATTGTTGTCAGGAGTGAATTTATTTCAGTTTCTATGTTTGATCTCGTTCATTGTTGTCCATTGCTGATATTGGTGTCCATTGTTGACATGCACAAAAATATTTGAGTTTTTCTTTCAAATGTCACCAATTTCATTTAAATACGATTATCCAAAGCGACGTAATACCACTTTAAAGTATGACAGTATATTTATGGACACGGTGTATTATAATTGAGTTAATATTATATATAATAGTTATAAATATTATAATTTAGTTCTAAACACTAAAAAGCTAACAGCCGTTAACTCTGTAAACAACTACTTTCCTTATATGAGGTCGAGTTTTAAAAACATGCCATCTTCAGGTAAATACTGTATTTCGCTGTCATATGTCGGAATATCGTGAGATAAATTGTAACATCCAGTTATTCGGCTGAAATCCTCAGGTGATGTTTCGGTCGGATAAGATGTATGGTCTGTCGGAATTTATCTTTTGATACGATTTGCGCTCAATGGTGAATATGTGAAGTAAGCGGTACGTTTCGACAATAGCGCAACTAAAGACTTCTTCAAGCACGTTTTACTTCAAACTATTGTTTCAACTATGTCTCTGCTACAGTATAAACGTAGTAAATAGTCTTGTAAAGTCATGTCGGGTTTCAGGAATTTACTATCGTCTTCTTTCTTGCCCTTGTCTTAAGAATGAGGGTGAGAGGGCTAGAATAGCTAGCAGGGGGAAAAAGCTAGCTATATGCTGTGATCGTGGAGTGCATTGAAGTGCATCTCGACTGAAAGGAATCCTCACTTGAATCAAATTATGCACTTTGGTGTTTCTTTCACGACATACAAAAATGCACCCAAATGCATCAGATGCGAACCTGACTCTTTGAAGAAGCCATAAAACACACTTTAGTGCATCAATCGATGCATTCTGGTGCATCAATCGATATGATGCAATTAGTTTTCTGAGTGTGTAAGGCCCGGTTCAGACGAAAGCATTTGCCTTAGCATTTTTCTTAACATTTATGCCAGGACCAAAATGCTACCGTGAACAGTGAGTAATCAGATGCCGTATCACTTTTCGTGGCATAACCAATCAGAAGCGACCTCTAGGCCACGAGTGCAGGTGTAATGGCGGCCGCGTGAGATATAAACAATGTATCACTTCACATTTTTAAAAGCCGATAACTATGTCAATGCGTTGCATCATCGTCTGGAAAATCTGACTGGAAATCTTTACACTCTGGTGTTCCTCAGGGTAGTGCATTGGGTCCATTGTTATTTTCAATGTATGTAAACGATATAACAAGAACCATAAGAAATCTTACATGCTGATGATTTTCAGTGTTATATATCAAGTCGAATTTATCACGTGGAATTGAGCTGATGAACATGGAACTGTCAAATATTAATAATTGGGCTGTCCGTCATGGGTTATATATAAATTCCAATAAATCACAATACATATTAATAGGATCACGTCAGCTTTTAGCACGTATAAATTCGGCTAATATGCCAACTGTACAGTCAACGGCAAAGAAAATGGAAGGCAAATTGTCCACCGCTATTTTCATTACCTTTTTTATTCTACATCCTGTGTTGTTTTAAGGAATGAAACGATGTTGGTTCGAAGCAGGCATTGCCCTCTGCTTATTGACGTCTTTATTTCAATTCATTGTCATCACATTTTGTTATACAGTCCGAATGAAAATGGTGATGGACAATTCGCCTACTGTTTCTTTCGCCGTTGGGTGTACAACTAAACGTAGCATGCATACCATTTTCTAAATCTGTAAATAATCTAGGGGGTGATTATAGATACAAACCTTACCTGGTCTGAACACATTCATAATATATGTAAGAAAACCTATGCCTCCTCACATCTATTATGCAAATCAAAAAAAATTCTTCCGCCTGTTATTAAAGAACGACTTGTACAAGCTTTGGTCCTCTCACATCTCGACTATTGCGATAGTGTATATGCTGATTGTAATGAAATGCTGGCAATGAGAATTCAAAAAATTCAGAACTCATGCATAAGGTATATATTTAACCTTAAGAAGTATGACCACTTAACTGAATATTATAATAAATTAGGCTGGATTAAAATGAAATAAAGACGGATGTACAGAAAACTAGTGTTGCTACATAAGTTACTTTATACAGGAAGTCCTTTATATCTTACTGACAGATTGCCTCCCTTAGGAAACCCAGAGTTATCATACACAAGATCCCAAAGTTCCAATCTTCTGACAATTAAAACTCACAAAACTGAATTTTTTAGTAACTCTTTTACTGTATCAGTGGTTAGAGACTGGAATGCACTTTCACATGAAATGAGAAAATCAATTTCCATAGGTATCTTCAAAAGAAGATTAAGATAAAGTTTTATAGAGTGATTTTCTTTTTGTTTTGTCAAATTAATACATGTTTAATAAATATTTTTAGTGGTCTGTTATGTATATAAACCTATGTATGTGTGTGTGTGTGCATGTATATATATGTTTTATGTATTTCTTTGAATTACATATTTTTACCGCTGTTGTTTTGACATGAAATGTATATGTGTGATCGTTATTTGCAATGTTTATATATGAATCAATTTATGAATATGTTCTATATTTTGAAATTGTGTATGTGGTTGAGTGTAAGAAAAGGCATGAGCCTTAATCTCCGCCACAAATAAATAAGAGACAAATACATAAATAATAAATAAGAAATAAATATTCAACCGAGAGGAATAACGTTTCCTATAAAACGTTATTAGGTACAAAACAATGGCGCTGCTCAAATACATACTTGATAACGTATACATTACATGTATGGAAGAATATTTTAGTTGTTTCAATTGTAAACGCAAAAGCTAACCCAAATATTACATGAAATGCTTCCGTATCTGCTGTAAGATTTTTGGAAGCATTTACGTAGCATTTATGTTAGCAAAAATGTTAAAGGAACTGCTTCCGTCTAAATCAGGCCTAAGTGTACATTTTCAACAATGAGGAAGATGGTTGAATTGTTGGCTCAGTGCTGGATGGAAAGCAAGAAAGGACTGACGGTTGCACCATCACAGAAGGGGGCAATTTGTAAAGGAACAGTGGGTGTTTGGTCAATTTGACGTTCAATAGGAGTAGGCGCCAAGGAGACCAGGGAAAAATTAATCCTAAGAACAGGGGTCGCGGCATTCTACAGGTTAACAAGGCGTACGGAAACTAATTTTCACCAATATTACTCACCCAGAATTCAAGGATTCTTTACCTGGCATTTTTTCCCCTCTTGTGAAACCTGGTCGAAATTGCTCTCCCCGCCCCCAACAAGGGAGCAGGTAGGATCCTAAAATGTTTATTAGCTTTGGAAAGACCTTTGTCAATTGCCGCAGTACACAACAGTGTTGCCACATTGAGATAAAAATCTCCAGAAAGGAAAATTTGATCTTGTCAAAAAAAAACTTCCTTCTCAGTGGTTAAATTGCATTAAAAATGGATGTTTATGTGAAATTTTTCTTCGCCTTAATTTTTTTGTCTTTCATTTGAGAGAGAATGGGTGATTTCTTGAAGTAAAATTGATGAATGCCTCGGCACATATGGCCATTTCACACCCTTCGATGTAAACGTGGAAATATACCTTGTCTAAAATAATTACATAAGAGTTAATTGATTGATTGATTGTTATACTATGGGTACTTCAGCACATATGCTATTTTTGCACCATCTGGACACACAGGGATTACGCCCCTTAACTAAAAGAAAATTGAGGACATACCCCAAAGAACAATATCAAATATTGGTAACAGTTCGTTATATCGGAGACACATTACAATCTGATATTTTGTGTTTCTCATGGTTCGTACTTACGAATTGTGTATTGCGGAACATAGTTGAAGGTGCCATTATGCTTTTTACACGAAAATAACATCGATTTTTCACATTACGAGTAATTCTTTTGGTTCTTTTCTTCCGTTGCGGAACATACAGGGTGGGAAATAACCTTTTGCTAGGGGTCTGCAGGAAAAAGTAACAACAATTAATAAATTATGGTAATACCAAATGTTTACTACCACAATTGTGGTCATCACAAACTATTGACGGATAGCCCCAAAATCCATTCACGATAGCCCCACGAACCATTGACGGATAGCCCCAAACAACATTCACGATAGCCCCACAAACCATTGACGGATAGTCCCAAAAAACATTCACGATAGCCCCAGAAACTATTCACGATAACCCCACGAACCATTGACGATAGCCCCAAAAACCATTCACGATAGCCCCACGAACCATTGACGGATAGCCCCCAAAACCATTGACGATAGCCCCAAAAACCATTCACGATAGCCCCACGAACCATTGACGGATAGCCCCCAAAACAATTCACGATAGCCCCGCGGACCATTTCCGGCAAGGTTAGGTTAGGTTGGGTAAGTTTAGGTAAGCATAGTTAAAAAAGAAAAAAATCTCGTAAAAAAAGGCACGTTTGGAAACACTGGCGGGACCGCGTGACTTTCGACTCGAACAACGGCATAATGTTGTCGCTTTGCACAAAATGCAAGTTTATTCTATCAAAAGTGCTTATTTCTTGTTGTGCAGCAATCTACGGTGAGAAAATACCTCCACGAACTTTCAAAATGCTACAGAAACTCATTTCCGTAAGTAGTTTCTTCTGTAAAAATGAAGAAATGTGTCTCCGATATAACGAACTGTTACCCAAATATTAGTTACAATCTTCCTTACTCAATTTTCAAAATCGATTCATTCAATGAATACGAAAGAAGAAGAAAAACAATACTCTTGTGAGGACTAAAATATGCTTACCTAGTTTAAAAGCTGAGGTGGTAAAGGGGCACTCAGCACACATAAAGACAACACACAAGTCCAGTCGCCAGAGCCTCGTTGCCGTGTAGTACACGCCCAGAGAGAGAATGGGGTGGGGGGGGTGAATGTTGAAATGCACCGTTGTCTAATTATTAAATTTTTATTTCCATCACGACTTTTGTGATTTTGGATATTTCATTTAAGTAAAAACTTTCCCCTCCTGAAGATTTTTTTCTCAGGTGAGGAACTGACGCAAGACTGTAACTTTATCCTGGGTTGTATGCAACCACGGAGCACAGATTCACAAATCACGCTTCCCCGTGTGCAAAGACGTGTGAAGGAACACGGTCTGATTGAAACAGTCGCTACCAGATGGCAGGAGTGTGTTGTGGGGGAAGAGGGAAATGTCACAACAAAAACAGCAGGGAAGACTATAAGCTTGTACTAAAGCTGGGATAAATGGCTACCGTCTGCCATTATACGGCCACGATAATATCTACCGATAAGGGCTTGAGCCTCTGAGCCTCAATGGAAGATATGTTGGGATCTGGCGGTTAGATATGAGTGGTACCAAGCACATTGATATTATGGAATTATTGTTTTTCGCCAGATTGAAATAAGTGGAGCATATGATTGGAAGTAATTACAAAACAGTAATTTTACCTGTAGTATTATATGGATGTGAAACTTGTTCTCTTACATTGAAAGAGGAGCATAAATTAAGAGTATTTGAAAATAAGATCCTCAGGAAAATATTTGGGCCTAAAAGGGATGAGGAGACAGGTGAGTGGAGAAGGTTACATAATTTAGAACTGCATAATTTGTATTCATGTCCAGATATTTTTAGAATGATTAAATCAAGAAGACTTAGGTGGGCAGGCCATGTGGCACGAATGGGGGAGGAAAGACGAGTTTACATGATTCCTGTTGGGAAACCTGATGGTAAGAGACCTGTAGGAAGGCCAAGACGAAGATGGAGGGACAACGTTGAGATGGACCTAAAGTAAATCGGTAGGTATGGAAAAGAGTATATAGATCTTGCTCAAGATAGGGACAGATGGAAGGCCTGTGTTGCTGCAGCCATGAACCTTCGGGTTTAAGAAGGCTAGAGAGTTAGAGTTAGTTAGAGTTATATGATTGGAAGAAACTGTGATTGCTACTTAGCCCCGTCTAGTTCGCTGCACTTTTTTACTCTCTCTGCACTCACGCGTTGTAGTTGATTACACGGTGCAACACGGACTCCTCTACTTTGTTCATTTGGTGTCCAGTAGTGTATTTGGTGTCTGCACCGTTTGCACTACGTTCTGGGGAGTATTGTAGCGTATAGAAAGCAGGCATTTGTTGAATCTTCTGAACTTGAACCCCGCTATTCCTCAACTTGGTTCAACGTAATTTACTTGCACCAGATTGATACACGTGGACTACACCTAGCGTCTATCAAGTTGGAAACCCAAATGAATGGACTTGATGAAAACATTAGGCTAGAGTCTGACCATCACGTCTAGAAGTAGCTCATTGTTTTCATCCAGCTCGTTCAAATGTTGGTCCAACTTGGCAGATGCGTTAGTTAGTTGGTTCTGTCTTAGGGAACAGATGCAGGAGTGGAATACGTAGGACTGACACCTAAAAGAAAGTAGGCGAAATCCCTAAAACATTATCTACGTCACCAATATAAACTCTGATAATTTATTACTGTTTTAGTCCAAAACTTATTACAGTAAAACCTCGTTAATTCGGACTCCGATAAGCCGGACTTCGCTTAATCCGGACAGGCCAAAAAGGAAAAGCAGAATGCAAGTTTTTAAATGTGGCCAGAAGTCAATAATTGCATTCGTTATATTGCTTTACATTTTACTGTACTGTATAGTGTATGTAGGCCTATGCCCTTTAAATACACCATAATAAACTTGTTTTGTTGGTATAAATGGAGTTTTAA
This sequence comes from Lepisma saccharinum, assembly GCF_977018435.1. NCBI lineage: Eukaryota > Metazoa > Arthropoda > Insecta > Zygentoma > Lepismatidae > Lepisma > Lepisma saccharinum. Next base: position 39,885,705 of record NC_139247.1, on the reverse strand, counting down.
TGCACTTTTTACTTATTTCAGTTAATCCGGACTTTCGTTAAAACCGGTCAACTTATCCCTTTCATTAATCCGGATTAACGAGGTTTTACTGTATTTCAAAATGAATTCCCTCAAATATTTCGTTATGTGCAATATGAATGTAATGACACACGTAGGGAATGCAGCAGCCACTGGCAACGGCAAAGGGACAATGGGGCGACACCCTCTCTCCAACACACACGAAGCATTGGATAAATAATTATATTTTAGCCTAAATATACCATTTTGTGGTTATGTCGAGATGTATAAATAAGCTATATAAATATAACATGTCTCCAGACTGTACAGTAGAAAGTAATATCCTTACACGAAAGGATACCATACTGGCCTAACATTTGTAGAGTACATTAAAAGTATAAAAAGATAATTGCTGGTTGCAAGTTAGTTTAATAGGAAGAAAGAGAATAGAAGATGTAGCAACATATGACCTCAAAACTAATTGATATGGGAACAGAGAAGACTGTTGCAGTGGCTAAAGTTTGTTGTTTTTCATCCCAGATTAGTTCTGTAAAAAAGTATTTGATCTAATTAACATATTGTCGCGGAATTACAAAGTTTGTATTAAAACGGTGCATGAATTCAGAACGAAAAACTTCAAAATATGATTAAGAACAAGTACTAAGTACGCTTCCGCCGCCTCAAAGGAGAATGCTTCAAGATTATTGACCCTGTTCCTCAGTAGCGTACGCAGGATTTCATCAAGGGGGTGTTATTTAGAAAACATTCTACAAATTCACATTACCATTGTTTTATTATACTTTAATAATAATAATAATAATAATAATAATTAATTAATTAATAATTCTTATAATTAATTAATTAGTTTAATTACTACTAATAATTACTATTAATGCAGTTGCTATTTATGAAAAAAATAGAACAAAATTACATTTCTTTTGTTTCTTTGTTACAAAATAATTGTCTAGTCAACGGTTATTTGTATATGATAAGTGAGACATTTTAAGTGTGAAGAAAATCCATAAAAACAAGCAAATATATTACATTTATTGAAATAATTGAAATATGAAACTCATTCAAACAGCCGCGCTGGTCTAGTCTGACAACTTCGTGGGATATCCGGGTTCGATTCCCGGAATTGGTTGGAATTTATCCAGCCTTGTCTCCGCACCCAGCCTCATAGCAATGGGTACCTGAGAGCAACCCTGGGGGATGAAGGCTGCCGGAGCATGGTGCTGATCACATCACCTGCAAAATGGCCGAGATCGAGAATGTGTGGGGCCCACCACACCACTACGTGTGCCTTCATGGCACGGTGCTATATGCACGGGGGAATTTACATTACCTTTACCTATGGAACTCGCCCAGGATGATGATGAAGCGCGAGAATACATGTTGCTAAATTCCACTGAGTCTATGTTTTCATTGAGAAGTAAGTTTATAGACATTCCAACACATTTATCACTTCTAGGTGATTCACAAAGCACTTCTTCAACATTATTTAATGATGTGGATATAGACTCAGCATCACTTGAGAGTTCACAAGGGGATGTGAAATCGGGAAGAACGTTTGCAATAACGTCGGCACACTGCGACGAAGCAAGGAATTTTCACAATTCTCGCGAGAGTCACTGCGCGACTTTTTGCAAAAAAAAATTGCAAAATTGGACTTTGCGGCCGCTTAGATTGTGTTTGGAATGTTGTGTTTTTCTTCATGCTGCATGGGAATAATAATTCAAATTATTATTATTATTATTACTGTCGCAGATCTTTGACTGTGATAAATTAGCCATTTTAATTTTTTTTACAGCATTTTCCATAATATTTCAAAAGCTCAAGGGGGGGGGGTTAAACCCGGTAACCCCCCCCTTGCGTACGCCACTTCTGTTCCTACAGTTTTCAGCTCCCGTTTCAGCACACCTCCAATTCACGTCATTTCTCGTCAACCAATAACTGTCCACTGCTTCAGATTGATACACCTGCATATACACACCTCGGAATGTCTTTCCATCTGTCTAATCAAACAGATTCTTAACGGTAAATAGAATTGTGTGATTTCAAGTATAAAACTGGCAGGTCGAATACAAAGTTTTAAAATTCTGTTCCGACCTCTGACTTTATACGATACGTTAGACGGTTTGAAGAAAACTTTGATCGCTGAAAGAGAGGAAAGGGAAAAAACACACTTTCTTCGCTTTAGTATATTCAGCTTTGTACAGCGCACGATAAGATTCATGCGCGACCTACAAAATATATTACATGTCCTTCCGCCTCTCGTGACGACGTTCCTCGGACTTTCCGGCTGACGTCTCCAGATGGCTCCACTATCGCTGTACCACAGGGTTGTTACACGTCCATCCAGCCTTTCTCTGGAATATTCACTACGGAAATTGAATCAACTCGTCGCAAACGGGTGGACTATCTTGGACGCAGGAAACGTTAACCCGTAAACACGCTCTAATGGTCGCTAAGATGATACGAAGCCAATAGGATTGAGGATAGAGTTATTGACCCCACGGAGCAAGCGTGGATGTGTCTTTTGTTGGGAAGAAAGCCTGTATACAGCCTATCTATAAAGGAAATGCCGTTACTGAATGCGATTTTCTTCAAAAGACCTTCCCAGCGAATTATTTGTCACTCGCAGACTATAAATATACACCGAGGCTTTACTCCTTCCCCAGTTGAATGTACAACATGGTCACGAGTTTTCTTTTATGTTCTGCTCTCAAAGAAAGTTCAATACATGAAAAGTTTTCCAGAAAAACCAATGCTTCTTCACATGTATTTCAGTATTGACTGTATAGATGGCAGCACTTACAAAAGTATGAAAACATTTTCCACAATATCACACCATATCAGCAGATTATGTCAAGTCTAAGTAAGTAAATTTTGTAAATAATTCTGAATTTTTTGAAGCACTTAATTGGGGAAAAGAAATCTAGAATTGTCTTTATGTGGAAATTTGTGAGGATCTCACCCAAGCAAGATAAAAATAATTGCACCCAAAATAACCTCTGCATATTCCACAACTTGCAAGGACATGAAATCCAAACCAATTGAGGCGCTCTGAATAATAACGGCAGATCCCAACCAAAGTTCATTTTGAGAAGAATGACATCTTTTGTTTAATTTCAAAACTCAGGAGATTTTTAACATTATGACGTAAATTTTTTAGGTTCTTTTAAATATGGTTTTTCAAATTTATCTGCAAATTCTTGAACCATTGTTGTTAATATCTTCACAAATTTTGTGCTGTTTACTAGGAAAAATATACAGAACTGAAATAATGGTGTTAAACTTATTTATTGAGTTTACCTTTATTTAACATGTTTATTAATCCAGCTCCATTCCCAAATTTTCACATTCTTCTTCAACATCAACACCATCATGAACAAGATTTTTATAAAAATCATGACAGACGGGTGATATATATTTCAACAGTTGCATCAGGTCATTGTATTTAGGTTTCTTAATTTTTCTCTGTTAACTGTACTTCTGCTGTAACTTAAACAATGAAATATCTAAAGTTTTACCTCGTTTCCTAAAATTAACTGTTTGATGCATGTCAATGTCAGAATAAGATAAACTAAATTTTACAATATCAGGATTATCATGTTCCACAATAATGGAAGTTGATTGATTGATTGATTTGCTTTATTTTACTTCGCTTCTTGTGTCACTTCTGGCTAATTTGCGAAGATGGGGATGAGTGATGATATGATGAAATTGATGAATGGACACTCGCAAACATCAATGCCCAGGCCAGGATTCGAACCCGGGAACCCTGGCGTCGTAGCGCGATATGGTAACCACTCCGCCATGGGGGCCAGCAATGAAAGTAACCTTACGTAAAAGCAGAGGAGCACCATCAACAGCTTTTTTTTTCTGATGACGAAGTCTGAACCAATACTATTTTAACTGTTTCTGCATAACTTCAGTTTGTTTATTACCCATTCACTTGAGTTTTTCACTCGTTATTTACCTTTTCTCGGAGATTCTGGCTTAACAACACACGCAGTCACGGACGCTGTCATATTGTCTACAACGCCACCGAACTCGTACCGGACATAAACAAAAGCACACACAGTTGGGATATGTTATTTTTTCACTGATAATATTTTCATTTTGGCATATTTCAATTCTTTTGATACTTCAGTAGCGCAAGTAATGCAAGAAAACACAAAAGTCTAAATTTCATTTTAAGGATCATGTTTAAGAATTAATCCTCAATTAATGCACTTAAACAAAAATATACACAAATACATGACATATAAATTCATAAACATCACAAAACTTTGTCGAGTTGTTCCATTAGTTTTGCTACACGAGATATATCCTTTTAAAATTAAAAGCAAGAAATACAGTACCATAAATCACAGATGAATTGAAAATCACAATCAATATACCTAGGGTGTTCAGTGGGGTGCATAGAAAAGGAGGTTAAGTGACCACAAAGAATAGTAGCAATTTATTTTTAGTATGCAGTATTATATTTTACAATATTTTCACGAATGTTGCTTTGTCTTGTTTTTAGGAAATATGGGCCAAAGATGGTCTGTTAAATCAAGCCCCTCCTCTACAATAACACAATATTTTCAAAATATATGTTCTATATGTGATATAAAAATCAACAGAATTAAAACTTAAATTTGTGACACCTGAAGAAAGCCTGCTTACGTTCCTCACTTGAATCTAGTATTCAAGTTTCGGCGTGTATCTTACTTTCCGAGCAACCCACGTCCTAGAAGCGTGAACTGTATACAATTTGAAGAGGAGGGCGGCAAGTATGACACAAACAATATTTTATTAAAAAAAATATATGTAATATGTATAATTCTGATGAGGAATTTGGTGGCAACAAGTGAATGAATGAATTGTTGTTTTTAAGTCAACTTTATGCACAGAAAGGTTAATCGGGACTGGACCTAGAGTTTAAAGTGAGATCCGAACCACCGTGCCATTTGCTGCCACCGGATATCGAACCCGGGACTTTTTGATTACAAGGCGACGAAGTTATCACGGCATTGGGGGGAGGGGGGGCGGCAAGAAGTGCTAAGTCCTACTTTCATCCTGAGCAATGAATGCATAAGCAATAACGAGCAATAAAAAATAAGTTCCCTTCACACAGCAAAAGAAATTCCAGCCATTAAAATGCCATACAAGAAGCGCTCTAATTTCTGCTAGATAATGGAAGATGGCGGCTTTGTTTATGACTGGGGTATATGGCCTTAATGCGAAGATATAAAGACGTTGGGTGGGGTACGTTTTGTATAGAAGCATTCACGCCTTCGCATCAACCAGTAGTTAGTATTCGTAGAGACATCTTGACAAATTACTTAACGATCTAACACGATTAAGAAAATGGTAATACAAAACTCCTCTCGCAGCATATAAATATAAATAGCTCCCCTCTTTTTTTTTCGCACACTGACAGGACATCTGATGAAAATTAATATAGGTTTTTCCGTACCTGCTTATTAGGTGAAATTTCCATTCTTAAGCGCGCAGAATAATAGCTTACCCCCACTCTTCTTCTACCATCTCAACCTTCTTAACGTAAGCGATGTTCTTTTGTTTTGCTTTTTTTTTAAAGCGGCACCTTCTTTTTCCTTTTTCAGGCAGAAATTGGTCTTCGCCTCGAAACAAGATGGTTGTGAAGACGTGTTATGACTTTATGGATTCTGACAAATGACTTTCTACGAAATTAAGACATATAAGTTTATTATCCTGAAGGATAATGATAGACTGGCAATTCTACAGCGCAAGGAAGCCCTGTAATTTGAAACTCGGAACACAATGGCTGTATTTTTAATGAATTTTTACCTCCAAGGCTCAAACAGCCTGAGCCCTGCACTTTTCTTCCTCTTCTTCTTGTGCTTGAGCTCACAGATTGCCCGGGTAGGATCCATAACGAACAACTGAAAAGAAAGATTTATACGCTTCTTTCTTTTCGGAAGGTTTTTGATTGATATGACCAAATGTAATTTCAGTTTCTCTCACCAGATGGCACACATTATGCGCTGATAACACAGTGATCAGTTTAGTTTGCTTAGAGCTACTTGCATATTGTAAATTGATATATTAATATCTAAATTTGAATACAAAGAAATGAGTTTCGGATAGAGAGTATAGATTTCTATACAAAATTGAAATTACTCAGTGTACCTAACAGATATGCGGGTAAACAAATTGTTAACTTTGGGATAAATAGTGATCTCTCATTTTCAGGTAATCAGGATAAAAATAAATCTAAAAAAAGGAAGAATGATGATGGTGTTGATCCAAGAAAAAAAGTGAGATAATTAGTCTAATGCTCCAGGCATACACACGATTAAGATGCTAATAAAATTACACTTGACATATATATTGATTGATTTGGTTTATTTTACTTTCGTTTAGCCACTTTTGGCTAATCACGAAAATGAGGATGAGTGATGATATGATGAAATTGTTGCCATTGTAATTTAATGGATGATGTGGCAATACTGCTTAAACGTGTGATAATCTTTAAACCTGGCAATACTGGGCTCCTATACCGGGTGGTCCATTTATAATGATAGTATGGAATATCGCATGCAAAATGCATCCAATCGAAAAATTGCACAGAATAAAAGTTTGATACTATTGAGGGGGTAAGTCAATGCCGCAAAAATTTCGCCGCCGACACCCACCCCTTAGGGGGGGTGGGGGGTTAATTTGAAATTTCAAATGGAACACCCCATTTCGTTTTACATATTTGGATTCCGTGTTGAAAAAGAAGAATTTTTTGTTTGAAAAATTTTTGTAAAAAAATTGCAAACTTCGAACATTTATAAACATTTGGTAATTTCGGATTCATTTTGTTCCCTTTATGTAATAACGGTTTTGGTTTCCGTTGAGAACATTGCATAAACGAATTTCATTCAAAAAATGTGTGCAAAGAATTCGGCAAAAGAAAATTGTTTGCAATTTATGTTTTTGTGTAACAATAAATAATATTAATTTGTTCCAACTCTTTGGTTTCAAGGAACAATTTCATATGAACATATAACGATTAAAAGTTGTATTTAGCTTAAGAATGAGCTTACTGCTTTCGTTCAAGCTAAATAGGATTTTCAGCTTTTTACAAAACCTGACTTGCTGTATAAAGCAGAAAAGAAAATAACCTTTTACAAACTTTTATTTCTGAAGTTCTAATTAACATTAAACAATTATGAGGAGGTCCTTGGTAAGTCTCCTTCACCTGATTTATACTGAAAGGTTCAGATACAGGAATTTACGGAGAGTGCCCCGATTGTATCGGCGAAGATTCAAAAATGTAACCATACTTAAAAACTAATACAAGATAGAAGCTAATATAACACATTGAAAATTATTACTCACGGTTGTATAGTTCAGCGCTGTACTTTTAACTTTGTAACGATCGACGCTGAAAAGGCCATATATTTGAGAGCTCTCAACACTTAAAGAATACTCACTATCAAATCACTGAGCACTAGTATTCTTCAACTTCTGGTTAGCACTTCCACTTCATTCCTCCTGTCTGTATCCTTAAAAAGTCCGGTAGAAGTCACCTCTCGCCGATTCATCACACTAGTCTTTTCGTCTTTCAAACTACAAGTTCACCATTCGTGTTCTCCTTTGGGCTCGAACTATCTATGCACTTTTGGGTCTCGCGGTGATGAAAACTAAAAAATGTCAACAGCTCGAACGACTGCAAACTTTTTCGCGTTTTTCCAGCAACGCACGCGCGGACTTCAACCACAAAGACCAGACGCTGTAACTCTCTTTCGCCGACTGCCCTCTTTGTGCGCCAAAAGTCCAGAACAGTCTATTACTTAAGAGAGATGTGAAGTGTTCTTTCTCCTCATTCGTTCCGGAGGAAGAGTCTTACAATAATCGGTTATAAACAACGAAATTAAGTATGTTACTACAGATTAGTTATCATTTGAGGTACACAAATAAATGTTTAAAGGAGCAAATGTTCAAAATGAAGACAGTTCTCTTCAATGCATTTCAAAACACGGTGTCTGAAGCTCCACACTGTTCGTCCCAAATGTCAGGAGTGATAGAGGCACAAGCATCAATAATTCGTGCCGGATGTTTTCTGGCGTTGTTGGAACTTCGTGGTAACACTTTTCTTTAAGTACTCCCCAAAGGCAGAAATCAGGCGACGTGAGATCGGGTGAACGAGCTGGCCAAGAAACGAGTCCTCCACGTCCTATCCATCAACCAGGAAACTTTGTGTCCAACATGGCTCGAGCCTGAATGGAGTAGTGAGTAGTGTTGTTCATATGAAATTGTTCCTTTGAAACCAAAGAGTTGGAACAAATTAATATTATTTATTGTTACACAAAAACATAAATTGCAAACAATTTTCTTTTGCCGAATTCTTTGCACACATTTTTTGAATGAAATTCGTTTATGCAATGTTCTCAACGGAAACCAAAACCGTTAGTACATAAAGGGAACAAAATGAATCTGAAACTACCAAATGTTTATAAATGTTCCAGTTTGCAATTTTTTTACAAATTTTTTCAAAAAAAAAAAATCTTCTTTTTCAACACGGAATCCAAATATGTAAAACGAATGGGGGTTTTCCATTTGAAATTTCAAATTAACCCCCCACCCCCCTAAGGGGTGGGTGGCGGCGGAGAAATTTTTGCGGCATTGACTTACCCCCTCAATAGTATCAAACTTTTATTCTGTGCAATTTTTCGATTGGATGCATTTTGCATGCGATATTCCATACTATCATTATAAATGGACCACCCGGTACTATATCACTTAAAAGGGGATGGTGTAAATTTATTGTGCTTAAGAATTTACCAAATTAAAAATTGCTTTACTACTATTCTGATGTAGGAAGCACATATCTACTTCATTATTTACATATATGCCATTTTGTGTTTATTGTAACTCAAAGTTCGTGTATTACTGTCAAATTGTGAAACCTATTAGAACTGCATATGTTGGTTATACTATATATTTCGAGCTCATTTCTTATGCTCATATTCAGGCACATCAAAAAGGATTGACAGGAGTGGACAATAGCCAATTGTAATGACCCCGAGTTTGCCATTACTTCGTGGTTTTATATTATTATTATTATATTTTATATTATTATTATTAGTATTATACAGTTAATGATTCATATATATATATTCATAAATATATTAATGCCTTCAACCAATTTTCTAATATGGCCGCCTTTATAATCAAAATTATACACATATCTACAAGTATAATAGCGACAAATTTAAGCAATTTACATAGTTTCAACATTAATCGTTTCATTTGCTTTTAAATATTCTAAAGATTGTTGTAAGTTTCATTTTAATCAAGTTAGTGAAGCCTAAGTTATTAATTTCTGAGTTAAATTCCTTATATCTATTTGTTGTTTCATGTTTCTGGCAAACGCCGTTCGTTTCTCTTACATTTTAAAAGCCATTGTTGATTTATTTAAACTCTTGTGGTGTGAGAAGATCACGTGCTTTTCATTGCATTGTTGCCACCACATACCTAAATTCACTGTGCCAGATTACTGTATATTTCTAATATATTACTGTTGGCTTTTATCGAACTTCATAGTATTAAAAGGTTATTATGTCTGGTAACACTGTGTAACTGAGGAGGTGTTTTCGCCTTCCAGGAAAACGGTTAGGAGTCGCGCGGAGAGATTTGAAGTAGCAAGAGGTGCTTCGCGTTACGGAAAAGATTAGGCTTACGCATCTCGTGCTGTACCGTTCAAAAGTATTTGAATTGTAACTTTTAGTCTTACATGATATACGTGCGTGTCTATAATAAACGTAAAGTTGAACATATTGCGGTTTTTCTTTATTTCGAAAGTGTATTTCGTACTTGTGGATACCTGCATCAGGAGGACAACCTCGTGGGTTGTCATTGGACTTCACCTGTGGATCCAAGGGGAAGGAACGCAGTATCTCAACCCGACCCCTGGGATTATCCAGCATGCTCTGCTGAGCTTATAAGGTAAGTGTACTTGTGAAGTGCACTGCTACGCGGGACGTAGCACAATCTTCACTTTCACATATTACACCCCAGTAACTGCTTTTTGTAGACCAATGAGGCTCTACGGCCAGTATTTTCCTCTGTAGTGATGTGTGTGTGTTGTCCTGTTCTTTTACCTTATAGGTGCTGAGTGTCTCTTCACAGCCTCAGCTTTAAACCCAGGTTACCTCAGACATGTGTCGATTTTAGTTATGGTAAGAGGGTGGCCCCATATAATGTGAAGGGTGCAAAATACTCTAAATGCTGAGGCACCTAGAATTTTCAATTCAATCAATCAATAGGGCATGCCCATAATAATGGTACGGTTTTAAAAAAAACCTGAATGGGTACATTTTGGTATGGAGATTCTGAATTTCTCTTCCTCGAATATTATCGGTACCAGAAATATACACAAATTTCATTCCCAAACTTCAATGTTTCTTGGTTGTACTAAAACAGGAGGAAAGTGATAGGAGAAGAGGAAGCGAAATACAAAATTAACAGAGAAAGAGATTGAATGACTAAGTTCATGTGTGTGTGTGTGTGTGTGTAACTTACATAATGTCCATATTTATACCTTGCCCACGCTTACAATTTTCTTGCGCTGTCCTTGGCCCCATTCGAGGGGAATCTACATTACATTACAAAGATCCGCACACACAATTCAGTAAGTAACGGCACTTTCCCATACAGCACAAATCTCAAAGGGATATCCATTGGATATCCACAATGTCCAGATCAGATCCATGGATATTATGGATATCCATAGGATATCCATGAGACGTCTATTGGATATCCAGAACAGGATATCTGAAACTCGACCAATTTTAGACATTAATACATAGCCCAAACATGTATAGAACTAGCTGTCAGAAACATTGTCCAAATCCAATATCCAATATGTCGCCAGATCTTGTCCAGAACTGTATATGCGAAACACGTCCAATTTTGGATATCCAAAACACATCTAGATCTTGTCCAAATCGGGATATCCAAAACAAGTCCAATTCTGGATATCCAAAACATATCTATATATTGTTCAAAAGGATATCCAAAACACGTCCAATTCTGGATATCCAAAACATATCTAGATCTTGTCCGAAATGGGATATCCAAAACACATCCAATTCTGGATATCAAAAACATAGCTAGAACTTATCCAGACCTAGATATCAAAAAATGGACATAAATATTTCCGTTATGTATACTTTTTCATACTTTATCGTGGAATTGAAACAATAATTATATTGAAGCATTAGTGTTTATAAACTTATTTACCTCAACGCTACAACACAATCGAGACTCAAATCGAGTCAATTCTCCAAGGAATATTCGTAGAATACAAGAGCCATATACTATATTAGCGATGTCCATTTTACGTCCATAGCACCTCCCGCCCTGGATATTCAGAGGAAAACTCTTTTAGCCATTGTCTGTGTCGCAGCAAGTGCAGGTGAAAGTGCGTTGTGTCTGGCTGGTTGACGTCAGTTTGAATTCAGGAAGTTGTAATACGTGGCAGTAAAGAACAAGTTCTCTATACTCTGCTTTTCATGGAAATGCGTGTGAATATAAGATATTTATCGGATGTGTAGACGTGCGAGTGGGTTTTTGTGAGTGTGTCTGAGAGTTTGTTTGTGTCTGTGAGTGTGTGTGTTTGTTTCTGTGTATGTGTGTGTGTGTGTGTGTGTGAGAGAGAGAGAGAGAGTTTGGTTTGAGTTGCTGTTTTAAGTCCACTTTATGCACAGTAAGGCTAATCGGGACTGGACCTACAGTTTAAAGTGGGATCCGAACCACTTGTGCCTCCACTGGGTATCGAACCAGGGACCCCTTGAGAGAGTGAGAGAGAGAGAGAGAGAGAGAGAGAGAGAGAGATAAAGAAGTGCATTTTTCAAATATATGTGTACAAATCTATGAAATCCCCTTCCTTAGCCTCACAAAAGTGTTTTTACTAATGCTAAGTATTTTCTCTTATACATGCAATTTCTTAAGGATTTATATATAATTCAGTCCAGGAGATATCTATTTGATGTCTAAATGGTGCCCTAATAAAGTTATAAAGTAATAACAATAAACTTCCCTGTTATATCCATATAAGATCCAAATGTAGTCTAAAACATGTCTATACAATATCCAAAGTATGTACAAAATGCATTACAAATACATCGAAAAAATATTTAAAACTGATCCAAAAAATGTTCAAATCACATCTAAATAATGTCCAGATAAGATCCAAATGTAGTCCAAAACATGTCCAACAGTGATCCGAAAATATCCAAAACATATCCATTTCTGGATATCACGTATGCGGACAAAGGGATATCCAGGGGATATCCAATGGATGTCTATTGGATATTCCTGGATATCCAGAACTTCTGACACAAATATCCAAAAGATATCCAATGGATATGTTTTAGACATTTGTGTGCTGTGTGAGTGACTCCTTGGTGTAGTCACCGGCAAAAAAAAAGTGGGATACCTATATCCTGAAACACTGGGCTGTCCTGCAATGCGATATGTATGGGAGAGTTGGTTCATCGCCGTACAGTTAGCCAACACACGTAACGCATTGCAGAAAAGCCAGTGTTTCAGGACATGGGTGTCTGACATTTATTATCGGTGACTGTACGTACATGTTCTGAGGCAAATTGAAATATAAAAAAGTGGTTCTCTAGAAACAGCCTTTCTCAGTCCTCAGGTAAAATTTGAAAATTCTCGGTCAATTGGTTCTAGATATAATCGTGACCAAAAGTTACCCCGTAAGCTTACACAGACTTGACGACGAGTACTAAAATTTTCGCCTGGGTACAAGATCACCTTAAGGAAAGCTTACGTTTATGAATCACTGCTTATGTAGCAAATACATACAGTAACACATAAGTTGCACAAAGCTCGCGCTTCCCCATCAACATCAATGAAACTGCAAGTAATAAAAAGGAAGAAGAAAAAACAGTGGTTCCCATGTAGCGGTCCAATTATGCAAATAGTCTTTTGATGACGCATTCCGGGTAGGCCCTTTCACCGCTTTTCCCCCCACTGTTTATACGTTTCTGCCCCCTCCCCCTGCCCCGTTCTCAAATAACCAAATCATAACCTCAATAGAAGCAGAAAGCATATGGTGATTGAAACCGAGCGGGTAATCATTATTGGGTCCCCACGGGACACCCCTTGCTGTGTTCCCAGTGGGTGTAAACTTCAGTAATGGGCACCTCGTGTCCAACAGTTTGCCCCCAGCGCGCAGGCAGCCACAGGATCGTCATTTTCAATGACAGTGTTGCCAAGTTCTTGAATTTACTACTATGATAAAACTGAAGTCAGCTGTGGGTAGCAATCTTGTAAATAAGCAGTATATAGAATAACAGACAAGGTTAATGTTTCTCTAGTTGTGCGTCCACTATTCAATTGTTATGGAACGATGTGTTCAAGACCCAACAAAACCGACAATTAGAAATCTTAAAATGTCTGATTCATACACCATAAAAGGAAAAGACTACAATGATTTCATATTTTGCCAAAAGATGGCACCACGTATAGAAAGGAGGAAAAAGCATGATGTAATTTTTCTTTCTTATAAATGTTATCTGAGACGCCAGATTTTGTTAATTTAAAATGCACTTTCAATACCAATGATACAAAAAATACTTTACATAGCAGTTGGCTGTCTAATCTAATGTATGATCAAAACAATTTTGTATAAATGTTATTATTATTATTCCTTATTACGCAGTCACTATTAAAAGAAAAATCGAATCTGTTTTTTCAGACTTGCACGTTTCCAAACATTGCATTATAATTATAAATGTACATGTTGAAAGGTAAAAAGAGATTTAGTATCGCCTTGATTTCTTAATAATGTTTATAAATTTACATGTTGTATGATTCAGTTTGTGACGTAAACGTGAACTCACCAATCAGGATGCTTATGATCTAATGAACTAACCTTTATGTATTGTACTAATGAAGTCAGCTCGTTTAAGGAAATATGCAGATTACTATGATGTAAATATAAACTCACCAATGAAAGACTACCAACGTCAATGAACTAACCAAATTGTGATTAGATAATGGCGGAACGTTTAAATTTGTAATTTTCCAAAATGTAAGAAGATTTATCAACGTTAAAGAAATAATTGTTAATGAATATGTAAACTTTCTTTGTAAATTACTCAAAACTAAACTATGTATATTCCAAATATCTATCTGCTATAATTCAGAATATTGTATCATAAAATTACCTAAAGGCAGGAGTTCGAGGCTGAGAACATGAGTATAAATACGACGCATTTTGGCTTGAATAGGGGGTCAGATCCAAGGTAACTTAATATATAAGGTAGCGCCATCCGAAAATTGTCGATCATGCACGAGCGCGTGACGTCATGTGAGAGGATCGGTTATGCTCGGTGCCCCTTCGTTTATGTTCGTTCGGGGCTTGGCCGAAGCAAACGGCCACTATCATTTCCATGGGAGTTTCAGAGAGGGAAAGTGTTTCATTACTTTGAGGGGTAAATATTAATTATCATACTTCGGGATGGTATTGAGGTATTCCTTTAATGATTAGTAACATAATTAAAACATGCTACTTTTAAAAGAGGGAAAATTGCACATGCAAACGTATTGTAAAAATTCATGTTTCTGAAACCTGATCAATATATTACAAGGTTGTCCGTGTTCTCATTAGAATTTCAGATTTCATCATTTCATAAATCGTATTATGATTTTAATAAGAAACGTTGCATGCTAAAGAAGAATTGCATAGTGAAAGAGTTACAAAGAAAGGATTGATTGACAGATTTGGTTTATTTTTGCTTTTTTGTCTTTCTTTTAAATATGAAAGGAAAACACATAAGAGGTAGTCCGCCCCCTTTCGATCTCTTTCTTTGTTTCCACAAGCCGGCCTCCTTGGCGTAGTGGTTAGCACATCGCACTTCAACGCCAGAGGTTTGGGTTCGAATCCTGGCTTGGGCATGGATGTTTGTGAGTGTTCATTCATCATTTCATCACTCATCCCTATCTTCGCAAATTAGCCAAAAGTGGCACAAGAAGCGAAGTAAAATGAAGCAAATCAATCAATCAATATTTGTTTTCACATATACTATCACATTTACTAAATTCTCAATTTTCTCATTAAGGACAAATCAATGTCTTACCCGATTGGATTCGAATCCGGAACCCCTGGCGTCGAACCGCGATGTGCTAACCACTTCGCCAAGGAGATCGACAGAGGCCTCCGAGGTACTACGGGCCTCACAGAACGTCACAGGAGCACTATCGGATTATAAATTATGGATATTAGAGTTTGGATAATAAATAAATAAATTATATAATATATAATCTATAAATAAAAAACACCCGTTCTTTATTTATAGAATCTCAAAGAGAGCGATAGTTTTCCAAACTAAAAAATATATAATCTATAAAAAAAAACACCCGTTCTTTATTTATAGAATCTCAAAGAGAGCGATAGTTTTCCAAACTAAAAAATAATCCTATTTTGTTCTCACGATGATGAAAATAGAAGGCATAATCAAAAATAAATTGGTAACTATAGATTGACACAGAATTGAATAAGCTGAATTTTGATGTAACTCGTTTTTATGTGGTTCTCCGTTCTACTGATTAACTTTTAATTGGAGTCCAAACTTGAATATCCGTAATTTTTAATCCGATAGTAGTCCGGTATAATCTATTTACAACATTTAACACAACGCAGTACAAGAGCCTAATATTTAGTTTTCTGACTGAATAGATCCTTCTTATTCATTCAGAACGTTACAATCATTTACAGGAACATTTCAAATTTTACATAACATCAGAAAGTATTAAAATTATACTGATATACTTAAAATTCAATCTTTACCATTGAAATTATCAAGTGAAAGAAGCAATATACAATCTAGATAAAATTTTACTCTGCATTTGAAACTTACTCTAAATTCGAAAGAATTCCCAACCTTCTTCATATATTTATTTACTGTACAATAATTTACGTACGGATCAAAGTTCCACATGCAAAAATTTTTTGGAAAGTTTTAGGTGGAGGAAGAATGATGAAATAGTTTGTAAGATAGTAGTTTCAGACTTTGAAAACGCAATTCCAGTTTGTAATTTGCAGATATTTTAAATTTCTCTGGTTCAAATTTGGCTGCAAGTTATCGTTGTCATAGTTCTAAAAAAGTATTTTCTCGTATTAAGAACTTTACATACAAACGCGTGTAGAAGACGAGCAAAAGTGTACAAGTACTAATTTAACTAAGTTAACCTACTCGAAATACTTGATGAGTACTAGGAACATCAAATTTAAATGTCTTAACCTACTAATTCAAGCCTATAGAAATAGATTTATGATCACACGGTAAATGAAACACTTTGAGAATATCGATGAAAATATCTTAATTTAATTAAACAATAAAGGAGAAAAGTTACATGAACTCACAATGATTGTCTATGCAAGTGTACGAATCATTATTCGTTAAAGGACTTTGTCCGCAGATTTTCCATTTGCATTTCCATGTGTGTGTGAGTTGTATAACCGGAAAATATACTCCAAGGCTGATATGCGACACACATTTGTACATTAACGAAGTAACGTGCATTACACTAATCTTAGATCTTGCTCTTTTTAACAGAAATGTACTATAAAGAAATAATGTAACATGCATTGGTTTATATTGAGTACAAGGGTACAACATTATTCACAATATATTTGTGAAATACCAAAATTGAACAAAGTTGCAAAAATTTCAATGATGGGTGTAATATTCACTCATGCAATATTTACCATCGTGAATACAAGGTTATATAACTCGAATTAAAGATGTACTAAGTGAATTTCATTTCGAATAGCGTGAAAGTTAGTACGCGATCTTCGAAATGCCCATTTCCGACAACGTTTTTCACAATAATGTGAACATACAAATCACAATCAACATCGGTCTGTGTTAAATGAATTGTTAATAATTATAAATCCGACTTACATAAAATGTACAAAACAAATCAGTTAGGCTCACTACGTACTTCGCACTAGTTGAACACATTTTCAAGATATTGATGACTTTTCTTGTGGTACTGTCGGTTAGCTTACGTTGTAGATTTTGAACTTCTTTATTCAGTTAAAGAAGGTTGATAGAGGTTGTTTGTAAACTTTAATTTATTTGCTTCATTATGCAGACGTGTGTTTCTCCTTTGTAAACGATTGTATGTTTTCCAACAACGAACCATTGCTTGCAGTTTGTTCATATACCTTAGTCCATATATTTTTCTCTTTTCTGGCAGCATAGTCCTTAGCTTGTTTAGGGCACGTCTCCTTATTGCATATCTTTCGTAGCGTACATCTTTGCAAACCTTATCAACACGTCCTACAAGCGAATCATAATGTGAATATAAGTGTTTAGGAGAACTACACCATTTCCTCGATTATTTGGTACTAAAGTAATTGGGTGTAAATTTAGCGATGGCACTGCATTTGGCTTCAGCACGTTCTTTGGTGGAAAATACAGAAATTCTGCTTTTAGATCTCGCACATAATCATCTTCACAATAATTGGCACTGCACACTTGCATTTTTTACATTTCGTCTACAAGCATGAATCCACTGTTTACTTACGCAATTATCGACTGGAAATCTATGATATTTTATGTCAGTTCCTTTAGTTTTCTGGTTATAGTTTTCATAGCTTGCTAACTAACTAACTAACTCCCTAGCCTTCTTAAACCCGAAGGTTCATGGCTGCAGCAACACAGGCCTTCCATCTTTCCCTATCTTGAGCAAGTTCTATATACTCTTTTCCATCCCTACCGATTTCCCTTAGGTCCATCTCAACGTTGTCCCTCCATCTTCGTCTTGGCCTTCCTACAGGTTTCATAGCTTGCTACAGCACAATTAGACATAATTGCAGTCTACAAGTGCAAAAATACAATAAAAATAAATCGAACGCTACAAACAACCTGCTTGTTCCGATTTTTGCGACGTGTTAGTAGCTAAATGTACCCCGCACCAAACTTACTGCACATAGCAACGAGCACCGCCAAACACGATCCTCCCAGATGACGTAATGCATACGTACTTCACATAGCAACGAGCACCCCCCTGGGTCAGATCCAGTCTAGGAAGAAGTGAACAGGTTTACGCCGCTCTTCCGTAAAACCTAGATTGGCTGATTCTGGCGATAATACTAGTCTAGGAAGAAGTGAACAGGTTTACGCCGCTCTTCTGTAAACCCTAGATTTGGGCCACCTCAGTGTTTATCTTCAGACTAGTATATTTTTATCTACGAGAAACCATACTCAAGTTCCGGTTTTCGCGTTACCTACCTACCCGTTGTAAGTATCCCAGTGACAAAATAAACATTTACCTATAAACTAATCAATCGTGGTTGGATTTTTCTTAAACCTACCATGAGGTGGGTTTCATTGAAGACCATGAAGAGCCTTGATGTCCTCGACTACTGGAGTAAGAAGAGTTACCAGGAATGTAACAAGTTGTAGCAGGTAACGACGCACAACACTTTCAAAGGTCGCTTTCTCTTCAACAAAGAGTCGAAATAAATATGTATGTACTATTCGGTGTCTCGATGCTTTCCTTCGCCATTGCAATACCATGCGTCTGATTGGTCGACAGTCTGTATTTACAACAGTTTCCAAATAAGATTCCTTGTATCTTGAGAAAAAAATTCTGTGCTCTGACGTCACTTGAAGAGCGCAATTCCACGTGCTCGACGTTCATTTGACCATGCAAGGTCGATGAAATTGACGACGAACATCCAAGATCCCGCCAGGATTCAAACACAGGACTCTCGGTGGCGAGATCATGAGTCCAACTTTGTATGTAAGATAATATTGTTATACATGTGTACAATGCAATTGAACATAGAAACACTACGCTCATTATATTACTCTTTAGAGTGATAGAATAATCTCTGGTGATAAAACCATGGAGTAGCTTGTGGTGAAACATCGGTGTGACGTAATCATGAAGCTACAATGGCAGAACTTTCACCCAGAAGTAAACAATGTTCATTCGTAAATGTAAATAAGAAAGCTTCACTTGCACAAACAATTCTTACCAATACAAACTAGAGATATCAACACACCATTACAAATCCTTGCGTGTGGGATAATTTCGCTACAGTTGGGAGCATTAAGTCACAAATTTGAAGGTGAAAGGTTGACGAATCTATTCCCTCCACTTTTATTAGTGACTGAACTAATTATACAGGGTGTTCCAGTCACTAAGGTTTGATTTCTAAGAGTCTGTTCTCACTCACAGTCGAAACACTTGTAAAAAAGGTCTAAAAGTTTAGGCTGTCGCCTACTAAGAAGGGATTTTCCAAATTCATCTTCTAGGCGAGGAAAAGGAGTGTTAAAAATTATATTTTGAAACATTTACAGCCCAAACTACAGGACGTAGCAACACATGCAACTTAAATATCCTACTTCGAACATCAAACTTGACTATCTTATTTATCATGTGCCAATTTTAAATAAGGCACTGCTGGAGTAAATTTACATCTTTGACACTGCATCGTGCCACTGTAAAAATTAGTGAATAGTGAATTGAAACTACTTTCGAATGATTCTGAATAATATTGAAACAAGTATTTAGAGTATTATAGATAACTTCAGCTAGGCCTATGTGTTGTTTATTGTAATAGTTATATTAGTTTATTTTAATCATTGTCTGTAGTTTTTACCTTTCTTATGTTATTACAGTAGAGCGTCGATTATCCGAAGTAATTGGGGGACATGGGTGTTCGGAAAACTGGTTTGTTAGGATAATCGAACTGTACATGTTTATTTGCCAAAAAGAAGTACTGTACAGTAAATTTATTCATAAAAACAGGCATCTCTTTAAGTATGTATTACAAAGTAACGTACAAAGGCAACTTTAGTAGGAATATATAGTATGTGGTACAGTTTATTAAACAAAAATATGTACATATTACATACGCATTTTGCATGAACAATACACACAGTACACAAAATTAACGTTTAAAAAAATCCTTTATTTTGGTCTGTCTAAGCAAGCCTACACGCTTACGAGCAGCTAAGTCACGTACTTTTTTCATTACAGATATCTCAAAGTGAGCGAGTACACAGTTCGGTTAAGCGGTCGTTCGGTTGACCGACGTTCGGATAATCGACGCTCTACTGTATATCGAACTTACAGATGAGAGATCGAGACAGGAATGAGATATAGTTCCTCAAGCGACAAGAGATTTCCATTTCTCGTTTCGACGTGTGTCTTTACCATCGCTAATTTTGGGGTCAGATTCCCGGTGCATTATATTTCGGTCATTCGAATAGCATTTATTTCTACAATGGGATGCACAGTATTATTTGGCAAATTGTCCGTGATTATTTGCATTAAATTTTATCATCGATCCTAGTTACGTATATTTAAGGAACAGATTCTTACAAATGCTGGTACAGAAATTGTCAGTAGCTTATCTTCTTTCAATCCTTTAAGTTCTCGTTTGCGTTAAACAAAGAGAATAAATACAGTGATGGACAATTGGCTTGGTAATACTTATGCATCCAACTCTACTGTAGTTTATTCTTCTATGGTTTTCGAAAATGTCCAATCGATTTTGAAATACAGCATATTTTGTTTAATAAACTTGCTGAAAGCACGCCATCTTTGCAAGGAAAATAATACTGAAGTTACAACTAGGGTGACCAGACGTCCTCTTTTATCCGGACATGTCCTCCTTTTTAGGTGTCTGTCCGGCGTCCGGGCGGATTTTTTAGAAATCTGTAAATGTCCTCCTTTTTTGGAAAGAGTATGGCATCGACCATAGCAAATGTGCTGCATAGAGAATGCTTCCATACATAACGATCATCATATCACTTGGGGTGCGTTAAGTATTCGAGCAATGCTCACTTAGCATCTGGAAGCCAAACACGATCACTTTCCCGACTGAGTCATTAGTAGGATGCGGATTTATGGGCACTAAAAACCTCTCAAATAGGCACAAAAATGATGAAAATAGGCACTTAAAAGGTACTATATACTAAAAAATGCACAAAAATAGACACCCTAAAATTTTTAAAAAAAGATATTAAAATGGGTAATGAATGTGAACTTATTCAATTTTATTTTTACAATATACAGTTATACTGTATTGGCACTTCAGTTTATACATAAAAGTGCGCTAACAATTAACAAACTATTAATACTCTTTTGATCGAAATTCACATTTGTGGGGAATCGTCAGTTAAAGTAAGTCTCACAAAAAGAGCTTGTGCTAACAAGTGTGCGAATTTGAACAAACGATGAAAAAAACAATTTGCATCAATGTGACAAAAAAATGTAAACATTGTTCCAATTGAGAACCTCAAATCTGGCGAATACCAGATAACATCAACAAAGCCTTCTTTAATGTAGGGAAAGCCAAAGGCACGTAATACAAACCTGAAGTATGCAAAAATTGCAGAATAGCAATTTTTGGCACGATTAAACGAAATAGGTACTAACCCTCGAAATAGGCATTTATAGGCACTATAAAAATGCGTTTTCGTCCTAGAAACACCATGAAACGAACTTTAAACATTAAAGCCTGTGTTTTACTACAAATAAATAAAATAGGCAAAATTCCACACCCTAGTCATTAGTATTATTCTAACTCGTTGTTTCGCCCTTTGAGACTGCAGGAATGCAAGTAGTCTGTAAAAGTAAAGTGCTCCCCTGTGCTTTGCAACACGCCGTGAAGACGTATAGGGGGTGTGGAGTTAGAGCACCACACTTCATTGATCGCGGCTAAAGGTGGGGGTGATGTGATCAGCACAAAGCCCCTGGCCACCTTTATCCCCCAGTTTCCTCCAGGTATCCACTTTATACGACGCTGGGTGGGCGTCGGAGCCGCTTGAACAGGTAGAAAAAATTTCCGGATCTCCCCCGCCGGGGATCGAACCCGGGTCTCTCGCATGGTAGTCAGACGTCCTAACGACTGAGTCTGTGCAGTCCCTTTTCGATTGATTGATTTGGTTTATTTACACTTTTGGATAATCGCGAAGATGGGTATGAGCGATGATATGACGATTTTGATGAAGGGACACTCACACAGAACACCCATACCAGGCCCAGGATTAGAATCCGGGACCCCTGGCGTTGTGGTGCGGTGTGCTAACCACTTCGGCACGAAGATCGGCCAGTTCCTTTTCGAGTTATACATAGGCGATAAAAAAACGTGTAGTGAGAATTTTGATTATTAAGTTATATTTACTTTCATGAAATAACGAAGCGAAAGTGTAAATTCAACAATGATCTTGCAAGAAAATATCCGGCTTTTAAAAAGATGGAAGAAACGAATATGAGGTAAGTGTAAGGTGGCTGTCACTTTCCCCTGCTGTTGAAAGAGTGCTAGAAATGTTCCTGGCATTAAAATCATATTTCTTGAAACAATTTAAACTACCTAAAATTTTAATTCGGTTTTTGGAATTAAGTTAAAAATAAATCTTACTTGTTACGTTTGCATTCACTTGTGGGGATATTTTATTCTAATATCCAAGAATTAGAAAAGGAGTAAAATTATGTACTTCAAATTGTAGATATTGTTTGTCATTTGTTAAATAACCGATTAGGATATGGCTTTCTTTGCTTTGGTAAGAGGAAGTTATTGAAAGAGATCACTTGAAAAGTATCTGTGAGCAAGGCCTTCGCAAGATTTTTTAATATTGCTTAAATTGTGAGTAATGGCAAATGTGATGCCGTTTTTTGCGGTGTCCTCTTTTTTATGACTTTGTCCTCCTTTTTCGCCTCATCTGTCCTCTTTTTTGAATGTATGTGTCTGGTCGCCCTAGTTACAACTGGGTACATAAGTGAAACTGAACTTCATTTCATTCTCATCACTGCAATTTCGACAATCTGTGCACAGATTCCACAACCCGCGATAAACCAACCATTCTAGTAATTTCGGTTTTGCAACGAAAGGTGGCAGCACCATAAACGCAAGTCTACATGATTAGCTTGTGCTGTGCTATGTCATTTTCTCGTGACGAACGAAGCAAAATTAACAATAAACGTGACAAAAGAAGAAAATAAATTTCCCTCAACACAAAAATCTTGCACTCTCATCTTAACTGCAAAGAGATTTCCTTTTAATAAAGACGAACTAGAAGAGAAATCAGATAAAAATGAAAAGTTGATGAAACATCTGATAGCGACGGAACGTGCGCCCTGACATCTACCGGCCGGAATTGTCATTGCGGAGTATTTGTATAATATACCGTGATTTCCTAACAATAGTCTTGTTGGGTGTCCCATGCAATATATGGAAATCAGCGTCCAGAGCTTGCTTTATTGTCGACGTCCGTTTTTCAGTTTGTTACTCTATTGTGATGCTGGAGAACGAAAAAAAGAGAAAAAAAGGGCCATCTCATGGGACGTGACTGTGAAGGAATTTATTGTTCGGAATGGTTAGCAATAACCGAGGACAACCTGACCTGTCCGCTCAACTACCCCCACTCCCTCCCCCCTTTCCATTTATCTGACTGTGATATTCCGACGACCGTCGCTTACACCAAAGCTCTCTTCCCACCCCCTTTTTTTCGTCATGGCATGATGCAGCTCCTCTCCGCTTTGGACAAAAAGCTCGTTGACATGTCAGTTGATAATTTCTGGTGGAATATTTCAGTGTTGCAAACTTACTTTCTCTACCACCAGATTTGATTGCATGTAGCTAATCTCTTCTGTCCTAATTTACAATTTCAAACCGCGTTTCCCATAATGTTTTACACCCCCAAAAATTATTTCTTATTAAGTACGCTGCATGCAATAACGTAACTAAAAATTGCTAATTCTTTTACACATCAGAAATGCTACACAAGCTTGCAACATTTACATGTTTTCTCTTCATGCATTATTCCTAAATGAAAATACTTTAAACAACGAAGATAACCATATTCGAAAACCACTCTATCATCAAAGTAAAAATTTTTAGTGGAATGTTCCAGTGTTGCAAACTTACAATTAGTTCCACCATTATTGCATTTTTGTAATATTTTTCTTCTTAAATTCACAATCAATTCTATACAACACGGTTAATTGGTATTCTAAGTAATGTTCCACCCAATTTAATTTATTTTAGATTTCACCGCAGGTAAAATTCGCACTTGTAACCACTAACCCCGGGTCTTAAGAAGGGGTATTCTAAAAGAAATAGACACTTTCAAAGTTTTACGGAAAGAAGAGTTTCAATAATAGGGTTGAAATACTTATATGATTTGAAGAATACGTTCTGAAGATTACATTGGTAAGTTACAAGTGTTCTATGTGTGACCCTTTTGTAACACGACAGATATCAATCAATGTGATTGTCCAGTCCTCCCCAAAAGTCTCTCAGAACTTTTCCCCTTGCACAGACAACCAGTTTCCTAAAATTCCTTGCTCCAATCATAGATTGACTGCCTTGTGGGTGGTTGTTTACTATACTGTGTTCTAAAACGAAGTTGCACGATAGTAACAGAATTTGTTTTGCAAATTCCATCACGCAGAAAGCCTTCTCCACCTGGCTAGCGGCCATACTGCTCGACTTAACGTCAAGGGTGCTCACGTGATGCTGACGTCACGAAGACAAACGAAAAGCGGAGGTCGTAAACTTGAAGACTTTCTCTATACAACAGTACTAAATGCTTTCTGATGTAACAAACAAATTTCAATTTATAAAGCGTTTAAACTGTCTAATTCTTTTAGGATAACCCTGTATAATCACTAATGTGTCTTCAAGTTTATTGTGTGCAATTATAATAATGATGGATTCAAATCAAAGCCTGTATTGTGGGTTATTACAGACCCATTATGCCTTAATATATTAGAAATATACTCTAATACAACTAATAAAATCGCTAGTTAAGTATAATAGTATTAGGAACTATTGTCCGTACCAGCTAACTGTAGACCGGGCGAACGAGAACAAGTCTCTGCGCAAGTAGTGACGCGAGACGGCTCCACCAATGAACAGTGAGAGAAACGGGATTGTGTAATGTGCGACGGGAGTTTCCCGATTTCCTCCTTCGCTATGCAGCGTTGCAAACTTTTGAAAAGGATAATACCGAACGCACGGGACAAACGGACCGTATTTTTGTCTCCAGGTCCGTACGATTGGTTTGAGAATTTCTTGGGGAAATATTAGGGATAAAACTGCAAGAGCAAATTTTGACAAGCCGTGCATTTAGCGTACGGACTAAGGTCTGGGCCGCACATCCGTACATGTGCGGTCAAGACCGTATGGTTGGTACCGCTGCGCTTTCACCACTAGATTTTTCTCCTCCTCCTCTGCCGATATGAGGGGCCCTGCTCTATAGTTAGCTTGGACAGGGTATACCTTTATTTATATTTAATGTATTCAGTTTTATTTAGGGTAACGGCGTGGTATTCGGGTTATAAGACACCCATATGTCAATCTCACTTCCACGTAGTACACCCTGAACTTCGTTAGTACACTAACGAAGCTCTGGCGTCTGGCCAGTATAAGTCTCCATGGAACTTGTGTTGTCCATGTATGTTTGTGATTGTCCTTTCATCCATTTCTTCTTATCACTATTCATCCTCATCTTCGCGATTAGCGAAAAGTGCTAGAAAATCGAAGTAAAATAAATCAATTTAATCAAGAAACTTGGGGTAGCACAGCCTAAGAGCTACATTTTCCGACTACAAGGGGTGGCAACACTGCTGCTTTACCCATAAACCATGCTTCGGCAAGTCGCAATTGAACCGAGAAGTTCAAGACAACAGAGGCTTCGCAACCCTTGCTCCTTAACCGTTGTTGCTGTTACGTTTGGCAACGCAGCACAAAACAGTATCCATGGCAACGAACCTTCCTTGATTGGTCCACAGCCTCTTTTTACCCACCTACAATAGTGACGTATGTTCACTGACAGCTTGGAACTTTCGTTGCTTGGAGAATACGTAGGAACTAACCACAGTAAATTGTATCGACAGATTGCTACACTGACTTCGGAGTTCTGTGGCTGTATACCTCCCATGAACGCAAAATTCATCACTCGCACAAAAAGAGGGAAGAAAGATGAAGAAAGAAGATAAGAATCTGCTTATCTCCTTTTTAACAGTGAATAGAACGACGGTCAGTTTGTTTAGCTTGTTGAAGATATCAAAAAATTCCCGACAGGGGTCAGGTTGGCGATTGTAATCTAGAATGGGCTTAGGCCTGTCTTCATAGCTGATCGGACACGGGTGTTTCTTGGAGGTGGTCTTACGTCACAAGCCGGAATCGTTCTTTAAGAATGGAGATGATTCTTTCGCTTCTTCTCAGCGAACTGTTCATCTCGTTTCCGATGCAAACAGGAACGTAGGGATGTGTCTTTAGTGAGTGAGTTGTTCTCAACGACCCGTTCATCTTAATGAACGGTTCAAAATTCTGCATTGTTCACGTAAGAACGAAACGAGTTTCGAACATAAAAATTGAGACGAGTCTTTAGACAGTACTCGAAGAACAGTTTACCTCCATGGGTCATTACTTTTCTTACGAAGCATTCTTAACGAACTGGAAAAAATAAAAAGGCAAATGCAGTTGAATTTCCGGGAAACGAACTATTCTTAACGAACTTTAAAGAACGGTTCAGAGTGTCACGATTCCAAACGAATCATCGTGGATGAGGTTACAGACTAGGTACGTTCACATCAAGGTTTTGTTAGCGAACAGATAATAAATATACAGAAAAATGTTTCTTCATTTGGCCTACAAAGGTAATAAGAAACAATGGAGTCAGTGTTTCCAACGCGGCACAATTATGCAAAAAGCTGTATCATCAGCAAAGAGGAAGAAAAAATGCTCGAGCACTAGAATTAAATGATTCCTCGATGTGTTAATAAAAACAACAAGAACATTAAAGATCTCAAATTATTTGTTAAGGTGCCACTGCTTAAATCTGTTCCACTTTCTATACATCAGAAAGTTTATGCTGGTACAGTTTCCGCCGCTAGGTGGTTCTGTCGCCTGCTGGAAGACCTTGCCATCACGTGAGTGCTTCCACCCACAAGAGGAGCGCTGGAGACTACACGTGCTTCGTTCTCTGCCAATCCAGTATTCGCTGTTCACTTTGCCCGGGAATTTGAATACAGCGTTGCCAGGTTCACAGCGGAGGAGATGGTAAGGCAACCGACAGGTATTTCAGGTGGCTTTGATACTTTTTGCTTGCTGTTTCGTGCAAAAGCAATGCCGGTCCCCATGTTTTGCATTTAACATACGATTGGCAACAGTTCGCAGACGACACACCACTTATTGTAGGATCTGTACCAGGATAAGCCTTCTTACCTACAGCGCATGCGCTCAAATAAACGAAGATGAGTGCTTAAAAAAAACCACTTACCCATAAACTGCAAGCAAGGGTGAAGAAGAAGCACCAGGGAAAATGGATACCTGAAAAGTATAATAAGGCAAGATTTCATTACAGATGTATGTATTTACTTTCAACATGAATGTGAAAACTTACTCAATAAGATGTACACAATGAATGAAGTCAAGTTTAGACAACTTATAGAGTGAAAGTAGTGTTGCAATTACAGTGTACAGAATAATGGAAACATAGTCCCCATGTCTAAATCATACATGATAAAATACTCCTTTACTAGTTTTGAACTCAAAATTAAAATCAAAATCACACACATACGAAATTGAATGAATAGATTAAAAAAGCTGTGGCAGTCATTTAATTCAAAACTGGACCACTTCAAACTGTAGCTAATTGATATAACGCTCCTGTTTAGATAAAGTGGCACATACTTCAACTGTTCAACCCTACACAGAGTGGTCACAAAGTGGGCCAACCCCCCCTCTTTATTTTCGACACTAAGACGACTATGATTGAATGCTTGGTATACACACATACCTGATACTTTACGAGTCCGGGACAAAGGCTTGGAGACTGTCAATTTCGTAGTACAGCCGAATTCTACAAAAATGTATACACAGCGAAATCGTTATTTTAATTAAATATTGTTGTGTCTAAATGTAGGTGAGGTGCTCCATGTTAATGTTTTCTGATCGTTTGCTTTTGTTATGCTGAACGCGGGTTCAACTGGCGGCTGACCTCCATCTGTCCACCAATCGTTTTCGGGGGTGTGTGCCTCGATGAGTGCCAACAACCTCAGTTGCGAAGTTAAAGCTGTAGGTGCAACATCGCTCTCACATTACAACGTTGCCAAGCGTAAGTCTGTTTTTGTCCGTTGCTTTTATTGGCTTGTTTGCACAGTGTCTGGGTTATTTGTGTACTAATTTTCCGTGCTTTGTGTACTATTGTACATCTTTTATCCAGTAACTGCACTGATCAACTCTCTCTCCCGATTTGCAGTACGTTTGGCAACATGCTTGAGTATCCGATGCTCATTTGTCTTGTCCCGCCAGGAAATTTCGGTGCCTCGTGACTCGAAAACGCCCGATGTCAGTCGAGGAGTATTCAACTGATCGCTGATTCGTTGTTTCCCAGCCGCCAGCTGGAAATGCTACCAGTGTAAGTGATCAGTCTTATGTAAATTTCGTCTGCTTCATCTTGTCATCCCTCTCAAAACTGGCGCAATCAAGTTAGAGAATGGTTCAACTTTTGCACCATACAGACTCGCTATTTACGAGTAGATCCAAAAAATGTATTTCTCTTTACACGAGTAATAGCAGGTCTAACCCATTTAATATTGTATTTGAATTTGATATTTCCCCAATTTTTCAGTGTACTATATGTACAGAAAGTAATTGCTCGGTTGATGGTGGCGTTGCAAGCAAAACTTCAAAGATGAAAAATTTTGAGGTCAAATGTGTGACTAAACACATCATTCCCACCTCAAGTTTTGTTTAAACTAAGATATTCTCTTTTCTGTGAGTTGCATCCCAATAATGTATTCCATAAGGATATCCATGGGTGGCAGAAGATGTATCGGTCTGGAAAATTAAGTACATCTGACAGAAAATAAGCGAAGAGAAATTCGCGTCGCCAGTAGTGAAACAATTCGAAAACTTACATGATAAGTAAATAAATACCTACCAATAGAGGGTGTAGGTGAGTGGTTAGTGTTACGGCTTCACGCTCTGAAGGATGCGTGTTCGAGCGAGGTTCCAGATCTTTTCTTTTAGTTGCCAATGGGACACCAACATGTGTGTGTTCGAATTCGCATTTAGACAGGATTTTTTTAAAAATCTGTAACCACAGCACGTGCATTTTTAATCCATGATTTCACCTGCTAATTTCGAAAAGCACCTTAGATTTTTCCTTCTTAAATAAATAAATAAATAAATAATAAATAACCCATGGCGCGACAGACCTCGAAGGATCTTGTCCTATCTCCAAACTGCCAGCCTCCCTCCCACAATCCTACCTAGAGGTGTGGAGATCTTCAACCAGTAATGGGGTGACATGTTTTTTACATCCTATAGAACTACTCCATGGTCTGTAGGGATTATCGTGAACAGGATGAAAATAGGAATACTGGGTGCGAATTCCGGATAAGTAAAGGATGTTTATTATTTTGTCCCATCATTATTGTATATGTCCATTGTTGTGATAAACAACGTTATAAAGATACGACGAATAGTGGGGAAACAGAGAAGGATGGGCTTCTCTCTAGAATCATGTTGCCTGTGTTGAGCCAGAAAAATGTAAAAATATACGTAAAGCATTACGGTTGTTATTTACTTATTTATTTAATTTTGATTTTAAATGTCGATTAATACAATAAGACGGTAAGACCTCAATTAGGAACAAATAATAATTATTATTATTATGATAATTGACATTCGGTGTTACAGCAGTTACAAAATATCCATAATAACCGTCCATAATGTTTTACTCACATATGTAATGCTGAAATAGAAAAAAATATAGAATAAATACAGGGTGTTCCACATAAAACCGGTACATATAATATTTATCGTTCATTACAGGCGTACCGGGTTTATCGCCAATCCCCACCCCCATAGTCCACCCCGCGGATCCGCACCTGGAACTGACACGACGCGACGCAACACGAGGAGTCGTCACAAAGGGACATAACACGACGGAAAATTTTGTTTGTCAGCGAAAATCTGATTGCAACGTATTAGGTCTAGGTCTGTATTATAATTTGGGAATCGCGTAACGATGCATTAGAATCAATGTGAATGTACAATGAATTGATTGATTGATTTAGTTTATTTTACTTCGCGTTTTCTGCCTCTTGGCTAATTTGCGAAGATGAGATGAGTGATGAAATTGATGAATGGACATTCACAAACAACCAAGCCCGAGCGGGATTCGAACCCGGGACCCTTGGCGTCGCAGCGTGATGTGATAATCACTTGGCCACAGGATCCGGCGTATGTACAATTAATGTATTGAATTAAGTCTATATACTACTGTGGCGATGCTTATGACGGCAAGGCAACGACAGTACATCTAGTGGACGTTTCCTCACGTTGACTGAATGATTTGGTTGATTTACTTTGCTTTTGACTAATCACGAAGATGAGGATGAGTGATGATATGATGAAATTGATGAAGGGACACGCAAAGAAAACCCAGCCCGGGCTTCGAGCCCGTGACCCAAAGGGTCGTAGGGCGCTGTGCTAATCACTCTGCCACGGAGATCGGTGCTCTTCTGGTTGAATCACTGATGAAGAAAATAGCATGTATAATTTTTACTGTTATTACATTTGAAACGCAGAAAGAGTGCATTTAAAACAACAAGGCGTCCAATTACAAATAACCATTGCCTTCAGTGGCGTAAATAACACCCCCGCAACCAGTGATGTGCGTCTACGCGTAAACAACGATAGTCTACATTCTACACGTAGACTATTTTATACACGTAGACGACGTAATCTATGTAAACAACATGGCGAAAGGTGATGACTTAGCAAAGGGCGCCGTGGAATAAAAAGAATATTATACTGCGTATCAGTTGCTGATGTGTAAGCATAACTTTTCATACTCTTTCTTCCAAATTCGAACAATTTCTCACCTAGGAAAAAACCTAACATAGGAAATATTCTAGTGTTTTATGGGGAAAAGACCACTAATGCCACACGACTGCCATCTGTTGTTGTTTTTTGCATACTATTTATCTTCTTCCATAGTTGATGAGAGAAGAGACGAGAAATTTTGTTGTAATACGCGTAGATTACGTGTAGACAACGCATGTAGACGTAAACTTATAGTTTACGACACATCACTGCCCGCAACCCCCGCGGTTCAGGGGCGCAGTAAGAAAGGCCGATAGTTCACAAGAGCTTTCCTTTCGGCGTTAAAATATATCTTCAATTAAATATATTATATCTTTACACCCCTACAACTGCAAAAAAAAAAAAAAAAATGTTAATCCTTAGAAAAATAGAAAGTGAATTACCATATTAGTACAAAAACCTTCCTTAGAATAGTTCAAGTCATTGATTAGGTCGCCAATGGATAGACGACAGGCAAGAACATGCGCTGACAAGGCTTACCTTCACCCCTCCCCTCCCCTACTTACCGCCCGCTTTTCAGCAAGGTGAAAGTGTGTTGCTCCCGTATGTTTTCAAGTTTCTCTTGTAGTTGTGAAAAATGTTTAACACATTGACTGCCACCGTGTAACTGAAAATGTATCTCTTCTGGGCCAATCCGATTTTCTTGTTACTGACCGACTGTGAATGAAATGTGTATGCATAATATCTCAATACAATTGAAATTAAGCCCATTGTTGAGGTTTTTGTGGTGTGTATGCATTTCTATACACGCGGCTTAGGTTTTCAATTTGACGTTGTTTGCCACGTGTATATGATTTCATACACGTAATTATTCGCTTTGTGTTACCACATTTTGTCTTGTTCTTTCCGAATATCATGCTGTTTTAAAATTTTGTGATCAAAGTACCAAAATTATCAGACTACTGGAGCACTAGTGCTTTGTTTGATTTTCCTCTTCCCCGAAGTATAATGAGTAGAAACAGATTTGAACTGCTTCTACGAATGTGGCATTTTGCAGACAATTCACGTGCTGTCCCTAATGATAGATTACATAAAATTACGAACATCACCAACAAACCCATTTCACAATTCCAAGAAATATACACACCAGGGGAAAACAATTGTGTCGACGAAAGTATGATACCATGGCGGGGAAGACTTTCATTTCGGCAGTACATCCCTTCCAAAAAGAATAAATACGGAGTGAAAGTTTTCAAGTTGTGTGCCAGCCGGGGGTACACATGGAACATTATTCTTTATGTTGGAAATATAAACGGCCGGTAACATGTCAGTTCCTGAAACTGTTGTGTTACAGCTTGTAAGAGATCTTCTCGGTGAAGGCCGGCGTCTTTACACAGATAATTATTACACCAGCGTTCCTCTTGCTTACCTTGCCACTGACAATAATACCCATCTGATCGGTACAATTAGGTCCAACCGTAAATATTTGCCAGCAGATGTTGTTCAAGATAAATTGAGGAAAGGTGATATTGTAGGAATGGAAACTCAGGAAGGTGTGACTATTCTGAAGTGGAAAGATAAGAGAGATGTGTTAGTCCTATCTACAGCTCACTCTGCTGAAGAGGTAACTGTAACAGAAAGTCGTGGTTCAGAAATTAGAAAGCCTACCGCAATTGTTGATTACACTACTAGCAAGTCCTTCATTGACGAAAGTGATCAATTCGCTTCATATGAGAATGCTCTGCAAAAGACTACAAAATGGTACAAGAAAGTTATTATTGAATTTATATGGGGAACGGCTCTTGTGAATGCCTACATTCTCTACAGTGACTGCATCCAGTCCAGTAACATACACATAAATGAATTCAGGAAACTTGTAATCCTAAATATTGTTTCTGAACAATTACCTCCTGGACAGCAAACTCACTTTACCTGTGCAACAAGGCAGAAAAAGTCAAACTCATCACTTGATAAACAAAGTAGGGGATAATGGAAGAATGAAGGAAGGACGCTGTGAACATTGCTACAAAATCTATGGCAGAAGTTGAAATTCTGACTCGACATGGAGGAAGTTTGCCAGGTGGGTGAAGACAGTATTTGACAAATGTCCCAAAAATCCATTTATGTGCCGGGAGTGTTTCGACAAAAATCATTGAACTTCCAAAGTGTTCGGTATAAAATATGTCATCCTTATATCTGTCTATATATCTACAAGGAACATAAGTTTACAAAAAAATATTATATAACGAATCGTTTTGTAAGAATTATGATGTACTAGCAATGTATTCCATAATGTATAATCTTTTGCTGTGAATTCCAACCAGAAAAAAAATGTATTTACACATTTACCCTTCTTTTTTAGTTGTCAATACATTTATACTAGTGAAAAGAATACGTAAGCGTAAATAAAGTTTTGAAGATTTTTTTACTCTTGTAAGACATTACAGAAATTAAAATTATTACTGCCCCATCTTAGCTGTACGCCACGGCTGTTTAACAGTCATATAGTTTTGCTTGAACTGTGTATGCGTTTCCATACACGCGGCCAAGAATCAGGTTCTTGTTTGTGTATGGAGTAGAATACACGTGGCCCAGAAGCAAGAAGCCATGTGTATGACATATCATACACACGGCAGTCAATGTGTTAAAAACAAACGTCCAAGTGGTGCTTAATTTCGAAAAGGAACCTTTTTAAAACCTGGCAGCTGTAGTGATACAACTGAAAATATCAACAGTGGTTGGCTGATGGTGGTGAATTACGGTACACGCGTGTGGAAGGATTGACTGTTTCTTGGGACTGCAAAGGCCCACTGCTTTCCAAGTTCCATCCCAAAAATACCACGGTGAATGGGGCATCGTGTGTAGAAGCTTTGACCGAACTGCTTCAAGCAATTCATCAGAAAAGAGTGACTAACGATCTGTACACGGTGAATGTGTTGCACGATAATGCACCACCCCACACGTCTCACACTGCCAGGGTTGCTACAGATGAACGAAGTTCAGAATAATCAGCCACCTCCTTTATTAACCAGACCTAGCCCCGACGGAATTCTTGTCTGTTTCGACTTTTGAAGTTCGAATTAAATAAACAAATGACGGCTACAAGAAGATAGTGTGTGCTGTGAACTCCTTCTTTGAGTCCTCCATGAATCCCTCTACAACAATGAAATCATGAGCTTCCCATCCAAATGGGAAGTGTGTGTTGATAGATGAGGAGACTACATTGAAAAATTAACTATTTTTAGACCACGTGCTACTTTGTGTGTTTTTCTAAATTCGGCTTGAACACCGCTCGTATTATCATATGTGTGTATACCGAATACAAATGTAGACATGAATTAATATTTTTGGATAGAAATCTTATTTGTTAAACGAGTAGTAGTCTTGGGGGGGGGGGGCAGAGCGTGTTAGTTACGCTACTGATTTCCTTATTAAGAAATGTTATGCCTGTTCTCAGCATTGTACAATTCGTGTCAAATGCGGAAACAAAATTCAGCAAAAAAAGAAAAAACAATATTTCCCAATTTCATGAACAAAAAATATAACCAGGAAGTTTGCGAAAAACACCACATTATAAAGATTTATTATTAATAACGTCTATACACATTTACCATTCTAGACCTTCCCGGATTTTTTTTTTTTTTTTTTTTGGGGCAGTGCGGAGGACGACCTACTATTGTCAACAATGCACGTAACAATGTTTTTGAATTGCTATTTCTTTAGTTTTTAACAATGATACACAATATCGTAACCAATTGTTGTACATTTCGGTTGCTATACTTCATGCTACTGGCCTTAAGTGAAGCTGGACGTACAAAATTGAATTTCACCAATTTGAAACATTCTAGGATTGTAGATTGTCAACTTTACGGCGTGAGTTAAAATTTCAATATTTCTTTCAGTGCTAATTTATGTTTACCTGTGTTATTGTGGAAGATTAGGATAGATAATGTTTCTTCTTTGTTCTTAACACGTGATCGCTTATTTCGTTCTTTTCCTCAGTCACTACAGGCGATTATAAAGGTGGTAAATTTCCTGTATTGTTCCTTTCCCTGCATTCTCTCGCGTGACATAATGACCAGGATGTGGATTTTTGTCTTTTATTCCTTTGCATTAAAAGATAGGCGTAAATGTTATAAATTCATTTCATGTTATCTCCATCCTTATAACGCATTTTTACAAATGCCTGTAAGTCCTTATTCGTATTTGGCATTTTTCCTGCTTTCGTTGTCTACTGATGAAGGTAATCTCTCGTTAGGTGATTATCGCTTCATCAGCTTTATCTAATCACCATTCGTCACCATCGCCGCGATTAGTCAAAATAATAGAAAAATGAAGCAAAATAAGAAAGGTACAACAAAATACACGGATTTAAGTCAATAAATGTGCAACTGACTAAGAAAATTAATATTATGTTCGCATTCGGTGCCTACGTTCGTGCTTTCTTATTTAAAATTACCTTTTCAAGTGTATTTCCATCAATTTTGCTGACTATTTCCCTGGCTAAGTTTCTTGTGCCTACATATCCGTGAACCAATCTAAAACAGTAACCAATCCACTAATTGAGGAAATTGTATTAACTCAAATGAACATGACTGCAAATTTACAAGCAAACATTGTGATAACACCTTCCCCAGAACTCAATAAGGGATGGAAAATCGTTCAAAGGTCACTTAAATATAAGTCGGCTGTGTGGTAAGAAATAAGCAGATAGTGTTAGTAAGGTGTGGGAAACGTTTTGAATGCAATTATAAATAACAATAAAATACATTCCTAACGGGGTTACTGCCCCTCTCTCATAACCCCCTATTCGGCTCTCCTGCAAGAAAGCAGCGCTACACGTATGTTAATGTTTTTTATTAGCCTTCAGTACAAAATATTATACATTAAAAAATACCAGTAAAATCAAAAGATACGATTACATTTCGAAACTCTCTCCTAAAAAAGCAACAAAATCGATTTATTTTGGTTTTTGCGTACATGGTGAGTTAAGACTATAGTGCCAAGAGTTCTCGTAGCTACTTTTGGAACGTTAGTACTGAGGAAGATTCATAGATTTCAAGCAATAGCTTTATAACTGTAAGGCTGAGATCGTGAATGTGTGGAGCTTTACCTCCGCACCGCCTACGTGCCTTCGTGGCATCGTGTTGTGAAGCTCTGTCATTATAAATTAAATGTCGTACGTCACTGAATTCTTATTTAAGCCAAGTTAACCATAGGATGTATTGCATTAAGAATGAAAAGAGATAAAACCCAGAGGAGGTGAGAGGCTCTATGGAGTATGATATGATGTTATAGTGGAATGGCAAGGTGGTTAATGTTACGTTACAAGTTCTCATAAGTCTTGGGTTCGAATCCCGCCTTCATCCCTCTTGGGTTTCGCCGCAGGTTCCCGTCTCTCCCGTTGGAGATATGGGAGATTCGCTGCGAGATATAATAGTGTCTCGTGCAGTGTTGCCATATCTCCGACTGAAGGGATGGAAACCTTGGGGCAGTAGAGAGCGCAAACTTAACTTTCTTCGAAAGACGACGAGTGGAAACTTCCGTACAATGATTCTAGAACAACTGCGAAAGCATAAGAAATGAAGAAGCGAGGAATAGTCTTAGGATGCGAAGATATCTTCGGTTGAGAGCTCTGACGTTAGAGATAACCGTGCTAATCAGCCGGGCAGATAATATTAGTACAGTTACCTATTAAAAGGCTCATGCTGAAATTTGGTCAACACCACATTGGACACCGAGTGAAGAAGACGCTGAAACATCTCTACAAGGGAAGTTTCCATTCACAATAAATAAAAGCGCAATAAAACCTGCTTGGTCCTAAAGCGCTCTCTACAAAAATATTGAAAATATACCAAAAAAAATGTGCAATATTTATATCATCCTATAGTTAACTTGAACAAAGTCACCGTTCAACAAACAAGCAATCTTCCAAAGTAATAAATACATGGAAGGTAAAGTTTCAATAATTGTAAAATTTTTGTGCCACATCAGGTAAATATTAAATACAACACTTTTCTAAGAATATAACATCTAAGCGATTCTCAATCATTTCTACACAACTAGAATTTCAGAAATTGCGAGCGAGGTGACATCTCTTGTTGAAAATTTAAGTTTGTGCTGAAAAACGTGCAGCTCACGAACGAGATTAAGAAAATATTTTTGCAAATAACCTTTACAAAAAACTGAATCCTATTGACGTGAGTGCGTATGCATATACGAACGAGATATTACGCATATAGTAATGAGTATTTATAGATCCTTATAAAAACAGAGGTAAAATATCAAATGCTACTAATTAGCAGTGGAAATTAACTAATTACTTTTTCGAGTGTTTATTTTAATGTCACTTTTACAATAATTTAGTAACTGATTTTTCTAGAGTTCAATATTCTCTAGACATTATCTATTGTCTAATTTGTCCTGTTCTTTAATATCAAGTTTCGGAAAATGTGCCTCTTCAGTCGTGTAAATGTTTGTGTTATTTAACGATGCTTTTCTACCACTTTTGGCTAATCGCGACGATGTAGATGATCACTGATATGATGGCATTAATGAAGAAAGACTCACAAAGAATGTCCACGCCGGGATTTGAACCCGTGGACTTCGGTGGCGAGATGGAAACTCGACCAATTAACGCACATCCTTTTTTTTGACAGGAATTAATTACTTTTAATCCATTTCTTGTATTGATTAATAAATAAAATGTTTTAAAATCTTATTTCAAAGCGGATTCATAGATTTGTTAGACCTTATTTGCAAAAAAATTGAGCTTTCTACTAAGAAAAGGGTCCTGGCGCCTGAATTAGTTTAGTTTTTGCTTCCCCTGTTTGCAATATTTTGGAATCTTTGATGCGGTGTTCGAAGTAAAGGAACAACACTGATTCTGTTTTGTTCTTGTTTTCGGTCGAGTTGTCCTTCGACGCATCTTGGAATATCTGGACGGGATTGTAAGTGCTGCATTGGTGGACGATCTTCAGGAACGAACAGTGGTGCCAACTGCGATGATTGGCGGATGATCTTCAGGAACAAACAGTGGTGCCAACTTCAAGATGTCCAACGAAAGAAGGAAAACATTCACCATCGGGAGTCCAAAATCAGGAACTGCAAAGAGGACATTCCTCTTTGAGATTCTTCAGTGGAAATATGCTCTTCCCAGTATTGGAAATTATTGTTTGTAGCTAACCCACTTCTAAAAACATGTATTAAAACTTGGCTTAATCAGATACGACTTATGTAATTCTCAATGATTTATTTGCAGCGTGTGGGGGTAATATAGCATACCATTTATTGTGCTTGTAGG
The DNA here is from genome assembly GCF_977018435.1 of Lepisma saccharinum. Taxonomy (NCBI): domain Eukaryota; kingdom Metazoa; phylum Arthropoda; class Insecta; order Zygentoma; family Lepismatidae; genus Lepisma; species Lepisma saccharinum. The sequence continues at coordinate 39,847,537 of NC_139247.1, read as the reverse complement.
GAATGTAGAGGTATCTTGTCTTGCCACGGTTGGAGGCACACTTAGCAGCAACTGTAGGTGCAGTTCCGATTAGCCTATCTGTGCATAAAGTAGGCTTAAGGCAAGCAATATCCAACTTTAGCTCCAAGGTGAGAGACGTGATGTTGAAGTCGCCTTGTTCCCCGACTTATTACAGGCGAAATTAAAAACGATTGTGCACATCTTTGAACACAACAACACCGGAATAATTGTGTTAACCTACACATAACATTTCTTAATACTAAAAACATATTCACGTACGCTTTTAGTCCATTTTCATCTATCCATATGCCAAAAGCGTGTATTCGTAGGCCTTCCCTACGGTGCAGTGGTAGCGTCGTTGCCTTGTTATCAAGGAGTCCCGGGTTCGATACTTGGTGGAGGCACATATTGGTACGGTTCCCACTTTAAACTGTAGGTCCAGTTCCGATTAGCCTTACTGTGCATAAAGTGGGCTAAAAACATCAAATCGATCAATCAAAAATACAATGAAGCCTTTCCTTTATAATCTGAGCCTATCAGAAGTGTTAAATTGTGCCTAAATTATTCGGCCCAGTCGTGAACGCTGGTATGTACTACTACAGCCTGTTTCTAACCTATACAGGATGATTCAGAATTCCTATTACACACTTCTAGGTGTTGTATAGGGGACTTAGTAGATCAAGTTTTGATAAGGAACCCATGTCCTGAAAGATACCATTTTGGTACTACTCAGATGACAAGATCACATAATTTCACATCTCCCGCTTCACGGTCGGCAACCCACATTGACGGAGGGCGATGTCTTCAGTCACCTGATGTCATGTGTGCTGCTTCCAACGTCCTCTGTTTACAATCTGTTTACGCAGCACATGTGGTTCCAACATGATAGCGCACTAGCACACTTTTCCCATGACGCCCGACAACATCTCAATCAAAAATACGGGGAAAGGTGGATAGGTCGCGGTGGACCAACTCCTTGGCCACCACGATCGCCGGATTTAACTCCTCTTGACTTTTTCGTATGGGGTCACACGAAGAGTCTTGTTTATGAGACTTATGTAGTGTCGGAGGAAGACCTGGTTGCACGAGTTCTGGCTGCAGCAGACATGATTCAGCACACACCATATTTCAAACGATCTACCTTGTACAATCAACAGCAAATGAATTAGGAGAAAAAAGATTTTCTGGACGAAAAATGAGTTGGCAATGCTGCGAACACCGAGGCAATCCTGATAAGAGGCTTGAGGAGCGTCGAGCAAACTTTCCTGTAAAGCACAACTCAACTCCAGTATCAAAGGTCATGCTACACGTGGATTGGCAACTTTCGCGAGCATGCTGTCTGTCTACACAATTCTCCCCAAATGCCAGTTTGAAGATGAACCTTCTGCTCGCATTTTATTTTTCAAATGTAGTTCTGACGTTGTAGTCATTTTACAATTATTTGTATTTGTTCTTATTTTGCGTTGTTTATGTCACCTTTACAATTAATCGAAACTATGAAGATGGATGATAATGAGATTAAATTGATGAAGAGACACTTAAAAAAGAGATTGCCAGACCAGGACTCGAACCCGGAACCTAAAGCGGATAAGGTGGTGTGATCGTCAATAACTCCCGGCCATGAACTGTAGTATAAAATTTGTAATTGCTCAGGAGTATTTTTTGTTCTGTTCATGACTAATACCTGCTTTCGGACACTTAATTTTTAAGTGACACACTTCGTTCGGTGGGGACAAGCCACGTATTGTTTGAGAGGAGGGACACATCTCGTCCATATACTAGATACAATCATGGACTATACTTGAAATGTGACGTGCTAAACAATACTTTCGGAGATCAGTTGAACATAGCAATTTTGATATACAAGTTGCATTTTCTCTACTTATTCATTATGCCTCATAGATAATCTCGCAACAACGCAAAATGTATTAATTGGCTCGAATTCACAATGACTAATATATACTGGACCTACATATTTTAAATGCAAAATCTAGGTGACGAAAATATGCCTCAACACGAAATGAAAATGCAATATTCATTCAATACACTAAAAAACCAAAGCAGACATTTAACAACATTACACACGTAACGTTTCCATCCTCTAACAGGGTTTTTGTTGGAGTAAGATTCACATGGCGTAATAGGATTATCATTCACTACAAAGCAATAGCTATAAACATGAGATAAACCTGAAATGAGCGTTAGAATTCACCATAAGAGAAGTGCAGCAGGTAAAACAAAACACATATGTAAGGAAGAGGTGTGTAAGTGTAAGTTTCTATGTGAAAATTGACTGAGTGGTAGCACTAGACGGTTTTACGTCAAGGATCCTAGGTTTGAATACCGGTCTGGGCATTGGTGTTGTTTCTGAATGTTCTATTTATTTTATCTTCACTGATCTTCGTCGTCGCGATTGCCCGAAAGTGGAAGAAAAGCGACTCTAAATAAAAATAAAAAAATATGTGAAAATTAGAAGGTTAATTAAGAGCTGATAGGTAAAATATACTCTATGAGCGATGTTCGATAGAAGTTCTGTTAAGATGTCAAACCTGTAAGAAGCTAATAGCGAAGTTGTGTGAAGGATTGAAGATAAGCTTCGATAACATGGTCACCTGGATTGTCTCGAGCTGAACCAGTAAATGGGCGATGTTTAATCCCCAAGGCCATTCTGCAAAACGAATGCCAAAAGAGGTTCGTGTGTGGATTTGGTCAGCATGAAATTGTTGGGTGATGATAAGTGAATGGTATTTTTTCTGTTTTCGTTATTTTACGTTGCTTTTCTACCTCTGGATCTTGAATGACGAATAAATTAATTTGGTGAACTGACAAACACAAAAAAGCCAACCCCGTGGCTAATTGGTTAGCGCACGCGCTTCGAAGTAAGGTGAAGATGTGTCATTGTCTGCATCCCACTTCCATCTATCACATCTTCAACCTTCATCATTGCGATTATCCGAGACTGGTAGAACAGTGACGTGAAATAACAAAAATATCACCCTCGGTGTCGATTTCAAAGTTTGAAGTATTGCTGTTTTTGCATTCAATAGCGGCTCTAGATTGTGACAGTGATGTGAAATACTTCTGATTTTATAAGAAATAGTAAAACGGGAAGAGCGATAGATATTCCTCTATTTTCAATTTTCTCTAAAACTATTTTCCCCGACTGTGGTGATAATGAATTCTATGTAGTATGAGAAATATACTTTAATTTATACTAATTTATGCATATGCAACTGATTAAGAGAGCCTCCACAATGGCGCAAGGAAATCGTCGCCGCATTGTAATCAAGGAGTTCTCGGTTCAATGCCCGGTGGAGGCACATAGTGATTCGGATTCTAGTTTAAACTGTAGATCTCGTCCCGGTTTGCCTATTTGTGCATAAAACTCAGACTCAGAATGATTAAAGACTTTTCGAAATATTCTGTCTGTATCGGAATGGCAACTTTCTTCAGAACGAAAATGAATTCGTAAAGCAATAATACGCACAGCACCTCTAATTACAAACTGCCATTCAACACGCTACTATTCGTAAATTCAGAATTATTATTTTAAGGTTCAAATCCTGGCATCTGAAAGAGGGACACTTGGCCCCAAAAGTTTCAGGTTTGTTAACATTTACTAGTTAAGGATACTTTTGTTAAGCTCCTTGGACCTGAGGAACAAAAATATAGATCTTTTAAAATGATTTCTCAAATTAAATGTAGAAATCATGCAGCACACTAGCACAGGGACGCTATAGCTTATTCATGGGATGGAAAAATTGTCATTTCCTGGTCTCAGCATGGAGTTCTATCTCTGCAGTGTTTCCTTATCAATTTAATGTAATTATCATCCATCCTCATAGTTGCGACAAATTATAAATGTGTCATGGTAAAAACAAAGCAAAATAAGAAAAAAAAAATATTGTAACATTACTGCAATGTCAGAACTACGTTGGCAAAAAAAAGTGAACACCAGATCATTTTCAAACAGGCATTTGGGGAGAACTGTGTAGAGGTAGACAGACAACATGCTCCCGAAAGTTGCCAATCGACATGACCTTCGGTACTGAAGTTGTGCGTTGAGAAAACTTTGCTTGAGGCTCCTCAAGCGTCTTATCGCAAATGCCTCGGTGTTCACAGCATTGCCAACTCATTTTTCGTCGAGAAAATATTTTTTCTCCTAATTCATTTGCTGTTGATTGTACGTAATTATGGAATTTCCTCAATGCATATGTGATACATAAAGCTTCTTTTTCATGCATGGGATACTTAACCTCATGCTTATTTAACGTACATGAAATGCATTCAATCGTACGCAATTCCCCTTGTGCCTTATGGCATAATTGCGCACCTAATCCATTTTGAGATGCGTCACACTGTATAACAACTTATTTTTTCGGGTCGTATGGAACAAGGACCTTCGTATTTGCAAAGCCAGTTTAGCTGCTTTGAATTGCCGCTGACAATCATTTGTTCATTGCCATCGCACATTTTTCTTCAATAAATTGTAAAGATCTGACAAGATAACTGACAGATTAGGCACACATCTTCTGTAAAAATTAATACCTCGAAGGAAAGCCTTTAATTGTTTGGTGTTGCAAGGACTTGGACATTGTATCAATGCATGCATCTTCTTTTCAGAAGGATGTATTCCTTCTTTACTTAAAGTATTCCCTAAATAATCAATTTTGTTTTCGAAGAATGAACACTTGCTCCAATTTACCTTAACATTGTACTCATTCAAACGGATTAAAACTTCAACTGTTCTGGTAATTGTTTGCTCTAAACCCTTGCTAACAATAAGTAAGTCATCTTGGTATGGAATGACAAAATCTAATCCCTGAAGTATGCCTTCAATCGTTCTTTGAAAGATTTGTGATGCGATCCGTACACCAAATGGCAATCTAGTATGTTGTACCAATCCCCATGGGACATTCGTTACTAGTAACTGTTTAGCTTGATCATCAAGTTTTATTTGAAGGTAAGCACTTCTGAGATCCAAGGTAACAAATACATCACATCCATTAACTTTTGGAAACACTTCCTCTATCCTGGGCAATGGATAAGTTACGTTTTCAACATATTTATTCACAGTGTTCTTGAAATCGCAGCAAAGCCTTACACAGAACGACCATAGGACTAGCCCAATCACTTGAATCAATCTTTTCTAGAATGTTTTGCTCAATCAATTTGTCTAATTCAGACTTAACTTTGTCACATAAACCATACGGAACATTATAAAATTTCTTAAAAATTGGTGTAATGCCTTGTCTCATTGGAATCGTGGCGGTAAACTGCTTAATTGGCTGCGACAAATCATTATGGAATAACTCTTTTTATTTCGTGCCTAATAAACTTAATTAATCCTTGCACATCACAAGATGCAATCAGATTTTCACATTTAACCATCTGTGATTTAATCAAGGTTTGCCCTTGTACAATTTTCAACTTGTCAGCTCTTAACACAGACGAAGCATTAGTCGTATCCTTCGACTTAATCAAAGTTTGCCCTTGAACAAATTTCAATTTGTCAGATTATATATTTGTATATATCTCTGCCGTGTACGTACGCAGAGTTAATTGATTCACACACGTAGGCACTTCATAATATAAAGATTAACACGAGGATACAAAATAACAACGATTTAATACTCAACTTACAAGACCATTTCTAAGATGACTGAACACATCATTGCTCAACCCACAACTTTACAAACAATTGAATGTCCTTCTTGATATATCGTTTATATGCTCCTACCCATGTGTTAAAACCATATTGCACTATTCTATCTGCTATTCATAAAAAGTATATTAGAATTAAATTAGTGTTCCTCGAAGCTACGAAACATAATGTATTCTTGTTAACTCTACATTGTAAACGAGGACATTTAGAATTCGGTCGCATGTCGTGTATGATTCAACAGTCTACCTAAGAAGACTGAGCTGAGCATGCGCAGTTCTACGATTGGCAAGCTTCGTGATCTCTGTCTGAGCCCACAATTTATACAATGAACGCGAAGGTTTTCTCAGCAGTATGACATCATCCTTGGTTGTTTTGCAGCGGGGTGCCCAAGAATTTGTAAAGGAGGTACGTGGAGTGGCGTTTCAAGGGGTGGGCGAAGTGGACGACCGCCCAGGGCCATGCGTCTCATGGGGTTGATTCAAAAATATATTAAATAGAAGTGAGGGAAAAAAAGATGGAACAGGCTAATTTTTGTAGGCAATAAAATTAAAACATTCTGTTTTTATCTGGCTTTAAATTCTACTTAAACGTTATAATACGTCAAATCAGGGGCGTAACATGCAGGCTCTAAGCCTAAGGGGGGCCGGAAAAATTTAAAATTATTGTCATATTTCTCATGTGTAACATTTTCGCAAAAATTCACGATATCTTGCGTCGACATTTTTACCCATTTAATATTTTCTCGAATAAAAAGCAATTTGTCTTGTCTTTTTTCCTTTCTCTCGACCTTGCACTCCCGATTTTAATATGTTAACAATAAAGCACCTCCAACTGCCACGAAGCAAGTGCGAGGCATTTAAATGCTTGGGTCGTTTGCAACTGGAGAAGACAATGAATAACATAAGCAGTTCTTACTTCAGCTTCATATTTCAGAACCCGGAAAACAAAGTAAGACATTATTAGAGTGAGTGACATTATTAAATATAATTTTCTTCAATAATTTATTAGATAAATATGATAATTTGCTGACGTATCTCTGAAGATTTTGTATCGAGTTAAATTGAGATTCCCAATTTAAAAACAGGTTGGGGACTCGTATTCTCATCTCGCCCAGGACCTCGCGATATGTTGCTACGCCACTGGGTATATGGGTTGTCATTGTTCTTCTATTTATTTAAAAACAATCAACCCATATTTTACCTCACAGGGTGAGCCTCAAAAGGTCAAGATTTTCGCCAATATCTCTCTGTCCACCCTATTGCCTCCTGATAGAAGTAATTTAGTATTTGAGAAACTACACGAGAAATACATCCTAAGTGGCATCGACGAGGAATTAGATTTATTGTATTTTCCTTCTCATAAATGTCGACAATACACTAATTCTATTTAATAAAAAAAAAATAATTGTCTCTAAAAGAGATTCGAACCTGCGATCTTCAGACAACTAGGCCAGGCCTTTACCACTTTCCCACTTTACTACAACAAACTAACTTGAAATTTTGTCTTAAGTATCGTCAGCAATCTTGCAAACTTTGTTAACATACACTAGTTTATTTTTACAAGTTGGAATAGACAAAGTCTGCAACTCAGAAATAGACTTCTGTGACAACTTATTCTCTCCCGTCTACAATACTGTGACAAAACTCATGTATTGTAAATGTGAAGGGGCATTGCTACATGTTGCAAATAATTTCTCATACCATCGTTAGTTCCAGATTTGGCCACAGCCACCGATCATATAGTTTCTGGACATACAATACATATTTCTTCTGACGAGCCCTCTAACAAAAGCAACTCCTAGAACTTCCAGAAATATCCACCAGAGGCAGCACGCTATTACGAAGAACGCGCCAGTTTCGCCATCTGTTGACCAAAGCTTGAACGTAATAGGTTCACAAGCGGGTGAGCATGCCACATACAGAGAAAAACATGCAAAATATGCGAATAAATATGCATATCAAAGAAGAAAGATTTAGCAAAAGAAAACAACACATATCTGTTTACATGTTTGTTTTTGTAGTAACTGAAAGGAAACTTTAAAAAGAAAGACAAGGTGCTTCTCTGAAGTGCATATTCAGCCTACTTTCATAATTTGCACCTTTCTAGTGTATATCTTAGGTAATTTAACTCCATAACTAACAAATGATTACATGTAGAGACCGGATTTTAAAGGGAAGTAATTTCTTATTTTTCAACACGGATCATGGAATAACTAGCAACAGTGTTGATAATTATCTTCCACCAACAAGATGTGTATGTCTATGTATTCCTAAACGTATGTATTCTAGGTGTGTCGCCGGACAGCCGACCAGCGGAAAGTTTCCAGTAACGGTTAGGTGATTAGCGGGGCCTATATAAAGGAAGGGAAGGGAGCAGTCGCCCTCAGATGTTTTGGTGGAATACGGCGAGGCAAAGAGGTGTCTTTTCTCTATGGGGCGAAACGGAGAATTTTCATGATAATATGAATCGGCGGGGACACTAACTTCTTTTCTTCATTTAATTACACACAATTGATCAATATCCCATTAATTCAATAGTTCATCTCATGTGGGAAACCGGGTACACACGTACACATACCTTCAGCCACCTTTTTCGGTACCGAAGGGTCATTTTTTTTTACTCGTGGAGCCAGTGGCTACATGAGTTCACACAGTCTCTTCAGGAAGGGGGGGACAGGGTACACCGAAATGTACACGGAAAGAAAGGATTAGTTCCAGATACAAAATATATTTGGTTCCACAAAATTTCTTACAGTCAAACAAGGTTTTGTTTCACCTACAGAGTGACTGTTCACATAAACCATTTGGTTGAGTTCTCTTAACAAACATATGAGTTTGACGTTAGTTTTGTCCATTGAAACATTGTCCATTACATCGAAAGAAATATTTTGTTCCGTGAACAAAAACAACGTGATACTCGTACTGGCAAGTGTGACAAGAGCAAACATGGCGGATCTGCGAACCCGTACGCTTCGAGTACCTTAAAGTCGTGGAGATTTGAAACACTAATACGTACATTTGCTGGTAAGTGTAACATTATTGATGTTAAATATGTTAAGTAGGAAATGTAAATCATAGAAATATATAAATAGAGGCGTAGAAGTTCAATGCAAAATTTTGAGGTGGTTTTGTCTCGTATCTTAATTTGTAATTCTTATGCACGTAGAAAATATGTAATATCTGATCATGCTGAATATAAAATAGCTACAATACATTACAAGTTGTGCAAGCGTGTTTTACGTTAACACAGGCACAATCGCTCAGTCAATATAGCATCTTGACTACCATACGTTCGACCTGTGTTCGATCCTCGGGTTAGATGATCTGGGCCAGGCATTTTCACAACAGTTAATATAATATTTATAACAATTTACCTTTTGATTGTAAGCTAATTACTGGCGTAGCAGTGCAACGTGTACCGTGTTGGTTTCTATCGTATATTGCGTCTTTTTACATTATGGGGTCCGTTGTCTCACTGTACTCCGTCGAGAATTACTTTGTGTTTTCTTTTAAACGACAGATTTCGACCATTTATGTAATATAAAATTGGTTCAAACATGCGGGAAACACATGTAGCTGAGACATTTAATCCCAAAATATGGTCAGTGTAAGTAACAACTTGCCATGGCGAAGTTGTTTCGCCAGTTTTTATGAGTAAAAACCGGTTGTGTGCTCACTCAAATAGCTAAAAAACACATCGAAAATTGCTATCAGCCCCATACCTAACCCTCCTAATGTAACAATGTAATATTATAACTGCTGTTGTGATATGTCGTGTTGGGTGCTACATTCACTTGCATGAAACTTTCAGGCTGTTCTGCTTCATGTTAAATTAACAGGTGTACTTTTCTTCACAATACCTCATTTCTGCAGGCTAAAAGCAAGGGAACATGCAAAAAATATTTCATTTTCTTGAGAGGGTTCAGAGGGTTAAACACATTGTTATGTTAAAAAGGTCAAACAGCGTGAAATGAAGTTTTGAAATTTTTATTGCATTTTTATTCTTTTACTGATCATTTTCCACAAAATAAGTATTTTAATCTTGTGCGCATGAAAATGGTGCATCGTGATAGTATGCCATTATGTTCCCTGTGCCTACTCGGATATTTTAAGTTTTTGCAACAAAAATGGTTGATGTTCTACCTCCTTCCGTCCGTGATCTTAGCACCGAATTAAAATCAGAAGTAAGCGACATGAACACAGCTGAAGCAACGATAATACCTGGTAGCGCAGGGTTGCCAGGAGTGTAAAGAAAGGCATCAAATGCAAGAGAGGCACAAAATTATGTGAATAGCAGTTTCTGAATTTCTTCCATTTGGGGGGGGGGGGGTTGGCAAAGATGAAAGTCACTGGTATTACGAAAATGTATACACGTTCGGATACAAATGCAATTGTAAGGGGGTAAATTGTAAAAAAAAAATAATTAAAAAACACTTTGGCCCGAAAGTGTTATTTCCTTTGGTCTTCATAGTCAAGTTTGACAATTTGTTGTACCCCCCCCCCCCTCACACACACACACATACACATATACTACATAAAGGTGATGTCAGAAGTTTTAAACTTATGGAGTTATGGTAGTTAGAATGTATTCCGAAATGGTATGTTTCTTGTACAATGGTGCTGCATAATTTGTGCTTGAAATGTGTGAATCAAATCATAATAAAATAATACATTTATACATGAATAAAATGTAATTTGGGGAGAGGGGGAAGGCTAAGCCTAATCACTTAACCTACTCCTGTGTATTCTCGAATAGCATTACTGAAGTTCAGAAATGTATTGGAGTGGAATCTGTAAATTAATATTTCCTTGTTTTCTGTATATCTTCTAGACAACCAATAAAATAGGTAGTCCTGGCTGGCCAAAGCAATGAACCATGTCCAGAGGTGCTAAAGCATTGCCACAATACCTGGAGCATTAGGCAGTGCTACAGCAGAAACTGGGATGTACGTATATTAGTCAGCACTTATCTAATTTATTTGTAAGCAAATAAGTTGAAAGATTTATGAACAATTTAAACTGCTCAATACTTTGTACAAATCAAACATTTATGCTTTTCTGTTGTTGATTTGGTTTCTTGTTATTTGGGTGCTACACACATCTATCTTTCCCAGGAGCTTCATTTTCTTATTTTTTGCTGGTGTATACAGTATTTCCATTGATATTTCCTGACTATATTTTTATGATGTAATAGTTTCATAATGTTATCACATTGGTAAACGGTGGGACAGGGAGCGTTCTGTAGAATTTTAACAAACTTCTTTTGAGGTCCAGGTAGAACGCTTGCTCAGATGCATGGAATGAGATGGGAACTATGCGTAAGTGTAACTCTGAGTAGAGGACATTACAAGCAAACTATATGTATGATCAATGTTTCAATCTTTCCATTATTAAACAAATTATACCTCAACAGGCAAAACTTTTTGATGCCCCCAGGTAATTACATAAATATTCATGAATAGTTGTACAGTGGACAAAATACCTTAATCGGAAACTACCAGCAGGCCTATATAATATTAAGTCTTTGTGTTTATCGAGAATATGATTTTTTTATTTTTTATTTCAAATTTTACTTGGATAAAATGTTGGTAATGAATTGCCTAAGTACCATATTGGAACCATATTTTCAGATTCAAAGCATGATGTTCATGCATCATTACCAATCATAAAGCACAAGATAAATAAGCACATATTTTTCCTATTCTATTTAACAACCGGAGAGAGAGAGACACACATACACAGCGAGCGAGCGAGAGAGAGAGAGAGAGGGAGAGAGAGAGAGAGTGAGTGAGTGAGTGTGTGAGTGAGTGAGTGAGTAACTTTAATTTCCCTCTCATGGATTGTATTGCACAAATCGTGTTCACTTTTAGAAAATGTAAAATATTGCATTTTAAGTATTATTCAACCTTCCTTCTTACAACTTTGCAATTGCAAGCATTAACACATTTATTGCAATGTAAGTGTCTCACACAGAATGTGTGTGTGTGTGTGTGTGTGTTGTCTCCAAACTTTATGACAAGAAATATGTTCATTTGCTTGTAATAACTGTAAGTTATAAGAAAGAAGCTACAATGCAAGCAATATGTACAGTGTGATGAGTGGCGGCAATTGGGTTCCAAAACCAGGGGAGCAACTGGGGGGTCAAAGACAGTATGGATAAGGTTTAGCATAGTGCGGGGGCAAAAGTGATGGAAAGGGGGAGCAACTGCCCCCCCCTAATCGCTGACACTGAGTGTGATATATAAGTATTCCCAAGCAAATTTTCCCCGAATGTGTTTATTCTTTGTTTTAGACAATGAGACATTCAAGGAACAAAATTGAAACAACATGCCAAACAAGCTGCTGACAAACACTGCAACCACCAGGTGAAAACCCAGCTTAAAAACACTCAGGGTGCAAGAGAAAAAAAATCAATGAAATAATCATGGTTAATTTGCCGAGCAACACTCGTACATCCACTGCACATACAAGCGGAAGAGGATAATTTGAAAACGGTTTTGGTTAAATAAATACAAAAAAAAGTTGCAAATTCCACATGGACTAACTGGGACTAGCCCTAACTGGGATTCGAACCACTGTCTATACTTTACAGAATGTTATTTTGACAATACATTCTGCAGCAAATATTTCTTTACCTGTAAGTTCAGAATGTTTTTCTACATGTTTGATGGTCATAGAATTTTATAATTCTAATTGATCTGATGAACCAACCAACCAGCTAACTCTGTTATTTATTATGTTTCTTTCTTTCTTAGCAAATAACACCTTCCGTGAATCCACTGGAGAGCACTATCTGTTTCAAACAGTCGAGGATTTTTTTAAATTCCTATTTTGATGGATTGCCAGCTGAAAAAGTAACCAGACATGTTTCGATTCAGGAGGATATGGAACATTGAATCAATATTTACGTTAACAACTGTTGTACTTCATCCTTTGAATGTCTCCAGAAATCTAATACAGAAGAACTTTTTATATGTGAACAAAAAAGTTTTAATATGTAGTGTATGTGTGGGTATGAACACAAAACATTCATGATACTTGATTATTCCTAATAAAAATATTATTGTTCCACATCAATATGTTTAATTGCTACATGTGCAAGAAGAATTTTGGTACTCTTAAATTGCTTGTGTGGTTTTTTTTTTTTTTAAGCATTGTGGCACGTATTTAACTGCTTGTGCTCATACGTGTAAAAGAAGTTTCTAAAATGCATGCAAGTTTCGCAGACATTTTGGAACACTAATATGTGCCTTAATTATTTCTCATGCATATATCAATGATGATATAATATTAAAATGTTTTTTTTAATTGTAGTTCGACTACTTTTTACAGCAATTTAGTGCAACTGCTGTAACATTAAATCCCCCTGCGTTAATATTTTTTTGTATACTTGTGCACTGGAGTAGTGTAATGGTGGAAGAAAATCCAACTTTAAATATATTGAGAAACAACTTATCATTGAAGAAGTATTCATACATTTCTCTGTATCATTCATTGAATATTACGATTCATGTTAAAAATACAGAGGTTGCTCACACAGTGAACATCCCGCATAACAAACGTGTGCACATAGGCTAGAACTATTGTACAGTACATACTGTATTTTCTACAACTTATATTTTGGTAAATTCATAGCATTTTCAACATTCTTGCCTTGGTGGTGTGTTCTGTATTTCCTCTACTAGTTTTTTTATGATGTTTCCAGGTCTTGAACCTGGCTTGGGAACAGACTAAAATGATTCCTGTAGTAAACTGGTTTAACACAGTGTGCCACTTAATACATGCTGTCCTGGAATGGATTGCGTTCATTATGCGAGACACCATTGTGTATGTATTGTGTGTGATGTGATAGGTCTGTGAGCTGATGACACTTTGTCATGTGATTCGCAACTACTTGACTACTGCTGCTCCAAAACACATCATGAAATATCAACAAGCACAAGTTCACGCAAAAATAACCAAAACCACCCACCTTGCTAACATTTAATAACTTCCGACCACATGTTGGCTCTTTCCATTGCAAACAATCTCACCACTCTGCCTGTGTGACAAAGGGTGACCTGCATTTTATCTTTGAACACAACAATAGGGCTGATTTATATTTTTTTTCCATATATCGAATGGTTTAACCCTAGAACACTAGTGTACGTAAAATTTACATGTGGTGTTCCCTCAATTCCCTTCCCTACCTCTCAGATACACGTCCCTCAACCTAGCAGTGTCTCGACCAGTCTGTCAGACATAAAGAATAGAATAGAATACTTTATTAGTCATTAGACAACATGATTGCAATAAGAAGAAGGTAAGTGCTGATCATCTTGATTTTGTGTGTTATGTTGTACAATGTATGTTAATTTTGCGTGGCTCTAGTAAAACGAGAAAAATCTTTCACATAATTTTGACATTCATAAATTCAACTTGGATAGTTAGATTTTGAAAAAAAGTTTAGAAGCATGCACTATTTTCTTGCAGGATTACAATATTGCATTCGTTCCTTATTTACAGTGTTATGAATATTTTTTTGTTTAATTTTCATTGTTTGAACTTTTCACCCTCATTCTTAATGTACATATTGGCTTGACAATCAAGACATTCTTTTAAAATATTATATGTTTAATAAAACCATTCTTCTTTGTAGCTAATCAGTGGTGATTTATTCATTCTAGTTAACAGTGGTTAGAAGTCCAAAAACTAGAATTAATAAAACCATGTTTATACTTTTAAAAATGAAAAATAAAAAACCAATATAAGGAATATACAAAAGTTGATTTTCAAAAGGAATCATCACACTGTTTTCATGATGTAGAGGTTGTGTTGAAAATAGATTGCTTCATGTAAGTAAAATTTATGTAGTGCTAGTTACACTGTAATATGGGAACATGCTAGTGTTGTAGGGTTAATAATACTTTAAGGTATTATTTGTTCTCTATAATGTCAGTGTGAAGAAATGGAATATACCATATAGATTTTGTAGCTATGGTGAATATGCCTTTACGAAACATAATGCAAAAAATATAATGAAATTGCAATTTGTCTTTGCAACATTCACAAGGCAGTGTCTCAAAAATAAAGTTCCATTTTTTTAGTTAAATACAGAGCATTAAGTGTAGATTTCTTATATCCATTGTAACCGGTGGTCTTGTTTAACATGTTGGTCCAGTCTGTAGGATGTCCGACTACCATACAGGACACCTGGTTTTGGTTATCAGGATATGTGATTTTGGGAGGAAATTTTTTGATCTGTCCTAGTACAAGCAGCTATGGCACACATCCACCCTCATATCACTGGGGGTGTAAAGGAAGCTCCAGCATGGTTCTGATCACATCTCCACTTTTGAAGATAAAAAGGAAATATATGGGGGCCATATATATGTATATGTGTGTGTGTGTGTGTGTGTGTGTGTGTGTGTGTGTGTGTGTGTGTGTGTGTGTGTGTGTGTGTGTGTGTGTGTTTATATATAGTCATAGTTTATGTTAAAAAGCAGAGTGTACAATCCTGGGGGATGAGGGAATTTCAACCCACCAACAATTTTGTCCTACGAAAATCCAGTTGGTATAGGAAATGGTTTGCTACTTTATAAATACCCGATATGTATAAGTATGTGTGTATTATTATCTACGTATGTGTATATACACACAAACATACACATCAGGTATTCATAAAGTAACAAACCACTTCGTTTACCAATTGGATTTCTGCAGGACAAAATTGTTTGTGGGGGGAAATATCCCCCTGTCCCCAAGATTTCACGCTTTTTAATATTTTTAATAATAATAATTCCAACAAAATAACCTTTACTGCCAACAAGTTGATTTGGTTGATGGTACCAAGCATCTTGTTCAGAGAACTGGACCCAATTAGATACAACAAACAAATGATTTGGTTGGATGAACAAGATTAAGTCAATCAAATAATTTTGTACTCTGAACCTTCACGTTTGGCTCGCGTATAACAAACAAGGGATTTTGTTGCTGTAACTAGGATTTGTTGCAGCCAACCAGACTTTTTTCTCAGTGTAGATTTTGCGAATAACGGCCAAGAATTAACTAATGTAAATGTAATATGAATAAACCTATATATATATCTAAAAGAAAATGTGCGTTAAGTTATAACTTGAAGAAGTACCTGTCTATTGGCTAAACTAGCATCCACAGAACTGCAGGTACTGCAAGTTTTGAACCTAGGGACAAGGATTCAAAAATGTATGGTTGTGTATGTTGCTGAGAATCGCTCTAAAAACATAAATTACACCTTTACAAGGAACGAAAGAACAAGCGCCCTCTACCTTACCTTCCCTTCATGAGTGTTGGGAGTACGTTGCAGCGATTGTTGCAACAATGCGATCTGGGCTAACACAGCAACAAACGCTTTTAAGCGGCACACCTGTGTCACGTACACAAACTGCATTGCTATTCTTTGAAATAAAGGACCATAGATGGCAGCATGCAAAAGGAACAACGGTTATATGAGGTGATGCATAAAGCAGTTTAGAAAGTGGTTAAGAGATGGCACCACCCAGGAGAACTTATACGATTGTAAATAGAGACAATGGAAAGAGCAGATATGATGAAATAGTGATTGTATATGTTAATACTAATTATGAGAAAATAAATAAATGAATTTAACATAATAACAGGATATAAATAAGGAGAAAAGGGGAATTATCATTCAGTAATGGCATAAGTGATTAATATACAAAAGTAAAGAAGTCGAATTGTAATTTCGATTTTGTGTCTTTTTCGGTTCCCACGAACTGAGAGTTTCGTGCGGCTTTTGGGTTGTTTTTGTCCCAGGTGTAGCGCCATCTCACGGCAGGCACCCAAGCACATTTGGAAGCGCATACATTGTAGCTCCAAGTTAAGGTTAGCGCCGGCTAGGCGGCGATCTTTAACTAACCCCTTTCTCTTTGTTTGTTTGGGGGATTGATTTTATTAATATTTCCGTCAATTTGGATCGACAAAGAAAAGGAAGAATAAATATTATTGATTATAAGAAGAAGATGCCATATTAATTAAAAGGCCATAAGAAGAAGATGCCATATTAATTATAAGAAGAAGATGACACATTAATTAAGAGGCTGTAAGAAGAAGAGGCCACATTAATTATAAGAAGAAGATGCCATATTAATTAAAAGGCCATAAGAAGAAGATGCCATATTAATTAAAAGGCCATAAGAAGAAGATGCCATATTAATTATAAGAAGAAGATGACACATTAATTAAGAGGCTGTAAGAAGAAGAGGCCATAAGAAGATGCCACATTGATTAAGAGGCCATAAGAAGAAGATGCCATAAGAAGAAGAAGACCAAAGAAGATTAATTACAATAAAAGAATAATATTGTATATAAGGATTTACAAAGATATTAATATTTGTACATAATTATTCAAGAATATAGTACGAGTTGTACCCTCCGTAGTGGGTTAAATCTGTTGTTTCTTTTCATATATTCTTAGCGTTAGTAACCTTGGTCTGTGCCCAGAGGTATCTCATTGTCTCTCCCCCGTGCTAAGCTGGTAGGTGCTTACGTGAGAGGACGTGGCATTGATTAATGGCGACCAACGTGTGGGGCTCGATGCAGACCAGAGGTTGAAATAACGCGAAGAATAAGAATTTGGAAAGATAAATAAAGCAAAAATGGAAGAAGGAAAATATATATGTTGTGGCGAAGAAGGAAATAAGGAAGAAATAATACAGTGTAAGGTATGTGAAGAAATGAAACACTGGTTATGTGAAGGAATTCGGAAAGAAAAATATGAGAAGATATGTGAAAGGGGAGAAGGATACGAATGCAAGGAATGCAGGAAAGTAAAGTTAAAGGAAAAGGAAGGAAAGAGAGAAGAACAAAATACGATGGAGATGTTGATGAAGATGATGATGGAAATAAAAGAAAGTCAAGATCACAACAGCAGAAGGTTGGAAGAGAAAATGGAAGAAAACAGTAAAGAAGTTAAAGAAAGATTAGAAGAAATGGCAGAAGTATGTGAAGAAAACAGGAAAACATTTGAGAGAAAGATAGAAGAAATGATGAGGATGTCAGATAAAAGATATGAAGAGATTTATAGAAAGATCGAAAGGGAAGCTTCAAGGGTGAATGAAGAATGTCAGCAGAGGAGTACAGGTTTAGAAAACAAAATTTTGGCAAATAAGAAGCAGATAGATATTAACATCTCCAAAATAGAGGAAGTAGAAAACAGAGTAGAAGAAATGAAAATTGTGACAGAAGAAACAATAGTAAAAGAAACTTTGAAATTCAAAGAAATGATAATTAGAGAACGACAAGAAGTTAGGGAAGAATTAGAGGAGAGTAATAAGAAAATACAAACCCTCGAAAGTAAGATCGACAAAGGAAAGAGAGTAAAGTACAATGGAGAGAAATAATTTAAAATAGAGGATATGAGAATACAAGATAAGCCAATAGGTTTCAATAGAGAAGGAAATGATGGAAAAGGAGAGTATGAAAAGAAAAGAATAAAAAAGGAAAGTAGTAGTGATGAATCGAATACAGAAGAGGAAATAAAGCATGAAAGGAATCATCAGAGAAAGAAAAGGAAATGGAAAGGTAGTGAAGAAGGGAGCGACAATGGAAGATGGTTGGACAAAGTAAATGGAAGTAATTTGGAAGAGGAAAGATATAAGACAAGAATCCCTAAACCTAATGAATTACAGCACTTGCCCAAGTTTAATGGAAATATATCTGACAAGTGTCCACGAAAATTCCTGAAGGAACTAACTACTAACGTGAAGCTATTGAGGATACCAAGAAATATGATACTAGACTTAATCGAAGGATGTTTTGAAAAGTCTGCGGCAGGCTGGTATCAGTTAAATCAGCACAAGTTTGGAACATTCGAAGAGTTTAGTAAAAGATTTTTGGAATATTATTGTAGTGAGGAAATTAAGGAAAGGCAATTGGAAACATTGAAAAGAAAATATATAGATTGGTCCAAGGTTGAGAGTTTGGAAGCACACACATGGGAAACGTTAAGGAGCTTCAGAAATTTGAATGAAAAATGGAATGAGGAAGAGTTGGTTAGACAAGTGATACAAACACTACCAATATGGACGCAAAGAGCGGTGGCTGTAGTAAAGATAAGGAAGGTGGAAGAATTGATTGAATACCTTAGGACAGATGACATGCTGAAAAAGACGCAAAGGTCATGGGATAAAGAAAAGGAAGGTAGATATTATCCTAAGAGGCATCATCCTGAAGAGGAACAACGTCAAGAGCAGAAATTCCGGAAACAGGAATTCGGGATTAGGAATATAGAGGTCAGAAATGCATATAGAGGCAGAGGAAGAGGATTCTTAGAAGATAACGGAAACGGCAGAAGGCGAAATAATGTTCAAGAAGAGCAAAGAAATTTTGATAGAAGAAATACAGGACTGTGGAGAGGAAACCGCGCCTATAGAGGAAGAAATGATTATTGGCAAAATGAGAATCGAAGAAACTCAGAAAGAAGGATAGAGGTAGATGAAAGGCAACCTAGAGGAAATAATTACAACGAGAGGAACGAGAGGGGAAATAATGAGATAAATGAAGAGCGAAGAAAAGCAGTGGAATTAGTCAGAAGCCAAATGCAGAACGAAGTAGGAAATGCTGGGTGGCAGCAGGTAAATGAGGAGTCGAGGAACGTGGAATCGGTCGAGAGGCTAAACTTGTAGAGCTCTCGCAGCAACTCCCAGGTGTGAGAGCAAAGGAAAATGATGAATATATGAAGGGAGAACATGCGATAAATGAAGAAGGAATTCTGAAGTTATTTTTAATTGGAGAGCCGAGTTTTGAAAACTTAAAACCTGGAAGATCATTGTATGTGGAAGCAGAAATAATTGAAATTAAGGTTAAATGCTTGATCGATTGTGGGAGTGTCGTCGAAGTAATGAGCTATAAATTTTGGCAGAGAATTAAAGAGAAATACCCACAAGCAAAGTTAGACGCTTCTGAAAAAGATAAAGTCAGATTAGTTATGGCTGCGGGAAATGAAGACTACAAAATTCAGGGCACGGTACGCATAATGATGAGCATCAGAGGAGCTAATTTCGAAGTAAAATTTTTGGTGATAAAGGGTTTGAGGTGTGATATCACCCTAGGAGTACTTTTCTTAGAAAACTACAATGGGCACATACACATAAAAGAAAAACGGCTAAATCTAGAATCAATGGAGAACATGAAAGTAGATATCCCTATGAAAGATGAAATAAAAAGTTCTGAGAGCGAAATAGGCATTAGGAAGCAAAGCCTTGTATATAATAACCATGATGCAGCATATAAGAAGAAAGACTACGATGATATACTTGAAAATGAAAATATAAAAAGTGAATATGAAAAAGAGGTCGAAAGAGAGGACCATAAATATAATGCATCGAAAGAAGACATACAAGCCAAAGTGGATGAGTGTCATTGGATCTCAGAAAATGAAAAAGAAGATTTAAGACATATTTTGTTGAGACATAGGGGAATATTTAGCCAGCGCCCAGGAGTAACGGATGTATACACATATAGGATTGAGGTAGACACAGCGAGTCCAATAGTGTCAAAGCAATATCCTATACCCTTTGCAAAGAGAGAAGCTGTAGAAAAGGAATTGAAGAAATGGTTAAGTTGGGGGATAATAGAGAACTCCAATAGCGTACACGTAAGCCCAATGCACGTGGTAGACAAACCGGACGGAGGTGTGAGACCCGTACTGGATTTAAGGGAGCTAAATAAACACGTGTTACTTCCCAGAAATCAAGTAGAAAGAATAAATGAATTACTACACACTTTTTCAGGCAGCATATACTTCACATCATTTGATATGACTTTGGTAGAAATAGAAGAAGAGTCTAGAAAATATACAGCGTTTCGATATGGGTCAAGGTTATTTCAATTTAGAAGGCTTCCATATGGTCTAAATTCTTCAGTATCAGCTTTTATAACGGCTCTAAATAGAATATTTAGTATAGAAACAAGAGAATGGCTTGCTATATATGTGGATGATATGTGTATACATACGAAAGATTGGGAGACACATATAGAAAAAATAGATTGGGTATTAAGTAAATTGGCAGAAGCAGGATTGACTGTCAAATTGGAAAAATGCTCTTTTGCAAGGAAGGAAATACGTTTCCTAGGACATGTAGTATCTGGAGGTGAAATAAAGATGTGCCCAGACAAAAATGACGCTATAAGCAAGTTCCCAAGGCCAAACACAAGGAAACAACTCCAAAGATTCCTGGGAGTATGTAATTGGCGATCAAAATTTATACACAATTTCGCAAGCAAAGCCAAACCATTATATGAACTCCTCAGAAAACATATAAAATGGAAATGGGAAGAAGACGAAGAGGAGGCTTTCCAAAGACTTAAGCAAGACCTTATACAAGCACCAGCTATAAGCCAACCTGATTTCGGGAAAATGTTCTTTTTAGGTACCGATGCATCAAACATTGGATTGGGAGCATACTTATTTCAGAAGAACGAATCCAATGAGGATAATGTGATACAATATGCTAGCAGAAGCTTGAAGAATTTTGAAAGAGCATATACGATAAGTGAGCTAGAGTGTCTGGCGATAATATTTGGAATAGAAAAGTTCTCTGCATATCTGAAAGGCAGAAGATTCAAGGTGGTGTGTGATCACAAGAGTCTAGTTTGGTTAAATTCTGCAAAACAGTGGAATGCAAGGCTTACGAGATGGGCAATATTACTGCAACAGTACAGTTTTGATGTTATAGATATAAAAGGAAAGGAAAACCATGTTGCAGATACTCTAAGCAGAGCACCTTTAAAGAGAAATCAGGAACCAGAGGAAGTCATTAGGCTAGAAATCAACGCTATCGCTGAGGAAGAAGTAAATGGTATTAAAGAAGAGGAATGGCGAGTTGGAACAGAGGAAGATGAGGAATTAAGGGATATTACCAAGGTGTTAAAAGGAGAGGATGGAAACAAGGAAACAAGGATGTCTAAGATAAAGAACAGATACAAAGTTATAAATGGCATCGTCTTCCAAGTTAGTTATGAGAATCCGAACCAAGTAAGGATTAGTGTACCACGAACCTTGATAAGAAGAGTACTCGAGGTCGTGCATGAAGGATCTGGCCACTTCGGAGTTGACAAGACGTTGAGATTAGCTAGAAGATTTTACGTATGGAAGACTATGAAGAGTGACGTTGTTAACCATGTAAGAAATTGTACAGTTTGCGTACAAACTAAACCATCAAAGATAAAATTCAGGAAAGAAGAATTACATATTATCGCTAAATGGCCATTAGACATGGTTTCTATAGATCTAATAGGACCATTACCTAGGTCTAAGGGATTTTTGTATATATTGACGTGTGTGGACATATGTAGCAAGTTTATCATGTGCTATCCTTTAAAGAAAGCCACAAACAAAGAGATAGTCAAGAAGTTGGATGAAGGATTCATCAAACATTATGGTAGCCCAAAGAAAATGTTGACAGACAACGGGACTCAATTTACTTCAGAGTATTTCAAGGAGTATTTATATTTCAAAGGGATAAAATTGATTAATGTAACAAGATACCATCCAAGTTCAAATCCAATTGAGCGTTACAATGGAGAGATTGTGAGGTTACTCAGGAGGTACTGTCATGATCATCATACAAGGTGGTGTGCAGTAATTAACAGGATAGTTCTATTATTAAATAACTCTATATCAGCTGAGGCGAATATGAGCCCGACAGAGATTTTCTTGGGATATGAAGCAGAGCCGATGATTTTCGAAGATTTAGAATGGCCAAAGAAGGTTAAGGAAAGGAAAACAAGGAAAGAATTTTTCAATGATTTGTATAACAAAAGAAAGAAGAGGACGTCAAAAGAGGAAATAAAAGGAAAGAAGATAGAAGTAAAGAGGGGTGATATAGTTTATTGTAAAACACACCCAATAAGTAAGGCCATGGACCGTACAATTAAAAAACTGTTTTTCAAATACGAAGGTCCGTATATTGTATTAGAAACGTTTAGGAATACTATAGTTATACAAGATATGGTGACAAAGGAAGTAAGAAGAGAAAACTTAAATAATGTGAAAAGATATAATTGTACGGAAGACGTTAAACAAATGTTGAAAGGAATACATGAGAAGTGAATAGCAAGAGTGGATGTTGAAGAAAATATTTCCTTTCATACGAAACTTCTCAAAAGCAAAAATTTTGCCCAGAGGAGGGGAATTTTGTGTCACGTACACAAACTGCATTGCTATTCTTTGAAATAAAGGACCATAGATGGCAGCATGCAAAAGGAACAACGGTTATATGAGGTGATGCATAAAGCAGTTTAGAAAGTGGTTAAGAGATGGCACCACCCAGGAGAACTTATACGATTGTAAATAGAGACAATGGAAAGAGCAGATATGATGAAATAGTGATTGTATATGTTAATACTAATTATGAGAAAATAAATAAATGAATTTAACATAATAACAGGATATAAATAAGGAGAAAAGGGGAATTATCATTCAGTAATGGCATAAGTGATTAATATACAAAAGTAAAGAAGTCGAATTGTAATTTCGATTTTGTGTCTTTTTCGGTTCCCACGAACTGAGAGTTTCGTGCGGCTTTTGGGTTGTTTTTGTCCCAGGTGTAGCGCCATCTCACGGCAGGCACCCAAGCACATTTGGAAGCGCATACATTGTAGCTCCAAGTTAAGGTTAGCGCCGGCTAGGCGGCGATCTTTAACTAACCCCTTTCTCTTTGTTTGTTTGGGGGATTGATTTTATTAATATTTCCGTCAATTTGGATCGACAAAGAAAAGGAAGAATAAATATTATTGATTATAAGAAGAAGATGCCATATTAATTAAAAGGCCATAAGAAGAAGATGCCATATTAATTATAAGAAGAAGATGACACATTAATTAAGAGGCTGTAAGAAGAAGAGGCCACATTAATTATAAGAAGAAGATGCCATATTAATTAAAAGGCCATAAGAAGAAGATGCCATATTAATTAAAAGGCCATAAGAAGAAGATGCCATATTAATTATAAGAAGAAGATGACACATTAATTAAGAGGCTGTAAGAAGAAGAGGCCATAAGAAGATGCCACATTGATTAAGAGGCCATAAGAAGAAGATGCCATAAGAAGAAGAAGACCAAAGAAGATTAATTACAATAAAAGAATAATATTGTATATAAGGATTTACAAAGATATTAATATTTGTACATAATTATTCAAGAATATAGTACGAGTTGTACCCTCCGTAGTGGGTTAAATCTGTTGTTTCTTTTCATATATTCTTAGCGTTAGTAACCTTGGTCTGTGCCCAGAGGTATCTCATTGTCTCTCCCCTGTGCTAAGCTGGTAGGTGCTTACGTGAGAGGACGTGGCACCTGTTGGGTGGAAAGTGTAGTTATCTGCTAGAGTTAGGCTTTTATTGTGAAGTTTTTAGAATAGTTTTAACTTAACTGTGTGACAGTGACGAGAGTATTGAATGTCAGTGAAATGGCGAAACCAGGTACAAGCGGCAGCAAGCTATAGAATGTGGTAAGATGTTGCAAGGAAGATTTCATCGAAACGGATGATAAATTTATTCGCTGTACTTTACCTTCAAAAAAAGGAAATGAAAAGGGACTATAGTTTATTTTTCATTCCACTAAAAATATATTTTTAAAAAATGGCAGTATATGGCGCTTTTATTTAAAATAGTTTTTTTTGTGGAGTGCAAAAAAACTAGTCCTCCCCCACATTTTTGGCAATAATTTTCCCTTGTCCCTTTTAGAGGATTTTTCCCCTTTAAAATCCGGTCTCTAATGATATGCATTTCAATTACATTATGAGGTAACTTTTAAACACAATCGTATTGTAATTATGGGATTGTGGATTCAACTCCCATAGGAGACTCACTTCTACTGCTTCTACGGTGCACCAGCGTAAGTTAATCTTTTCAGTATTCTATTTTGTATTGTAAACATTGTTACGGTAGTCTAATGAATCACGTATTCATATCAACATTATTTTCCCGATCACGTGAAACCAGAAGTACGGAGTGACCGCAATTAAAGTTGTATTACTCAGAGCCAGTTCGAAGCATCGGATTGAACTGAAACTTGGTAAAGAGGCTGTGGAGACTATGGGAAAGCGAATGCTGAAGAAAAAAAAATAGTTAAAATTTTCACCACCATGTGCAAATGTGGCGCTTAAAATTAAGTTTCCCGTACTCAGAACACTCTGTAGTCCGTTCGAAGCAACAGATTGCGCTGAAACTTGGTATAGAGGCTATGGAGACTATGGGGAAGCGAATGCTGAAGAAAAAAAAATAGTTCAAATTTTCACCACGAGGTGCAAATGTGGCGCTTAAAATTAAAAATTTCTTACTCAGAGCCCTCTGAAGCCCGGTCGAAGAAACGGGTTGCGATGAAACTTGATATAGAGGCTATGGAGATAAATGGGAAGTTTATGTTGATGAAATAGAAAGTCGTTCAAGTCGTTCAAATCATCACCACCAGGTTGAAATGTGGCGCTGAAGTAACAACAACCAGTAATTTGACTATATATGTCAGTACAGCATTGTTCGATATGTACCATGTCAAGGTGAACGACCCTTTGGAAACGTAAGACAGTGTGATCAATGGGTGCGTGAAGCGTTCCCCGTGGTGTACCGGATTTAAGCGCCACATTTCCACCTGGTGGTGAAACTTGGAACTTTTTTTCGACAGCATTCGCTTCCCCACGGTCTCCACAGCATCTGTACCAAGTTTCAGTACAATCCGATGCTTCGAACGGTCTCTTAATAATACAACTTCAATTTGATCGTATAATAAACTCACTTAGGATGACCAAATTAAAGAAATACATATAATTGAAACGGAACCTCAAAGATATACACATCGTTCAAGTATACATGCCAAGAGAGGTTAACTAAAAAACGAAAAGCTTGTACCGAAACACATCAAAATAGCATTCAGAATCACCTGGATGATACACAATAACAACGTTGAAATGAATGCAGACACGAGTTGGGAGTCCGTAAATAAGCAACGTTGGAAATAGTTCATGTATATTTCTGTTAAAGACCTAGAGGTCTCTACGGACAGTCTTTGAGTGTCGATTTTAACGATAAATATACTTGCAATAGAACAAGAGTGACATCTAGTGAGCATATTGTAAGTTGCTGTGCCTATTTTTAACACTACATAACGTAAATTTTTACTATGAGAATAAAATATACTCAGAAGCGTTCATTAATTAAGAAAAAAGGACATGTGCAAGTGAAAGAGGACGTGTAGTAGCTTTGGTTGAGGGTGGGGGTAAGATTTGTCACCTCCAAAGTCTGTACCATTGGTTTATAAACAGGACATGCCGTTACTTAGAATTCAAACACGAAATATGAAGAATACGTGTTCAAGCATTACGATAATCTTACTGGAGACGTAGTGCTAACGTCTTCGCCCTGTAATCGACAGGTTCCGTGTTCGATACCCGGTAGAAGTACATAGTGGTTCGGG
Organism: Lepisma saccharinum; assembly: GCF_977018435.1. Lineage (NCBI taxonomy): Eukaryota > Metazoa > Arthropoda > Insecta > Zygentoma > Lepismatidae > Lepisma > Lepisma saccharinum. The sequence goes on along the minus strand of NC_139247.1, from coordinate 39,821,422 downwards.
TCACCACACTTTAAACTGAGGCCCAGTACAGATGAGCCTATCTGTGCATAAAGTGGACTCATAAACTCAAAGTGTAAGAAGTAGAATGCTACACATAGGACACTCTTGTCTCGGGAATATCTGGAGCAAGCAGAGGGCTCGACAAATGAACGCGTGAGGGGAAAGTGAGTGCATGGAGGGGAAAACGTGGTTGTAACAGCGCGCAGAGCTTCGATCTGCCCACTCGTTTTCTCCCCTTCTCTTATGTTCGGCCTTGTCCCACAGATCCCTCGACCTTGACCGACAAAGTGTAAGGTGAGGATTTATCCAAAAAAAAATCTGATTTCACTGAAGGTGAAAGAAATTCTTAATGTGAAAAGATTAATTCATAATTTTCCTTCGATGTCCGAGTGGTTTTCGACATCAACTCATGTCTATTTTTAAATTGCAAATCATAGCGTATAAAACTATTCGTACCCTTGAATTTATCATTGTGCTTCTTTTTATTTAGAGTCGCTTTTCTGTCACTATTGGATGAAGATGAGTAATGATTACAGTAAACCCTCGTTAACACGAATCCCAATGGACCGAAAAATCAAGAGTTCGTGTTAAAAAAAATCGTACTAACAGGGGACTCAAATTTTATTGTTGCAATACAGTTCTTTCTACACATTAACCATTTACAATATGTATTATGTATGTCTTCATAGAAAACAGTACTACAGTAATTAACTTTTTAAAAAAGTACTCGTAGATCATTTTCTGGTGAAAAATTTCTGTATATTGCGCTGTCGCAGATGCGAACGCAAATACCTGGTAACTTTATGGCCAACTGTAACTCATCGCTTCCGTAAAACTAGCGGTCAATTCTGATCAAACTCCTACTGGCTACGTTTTAAAGAATAGAAAAACATATTTGAGCACATTGTTGATCTGAATCTGTTGGTTACAATACTGTATAAGTTGATTGTTGACAAGATGATAGAGATTGTTCAGCGATTTCTTATATACCTAGCAGAGGAACGACAGAGGAAAAACTTTGAAAGTTCGTGTTAAATAAGATATAATGACGTAACGGACTAAAAAACAGTTCGTAATTTGTGGTAACCGAAATTCGCGTTAACCGATAAAACTTTCTAAAGATATAATACATCCCTGCCGGGACCAACATTTTGTTCATGTTAACCGAGTGTTCGTCTTAAGCGAGTTTGTGTTAACGAGAGTTTACCGTACATGAAAATGATGATGAAAGGGACACTAATAAAGAACACCCATGTCCGGGTCGGGAATCGAACGCGGGAGATTCAGTGACGAGTTGGAAAGACTACAACTGCTTGACTACTGAACGCAGTGTTGCCAATCTCCGAATGCACTATTTCCCTTTTACCAGTGTAAAATTTCCCTTTCTCGACCTAAATTTCCCTCGATTTTCAAAACACATCTGAAGCTGTATCTTTGTATTACTATAACTGTTAATCAGGCGTATATAAGGCGGTTTAGTGGGTTCAACCCCCCCCCATTGAATAAAATACTAGAAACTGATCATAGTTTCATAATATAATTATCCTAAAATAAACATTTGAATTTTAAAATAAAACACTAATGTATTGAAAAAATCCCCAAACAAAGAAAATTTCGTCTGCGGCACATGATTGTCGGACTTTGAAACCCATCCACTGTCAAAGCTTAACTAGAGGCCTGCTGTTAATATTTTTCTTTTGACGCCTGTTTTGCCTGAGGAACAAACTTTTTTATTATTTTTATTATTAAATATTTATGAAAATCATAAAAGTGTGAAGTAATGGGCAGCCACTCAATACGTTTTTTTTCACATGTTTCCCAAGATATCTTTTCATCCGCAGATAAATCCCCACGACGTTTTCTAACCTTTTTGGGAGTTGCAGGTAACTTCCTATCAGTCACCTCTTCCATTCTCCTTGCAACAACACAGGACACAGAAAGTCACACACACAGCCACTAAGACACGTTCTGAAATGATGGACGGAACAAGAAAAAAAATGAAAATCCCGTCCCAAATTCTTTCCAGGTGCAGCTCGGCTCGTGCCTTGAGGCTTTTATAGGAAACGCGACAAATATAAGACTGACCGGTCAAGGTCATCTATAACAGGGAGAAAGAAAGCTTACTGAAAGGTGTCACTGTTGCTAACTATTCATTTGAAAAAAGTACACGCTGAAAAAAAAATATTTTCGAACTTTTTAAAAGAATGAAACGAAAATGTGAGTTTAAATTTCCCTGTTTTTTTAGCTATTTTTCATTAAACTTCCCTTTTCCCTCTCAAATTTCCCTGTGCCGAGGGAAATTTCCCTGCTTTTGGCATCACTGACTGAACGACACCTAAGCCCCGCGACAGGTTAAGTTTGAAGCAGGTTTTATGTACATATAAATCCACGCAAGAATGGCGATCAGCATTTCCCGTGCCAGTCTTGCCTCAAGCTCCGAGCTGTTCATATCACAGACAGTAAGAAAATCGTCAGTATTGCAGCGAAACTATATTCTGCGCGCATGTTTGGGTCTATATATGCGAAAAGTTGCTGCAAACTTAACTTGTCGCGGGGGAAAAAGGTTATCCGCTGTTTTATGAGTGAGAAACTTGTTAATCAGCCAATCTTCTTCTCGCACAGGCTTGGAGCTAAATAATTTGGCCCTCTTCAGGATTGTGGTATGGCACCCCCCCCCCCCCCCACCTCCTTCGCGCACTGCCAAACAGGGTTGTTAAAATTCCATGAACCCATAAATTCTAAGGGATTCTATTGGGTTCCGCTGCAGGACCGGAAACCTTTTTTCTCGCACAATTTAAATAAATTCTGTCCAAGTTGTGTATTGTTCCCGGACCGTATTTAAATTGATCCAGAAAAAAGGTTCCTGGACCAAATTGGAATACTTTACAGATAAAAAGATTCTTTACGGTCCATAACCCATTTACGCTTGATGATTTTCTCTCCTGGACCGGAATTCAATTTATTTAAAATTCCTGAACCTTTAACAACCCTTCTACCAAGCACCGATTTTTTTTGTGCGATCTTCGATAATAACAACAAATTTTGAAACGAGAAACAAAGGAAAATTTCTAAAAATAACATAAGTTACATAGTGATTCGTCGTTTGTAGTAGTTGGTTTGCAAAAAAAGCGGGATACTGGCCCCTAATACCCCCACTGGTGATAAATATAAGTAGTTTTTGAATGAACCCCGGTTTATCATCATAAATCTGAAGTGATAAAAGTTCTGAAACTTTTCCCATGTGAATACTCACCCTTAAGCTGTAAAGTGACGTTTCACATAATTACGATTAATAATGGACATCTCAACACCACCGCTAGGGAGCGTTATTTCAACGTAAATAAGAGAAGCTCGTGAAACACGCCACTGCTGTTCTTAGTAGTGTTCAGTTTGTTCACCAGATGGCAGGAAACAACAGAGGAAATTTTCGTTCAGCAGCGCGTCTGACATCTGGTGGTCGCTTACCCCAACTTCATGGAAATAGTGGCAAGCTTGTCTCACATAAAGACGCAGAGAGGGGGCTGATGGGGCTACAGTACCGAAATGTTGAGAAAATAAAGATTATCAAAAGAAAAAGAAGAAGAGCTTTGTAAAAGCAAAGTAGTAACGAAAACCCCGCCTTAAAGTGACCCCCGATTACAACTTTTTGTAAGACAAAGGTTCAAAATGGTAAATATTAAATGTTTTATAGTATATCTCTCCCCTAGAACGCGGCTATGTACGGTGGGATCCATGAGTATTACCGTGCAAATTGTCCATGACTCCTTACATTCTATGTGTTTTTAATCGATGGACTTTTATGTATGCTGGTGCAGAAGTTGTCAACAGCTTCTTTTGCTTTTCTTTTAAATATTGAGGCTCTTATTAGGTCAAATAAAGTGCACGAACATGGTGATGGACAATTTGCACGGTAATACCCATGGACCCCACTGTACTACCCACCATTACAATTCCAGCCCCCCCCCCCCCGAAAAAACCGAGCACGCCTGTTAGCTAGTGCTAATAGATACTAAGTGGTCTTCTTGTCTATGTAGAAGTAGTGTCTGGTACATCGTAATCGAGGAGTCTCGTGTTCGATTTTCGCCAGGGACCAGTGGCGTATTCTCCCATGGTACCTGGTTTTGTTCTACTTGCATACCTGCCTTGATGTTTTATTTGAATTACATCTAATTAATATATAATAAATGTATATATTAAATAAGAATTGTTGGGATAAACCACATCAAATATGAGTATTCAGCTCAGACCATTGATAACACCGGCCTGCATGGTTTGGATGACTCGCAGGTGGCTGTTGTCTCTGAATAATTTCAGTATGCTGACTCTAAAAAAGAATATTTACCCATCACGTCTAGTGTTTTCAGAAAATAGCAATATATTAACTGCCTTAATTTTACAATAAAATGTGTTGTTCTATCATTTCCTCAATAGATGACTCTGTTTACATGGTGGTAAAATATTGGTTTTCCACAGTAGAAATCCTCCAATTTTGAACTATAAAGACACATAGAAAAGTAAGCATTTAATTCACCTTATATCTTCACAAGACATATTAACATGAAAGTTGTAAACTTTGATTATGTAAGTTCCACTTTCAAATCCCTCATTAAAGTTTCCTTCACAAAATATCCAAAACTCAATGTTCTATACAGTAGGCGAGGAAGCAGCAGTTCTAGCAGATACAACAATCAACACACGCCACTAGTTAACTCTCCGAACATAAAAATAGAAGCCAGGCAAAAACATGAAAGAAAAAGTAAGTTGATTGAACTTAATGACGTGGAGAAAAATCCTGACGTGATGGTAAAAAAAAATGTCATATCCGTCATCAATATTCAAAATACTTCCAGAATTACCTATTGATTTGAAATCATCCGAATTTTCATTTTCCAAAATGCAGGGCTGTGTAATTTGTCGTTAGAATAGAGAATGTCCGTCATCGGTGGCCGCAGCGTGGTGCACATCGCATCACCTCCACAAATGTACACACACACACACACACACACACACAGATACTCAGGCATATTTTAATACCAACATATTTAAGAATAGTGATACCAACAATCTCGATATCCTCTTAATCGATGACGTATTTCGTTTTCTGGTAGGCAATTCTTCATTCTTTCCTTACTGATTTTTATCCACTATTACAGATACTGGCATTGTGATAATGGACGAGATCTTGCTCAGTCGGTATACGCCAAAGAGTAAACGCGAAAGCAAGGAGTGAGCAAGATCTCGTCCATTGCCACAATGCCCTCCAGGAAACCGTCAAAAAATTTATCACGGATCGCTGAACCTCCTTTGTGGCACCTGACACTGTCAACGCCATGACAACTCACTGAATGACTGACTGGCGCCTTGGAGGCAAATTACAAATACACAACCTCCCTTCCCTGCCAGTGCCAGCGATCCGTGATACAATTTTGGCTGTTTCCTGGAGCGCATTGTGGCAATGGAAGAGTTTTGGTGTATTTGGTTCTGAAACCAACTGTTTCAAATCGAAAAGTACACCCAACAGCAAAAGTAATAGTAGACGAATTACAATTTTCATTCAGTCTGTTTTCCACAATGTGACGATAATGAAATACGTAAAAACGTCAATAAGTCGAGGGCAACATACGATTCAAATAAACATAATTCCATTCCTTCAAAGAACACAGAATGTAGAATTTAAAAAATAATGAAAATGACGATGGATAATTTACCTACTATTATCTTTGCCGTTGGCTGTACAACTATGCGTGCAATATTTTATTGGGGAGTGGTGTACAATTGCTAGAGAATACCGTAACGATGCGTGGGAAGAAATGTGAATGTTTTGCTTCAACTGTTTCTTCACTTTTATTTGGATTTGATATTCAATTCCCGGTGCCAATAAACTCTCAGAATTCATGGAATTTCCGTTCAGCAAAGAAGTTGGCTACACATATGAAAACGGACATCAAAATTGAATGAAGATAATAGTGTAATAATATGGATAATAAACCTTTTCTTGCTCCCACAAAAATAGACAATAATTAGGCTGGAGAGTTCACTCGATCACTCGAGACCTATTGTACTAATAATGTGTAATAATATGTACTCTTTCTTGAAGGAAATTTAGGATTCATATTGAGGTAAATAATACATACAGAGTTATGTATTACCTAACGACAGTAATAATACATAATAGTAATATAACATATTTACTTCACAGTTAACAATAATAAAAGTTATTTAGATATTGAAGGAAGCATAACGTAATTGCATATTCTATCGTGTATTTTAAATCTGTTTTGGAACTGCCATCTAGTGTTGGAAAAATCGTGACTAGAAGAAAACCAGATCCTTCGAGGCCAGAATAAAACAGATGTCTCTAGAATCGAGATGAGATCGATACTTAAAATTTCAAGGTTTTGTATATTTTCTGTCTGCAGTGAATTGAACATAAATTGCAGTAAGAATTGCATCTAAAGACTTTTCGTTTCACTATGACGTCATTTATTCAGATAAGCCAATAGAGGCGGCTGTCTCATTATTTACAGTGTGTCTTTTTGTGCTTTTAGTATTTATTAACCAATGTTGATTTAATAATATTTGTGAGTCCCTTTTAAGATTAACAGGTAATTTAGGATTATGTGGATTACCTCATTTCAGACGTGCACTTCAACGATATTTTCCTAAGAGAACCACCAAACCTAACAGGCCTAACATAACGACGTACACACAGAAAACTAAATGCATCATATCGATTGATGCACCAGAATGCATCGATTGATACACTAAAGTGTGTTTAATGGCTTCTTCAAAGAATCAGATTCACATTTGATGCATTTGGGTGCATTTTTGTATGTCGTGAAAGAAACACCGAAGTGCATCATTTGATTCAAGTGAGGATTCCTTTCAGTCCAGATGCACTTCAATGCATCAGTTGATGTTCCTTGATGCACCTTCCGGCATCTTTTTTGATGATGCACTTAAACGTTTGGACTGAGCTACAGAGTTTATGTAGCTCAGACGAGACTTTTAAGTACATCATTAAAAAAGATGCAGGAAGGTACATCAATCAACATCAACTGATGCATTGAAGTGCATCTCGACTGAAAGGAATCCTCACTTGAATCAAATGATGCACTTTGGTGTTTCTTTCATGACATACAAAAATACACCCAAATGCATCAAATGTGAATCTGATTCTTTGAAGAAGCCATTAAACATACTTTAGTGTATCAATCGATGCATTCTACTGCATCAATCGATATGATGAATTTAGTTCTCTGAGTGAAGGCATTCCTCGTGCGTGACATAAATCATACCTCATAAAATCGCTAATTATTCAGTTACAACGCATCTCTGCATGCGTCTGAAATGAGGTAGTTCGTATAATACTAAAGTACCGAGTAACATTTTCAACTAAGGAGGTTTATTAGCCTAAGTTAATAATTGTTTATGTATTTCCATTTCCAGATCGAGACAAGACCGAGGAGACGAGGTTGAGGAACTCATTCACAAGATGAATCTCTCTAAAGATTTGTCTCTATACTATTCCTGGCATTTTATTAAATTGATTTGATTTTATGCTATCTAGCGTCGCTTTTCTGTCACTTTTGGCTAATCGCCGCGATGAGGATGAGTGGTGATATGATGAAACAAACGAAGGAATTCTGGCGTCGTAGCACGCTGTGCTAACGACTCCTCCTTGTAGGCCGGCTAGTAGCTTAAAAGAAAACAATTTCTAACACTGCCTACACGTAGGACAGACGAGTGTAGTTGTTCAACCACAGAAATCAAGGCGTCTGATTATAAAAAGGTAAAAAAAGGTAAAGTGTTCCCCTGTGCATAGCACCACGCCATGAAGGCGTATAGGGGGTGTGGGGGTAACGCCCCACACTTTCTTGATCCGGTCGTGAGTGGGGGTGATGTGATCAGCATCACGCCCCTGACCGCCTTTACCCCCCAGGGTTTCCCCCAGGTACCCATGTTATTCGACGCTGGGTAGGCGCCGGGACCGCTTCCACCGTTAGAAAAGTTCCCGGATTTGAACCGGCCGGGGATCGAACCCGGGACCTTTAGCATGGTAGTCAGACGCGTTACCGACTGAGCCACCGCGGCCACTTATTATGGAGCCTCAAATCAAACTCATTTATATTTAAGTATTAAGGGCATGCGGGACAGTCTCCGCCCGGCTTTTTCCTCCGAGTCAGTATTGCCAACTTAGCTCTCTTGGAGCCAGATCTGGCTCTTTCGTGCACTCGTTTGCCTGTGAACTGGGGCGCCCGCCCCGTGCCTCACTATGATACCATCACCGGTTCCGGCCCACATAGACCAACTTTTGCCATGATTATACATTTTGCACGTGACGTGATATTGTTATATTGGCTACATCGCCCCACCCCCTCTTATATCCCCAGCTACTTTTTTTTTTTATATTGCGCCGTGTTGACGTGAAATAGTTATTTCATACGACCACGAGATGGGTGATGCCGCAGGATCTAGATGGTGAAAACTAAAAATAAATTGTCATCAATTTAGAGTTAACGGTAACAGCAGCGCTCCACCCTTTTGACAACTAACATTACTCTAGGAAGCACTTCGTAAATCTAGCTCCTTGAAAGTCAAGTTTAACACCATTTAAGGTGAAATTTAGCTCTTTTATGAGCATCAGGTTTGGCAACACTGCCAGGAGGCAAGGAGAAATGCATTGGACATATGGGAGTATTATTTGATTTGTTATCTTGAGAATATCAAACTTCCGATGAAAAAGAAAATGATATCAACGGGAAGAGGGCAGTTTGAAGAAGTGATTGCCAAACAGAAAAGCCGAAACCTCCATTTGATTAGCCGTAACTTGATGTTGAAGTTGATTCTCCATAAGGAATACATGGGATTCCAAAAAAATCTTATTCTTCATATTTTTCAAATATAATGACCAGCTTCAGAAAAAACGCTTTCACTTGCAACATGGAGAGAAATTAATACTCTTGATACACCCAGGATCTATTTTTAGTAGCAGTGCCCATTCGGGCGATATTGAAATAAATGCACAATTGGTGCGTAACTGTACCTCCTCTCCTTAAACCTTTGAAAGTGCAAAACGTTCAATTTTCATTAAAAATCGAATGTTAAATTGTATCTATACATATCTAGTAATGAATCGTAACACATAAAATTCCCTCGATTACAAATTACGCAATAGAATGTGCCAATAAGTTGTTATTGCAAACAAAAATTGAAAAGAAAATTCTAATTGTCTTTCTTTTTAAAACAGGGAGACATTAATTGCTATTGTTGCATTTTATACTGGAATTTGTAACTAACTGTATTTAAATAAAGCAATTTCGCTATGTTTTTTAGACAATACAAAGTTTAAAGGGGCCCAGAAAAGGACCAGTGGTTGGGGCCAAGGTTGGGTTTATTGGGCCACTGCCCCTTTGTGAGTACGCCCTTGCACACGCAAACATCAAGACACACTATATCTTAAAGATACTACAAAATGGAAACGAAGATATAAGGTGGGACCAGTGATCTGCAGTAGACTATAAGTTTACGTCTACATGCGTTGTCTACACGTAGATTACATTGGGTTGTAATTTACATAGACTACGTAGACAATCCAAAGGGCATTAAAATTGATTTTCAAGTGTTTCATGAAGGGAAAGTGACATTTTCAACTATATTGGTTCCTAACGAAATGAAAAGAGTCCTCTTTACAACAAAATTTCTCTTCTCTTCTATTATCAACTATGGAAGAAGATAAATAGTATGCATGAAAAACAACAGATGGCAGTCATGAGCCAAGAGTGGTCTTTTTCCCATAAAACACTAGAATATTTCTTATATTAGATTTCTTCCTAGGTGAGAAATTGTTCCAATTTGGAAGAAAGAATATGTAAAGTTCTCCTCATACATCAGCAACTGATACGCAGTATAATTTTATTTTAATTCCACGGCGCCTTTTGCTAAGTTATCACCTTTCGCCATGTTGTTTACATAGATTACGTAATCTACGTGTATAAAATAGTCTACGTGTAGAATGTAGACTATCATTGTTTACGTGTAGACGCTCATCACTGGGTGGGACAAATTAACACACCGTCGCGTCATAATGAAAATTCTGAAGGAATGAATACACAAACTTGAACGAAAAATATTACCATATTCCTTCAGAGAGAGGAAAGTTTGGCGTGCGAAAAATCGAAGAACATTCAGAAGTTAATTTATTGAATCAGTAATTTTGCGGAAAGAAAAGTTTGAAAAGAAACCAATTTCGTGCCAGAAATTCAAGAAACTAAACCATCCTGTTTCGCATTTCCATTCGCCAGATGCTGAACTAGGCCCAATATTTATTGTCACCGACGGGAAATATGCTTCCAGGAACCCAGTTAGTGCAACTTGAAGGCTTCGAGATCGAGTTTGCAAAGTTTATAGGGGCAGAGAGCGCAAGGGATTTACCGAATATGAACTCACGTCTGTTCCGTCGGGGCAGCAGAACGTTCAAATATTGATCGCTTGCCAAGAACGTACTGTATCACTTCATTTCCCTCCCAACAGATGGCAGTCCAAATTCAAAAGTAAAAACATAGCTCTATTTATGAATAATAGGCACACATAGTGCACAAATTTCTCAAATGTATTTGAGAATAATAAATTCTCAAAAAGGCCGTGCATAAATGTGACCAAATGTTAAGTTTTCTTAGGTTTATCCTTGAATGTATGCAACCTAGCGTAACAGATTGTGTGGATTTGGTCTTATTATAACAAACAGGCCTTGTTTCGGTACCATTCCTCATTTGAGACGAAACACTTCGCCATCTTTATCTGAACTTTTTGGAGGGACTCCCCCTTGAGTCCATTATGAAATCAAAAATCAAATATTGCTGACTTAAGCTTAAAATGAATGTTAAGCACATCTGATTAAGCATACGCTTCTATGATAGCGCCAGTGGCGTTGCATTCTTGTACCGTTAGGTATGAACTTGAAAACCCCTAAAAAAGTTACTAAAGTTTGAGGGGTGGGAAGATAGTAATAGTAAGCATTAAAAACAAAAGCATCATAGAACTCGCTCTCGGTAGTCTGGAAAGATTTATCGTTCTCGTTTTCATAATATGAATAACTAAAAGTCATGTTCAACATCTCATAGGCGCAAGATTGTAGACAATATTGGTCTTTTGAAAGGAAAATAGTTAACTCTATCCTTCCAACGAAGAGTTTTACAGTGTACAGCAACAGTTGTCAAAAAAGTTTGATATAAGCACATTATTTGCTCAGATAGGGTAATTCGAACTGGTCCTACAGTTTAAAGCAGGATTAGAACCACTGTGCGACATTCCTCCATCGGGGATCGAACCCACGACCCCTTGATTACAAAGCGACAGCGTTACTGCACAATCGGGGAGGCCCTCGACGGGTGTTGTCATCGCGCTACGACATCAAAGATTCCGGGTTCGAATCCCGCCGGACCGACCTTCGTGGCGGAGTGGTTAGCACAGCGCGCTACGACGCCATGGAATCCGGGTTCGAATCCCGGCCTGGGTGTTCTTGTTGAGTGCCCTTCATCAATTTCATCATATCATCCTCATCGTCACGATTATCCAAAAGTGACAGAAGAGACGAGACAAGAATCAATCGAATGTTTATAAATAGAGACGAGAATGGGACAGTCCCAAGTCTAGTGTCAATAACTCTGTATTCGTTACATTCCCAATTCTCGTTCTATTATCGACTTCGGTGCATACGAGCCTACTCCCATGCGCGTTGAAGGTAGACGACAAGGTAGCTTGTCTCGTCTCCTAGGCGTCTAGTAGATGAGCGCTGGACAGCTCCCAGACAAACGTTCGAATGCCCTGCTAGCTTCCCTGACACTGTCCAGACCCTGGCCTACTGTGATGCTCTTCCCACGCTAACAGCATTCAATGCGCTCAGTGTTGGCAAGACCAAGAAAATGTAAGAGCCATTTTACGGCCGTGAAAACTCATTAGCTGATTTGACACAACATGAGATTTTTTCTTCAAAATGTTTTCCTTGTATTATTATTAGGGCGTGGCTGATACCGTTAGTAATGCTTGAAAATTGTAAAAATTAAAAGTTGCTGAATTAATATTAGTGGGTGATTTGATTTATCTTACTTCGCTTTTCTGCTACTTTTGGCTAATCGGGAATGGTGAATGGTGATAATATGAAATGAATGAAAGGATAATCACAAACAGAGTGGATTACACTGGCCGTGAGTGCAGACGCCAAAACCTCGCCAACTTGCAAAATTATATCCATGATGTACTACGTGGAAGCGAGGTTGACATTTGGGTGTTTGGAAAAGGGTTACTCCTTACACCATGGGCGCCGCAGGGGCACTTGCCCCCCTGAGATTACTGGAAATAGTTAAGTAATTCGAATGGTGAAATATATATATTATAACAAAAAATATTGTTTTCTGCGACTTAAAGGCCGTAAATTACAGCAACTATTATTACCATTATTATTATTATCTGAAGTAGGCTTACATTTAAGCTTACAGTCTACTATACACTGATTAATTATCTAACTATAAAACACAGCCTTTTGTCCTACATGAATTAATGTTAAGTATACAGTTATGCAAGATATATATATATATATACAGAATATGGAAATTACAAATGTATGTAATTTAAAAAATCATTGCTAGTAGTAGTAATAGTAAAGTAATAAAAATAAGAACAATAAAATAGCAGTAATAATAGCAATAATAATAATAATAATAATAAAAGTTTGTTACTGCTCCCCTTGAGAAAAAATCCTGCCGGTGCTCTTGGCTTGCACCCCTATTATTGGGCGAGTATTCAATTTCAATTATAAGAATCAATTTACTACAGTTTTGGTTTAAAATATTTAAAAAAATGCATCAGAATATTAAAAAAGACCTGTTAAGTAATTACAATATTCAGTTATTTCGCATAATATTAGTACAAAATGATATGGAAACTTCGAATTTTGCATGACTTCCAGGATAAATTATGTTTTATGGTCGCCTACCGCTTTCGGCTCATATCAATTCGATTTTTCAGCCGCGTGAAATGATTGAAAGGGAAAAAGGAGGGGATAAATGATTTGTCAGCATCAAAAATCGGGATCCCGGGATCCTCTCAGTCCCGACTGTATTCGCAAGTGCTTATGTGATACATCTGCGATTACAAACGGAGAGAGGACCAAAGGGTGGGCCACAATCCCGACAAAGCCTACCCGATGGCGTAGTGGTAACGTCGTCGTCTTGTAATCAAGTGGTCTCGTGTTCGATACACGGTGGGGGTACAGACACGGACAGTGGCGGCGATTAGGGGGGGCGAGGGTGGCAGTTGCCCCCACTTTTTGCAACTCTTCCTCCTGCACTATGCTAAACCTTATCTGCCAAGGGAAAGTCCCCTAGTTTTCCCCCCTAGTTTTGTCGCTTTGCCCACCACCCGTCGTTTTGGGAACCAATCGCCGCCACTGGATTCCGGCAATACAAATGTGACACCCATAATTTGAAATACTGGCTACCCTGCAAAACGTTATGCGTGTGGTTTAAGTCTGAGGCGATAGCAGTACTCCCTACTGAAAAGTTGCTATACCACGGTAGAGTTAGGCCACACGCACTGCAGAGAAGCCAGTATTTCATGATTTAGGTGTCCCCTTTTCTATTGCCGGTAATTGTACATTGCACAGAGCTTCAGATCTCACCTTAAACTGTAAGTCCAGTCCCGAATAACCTATCTGTTCATCAAGTGGCCGTCAAACAATTCAAACAAACAAAATAGCCAAACAGAAAAGCAGCTACAAGCTGTGTCTGCACAAATTTTACAATACTTAGACTATCATTTCTTTTGTAAGCAAATTACAAAAAATACTTTGATTATCACCGCCGGCCTCCGTGGGGGAATGGTTAGCACAGCGCACTAGAACGCCAGAGTTCCCGGGTTCGAATCGCGACCTCGGTGTTCTTTGTGAGAGTGTCCCTTCATCATATCATCACTCATCCTCATCTTCGGGATTAGCCAAAAGTGGCAGAAATGCGAATTAAAATAAACCAAATCAATTAATACTACCATGTCCATTATTGTGTATAAACTTTCGAACTTCGGAAATAGTGTAAGAAATGTTTCGATTAGCACGTTTGAAGCAAGATAATATCTTGACGAGTTAGAAGTACTGTAAGAGTGGCTGAGGAGCGATCGCCATAATATAAGCGACCAATGCGCCAAAGTTCCCCAAGAGCCAATGCTAATTGCGGCGTGAATATGTGGTAGAAAACATAAATTAACGTTGCGGCGATAAACAGATGGTCATGTACCGGGTGGTCACAATTACATTGACCATATTCAGAGCCCTCTGAGGCCATTTTGAAGCATCGAATTGCGCTGAGTCTTGGTATAGAGGCAGGTTATGGATACCATAGGAAGCGAATGCTGACCAAAGAGAAAACAGTTCAAATTATCGCCACCAGGTTGAAATGTGGCGAAGTTAACATCATCACGGGAAACTCTTGATCACACTGGCTTATGCTTCTAAAGGGTCGTTGACAGGGTACATATTGAACACTGTTGTACTGGCAAACTCAAATTACTGGTTGTTGTTACTTCAGTGTCACATTTCAATCTGGTGGTAAAACTTTTAACTACATTTTTAAATCAGCATTCGCTTCCACATGGTCTCCATAGCCTATATATCAAGTTTCACCGGAATCCGTTTCTTCGAATGGGCTCCAGAGGGGTCTGAGTATAGTAAATTTAATTATAAGCGCCACATTTCCACCTGGTGCTGAATATTTGAACTATTTGTTTTTTGTCGTCAGCATTCGCTTCCCCCATGGTCTACACAGCCTCCATACCAAGTTTCACAGCAATCTGTTGCTTCGAACAGGTTCCAGAGAACTCTGAGCAGGGGAAACTTAATTCTAAGCGCCCCATTTCCACCTGGTGGTGAAAATTTGAACTATTAGTTTTTTCGTGACGATTCGCTTCCCCATGGTCTCCATAGCATCAATACCAAGTTTCACAGTAAACCGTTGCTTCAAACAGGCTTCAGATAACTCTAAGAAAAATAAATGTAGTTCTAAGCGTCACATTTCCACCTGGTGGTAAAAATGTGAACAATTTTTTTCCAGATGCATTTGTTTCCCCATGGTCTGCATAGCCTCTACACAAAGGCCGTGTCCGAAAGTTGCAAGACCATACTTCAAGCGACCATCCTCCGAGTTTGGTTTGAGTTGGTGTTTTAAGTCCACTTTATGCACAGTAAGGCTAATCGGGACTGGACCTACAGTTTAAAGTGGGATCCGAACCACTTGTACCTCCACCGGGTATCGAACCCGGGACCCCTTGATTACAAGGCAATGACGATACCACTGCGCCATGGGGGAGGCCCTGAGCATCCTCCGAGTATGCTCTTGCAGTGTGGTCTTGAAGGACTAGAAGTGAAAGTCTTTCGAATTGCACTTCGACTGCAGTGCCAAATAGGATCAGTAGATAAAACTGAGGATACATTGTTTTCCTCACGTTTTAAACACTTGTTTTTTACCATAGATATCACATAGCATTTTCAAATGTTCTTACACATACATTTCCACACATTAGAAGCACTTTTACCAACAACTTGCTGATCCATAACGCATATTTAACCCGTGTTGCTGTCTTTCTACTTCCGAGATTTTAAACAAATGAACAACGAGTGTGGATATCACGTGACCTAGTCACCAACCATCTGTGCTGCGAGCTGCGTACTTGTGTGCTTCTGTTCTTGACGCTTTCGAACTGTACTAGATGGCGTCACTTCCGTCAAGACTATACTTCAAGTATGTACTTTGTACCTTTCGGACAGAGCCAAAGTTTCAGAGCAATTCTTTGCTTCTACGTTGAAATTTACTATATTAACGTAAAATCGAGGGCGGAAGGGGAGGGGCCAAGTTCCTACCTCCTGTTTCATTGCGAGGGTCATAGTTATGAAAAATCAATGCTCTAGTAGTCACGTATGGCCCTAAATGTAGCCTTTATGTTAAACTCAGACGTACAGTTAGGACTATATCCCCCACTGGCCTAAATTGTTTTCATAAAAATATAACATAAGATACGTGAAAATATGGTAAAATATGTACTCATTTAGAAAAATTAGAGGGACCATTTCACTGATACCCGACAAAGAAGAAATTATGCGAATTGCATGTAGATGCTCCACGGAAATTCCAATGTACCAAGCTCTTTATACCAGAATCGTATGCCAATGAAAGGACCCCGACAATCAAATACCAACCTCACTTCCACGTAGTACACCCTGGACTGCATTTTGCAGACTAACGAGACTCTGGCGCCTGAACCAATGGCCAGTAATGAGAACTAGTGTTGCGTCGTCCACATAATATGTTTGTGATTGTCCCTTTGTCCATCTCGCCTTATCATCACTCATCCTCAGATTCGGGATTAGTCAAATGTGGTAGAAAAGGAAAGTACAAATGTACCACAAAAGTTTGAAATTGTTCCAAGTTACTTGTTTTTTGTCGTCAGCATTCGCTTCCCCCATGGTCTGCACAGCCTCCATACCAAGTTTCACAGCAATCCGTTGCTTCGAACAGGCTCCAGAGAACTCTGAGCAGGTGAAACTTAATTCTAAGCGCCCAAATTCCACCTGGTGGTGAAGATTTGAACTATTAGTTTTCTCGTCACTTCAGGGTTGTAATTATCCCATTAACGCTCAATGGAATCGTTACAACCCAGAACTGTCTGTGACTGTACCACATATAGGTTCTAAGCGGACTTGTTTAAGATCCAGGAACACATACATTCTGACGGGTTCTATTAGGTTCCGTAATAGAAACATGACCTTTCTTCTCGCACAATTTAAATTCGGTCCAAGTTACATATTGTTTCATTTCAATACTGAACTTGGAAAGTATTTAAATATATCCAGGAAAAAAAGTTCCTGGACCGAATTTAAATTGATCTAGTACAAAGGTTCCTGGACCGAATTGAAATAATTTACGGATAAAAAGGATCTTTACCCATTTACGCTTGCTGATTTTCTCTCCTGGACCGGAATTAAATTTATTTAAAAAATTCCCGGACCTTTAACAACTCTGGTTCTAAGCGCTTGAAACTAACTTGAGTGCCGACAGTAGCGTGCAATGCAATTTTGTCATGAAACGTTCCTTAGTAATTTAGCGACAATTGCACCAAATATCATATATTTCGCACCCAGTGGTGGCGATTGGGTTCCAAAACTGGGAGGGCAAGGACAGTTTACTTTCTCTTGGTACATAAGGTTTGGCGTAGTGCGGGCAGTGATGTGCCGTAGACTATAAGTTTACGTCTACATGAGTTGTCTACACGTAATTTACGCGTAGATTACATTGGGTTGTAGTTTACATAGACTACGTAGACAATCTAAAGTGCATTAAAATTAATTTTCAAGGCTTTCATGAAAGGAAAGTGACATTTTCAACCATATTGGTTCCTAACGAAATGAAACTAACCCTATTTACAACAAAATTTATCTTCTCTTCTATTATCAACTATGGAAGAAAATAATTAGTATGCAAAATACAACAACATATGGCAGTCGTGAGGCAAAAGTGGTCTTTTCCTCATAAAACACTAGAATATTTCCTATATTAGGTTTCTTCCTAGGTGAGAAATTGTTCGAATTTGGAAGAAAGAGTATAAAATGTTCTCTTCACACATCAGCAACTGATATGCAGTATAATTTTCTTTTAATTCCACGGCGCCCTTTGGTAAGCTTTCACCTTTCGCCATGTTGTTTACATAGATTACATCATCTACGTGTATAAAATAGTCTACGTGTAGAATGTAGACTATCGTTGTTTACGCGTAGACGCACATCACTGAGTGCGGGGGCAAAAGTGGCAAAAAGAGGGGCGATAGCCCATTCTCCCCCTGCCACGCTCCCCTAATCTCCGCCACTGTTCGCATCCGCATACAAGTTGCTATTACAGAGAAATTCCGCTAAAAGCAGACAAGACCTCGTTACCATGGCCGACACTAGCGCCACTGCGGATTTCGTCCGTTTCGTGACTCAACGTCTCTCTTCCCACACTTCCTCTTGCAGACGCTGCAGTAGTACTCCAAAACCAAACAAAAAAGACAGTGCCTCTGGCAACACTGATAATAAAGGATGCAGCATTTAGCACACGTAATCTTGACAAACCTTCATCTTCGCTGTCTCCTTCGTGTGGAATTTCCAGCCTGCATGGAAAAGAAATAGCAGGACCATTTTCCACCCTCGCAAAAAGCTTTCCATTTTCAGCTTGGTAGGTGATGCGAGAAGTCGGGACCTCCCATATCGCCAGAAGTTTCACAGAGCTGCCGGTTGGTGGCAGCACCTGTACGCCCTTTCTGATAAGCAGGGCAGGAATAGCAAAGTGCGAGCGATAACAGGCTGCGGTGACGTTTGCCAGAGCCCAGGTCGGGGGAAGCAAATGAAGTGAGAGATATGTGGCCAGTTTTCGGAGCTAGAACAGAATCGTGTTGCACCAGAACTACAGAACGTCTGAAAGTTCTCCTGGCTACAGAGCAGCTCTGGAAGTAAAGTGGGAACGATATAATTTTCGTCCTCGGTTTTCGTAATCTTCGTGTTGCTTTTCTAACTTTCCTGCCACAAATCTCGGTACATCGTGACGATGAGAATAAATAATGAACTGCTGAAACTGTCGGGCTGGGGGGGGGGGGGGATGTTCCCCCAGGATTCTTTTTAAACCCCTCTGGGGACGGCAGACAAGCAAAGTTTGTCCACTTTTATGCTCTGATAGACCGGTATTGGGTCTACACTTTGACGTGGTATCAGAACCACTTTCCAGTCAGACCCGGTACCTCTTGATTACAAGGTGACTGTCTATAAGTACACCATGTTTACCTTGAAATCAAAGGGTTCCATGTTCGATTCCCCATGGTGTCAAATAGAACTATACATCTACAGAGCGATTACATGAAAAAAAAAACCTTGGACGAAAAGTCACCGCGCAGCTTTCCCTTCTTCCGCTCAGCTCGGGCCATAAGAAAGCATGATCCACTCTCCCCCTCCCCTCCACGCTGGAGTACGGTGCACAGGAGTCGCGGGTCTGCGCAGGTTTCTTTGCTTGTGGTTCCACTATAGTTCCGATTAACTTATCTGTGCATACATTGGATTTGAAACCACCTCTGCCAATATACGACAAATTGATTGGTTGTGCTGATGTATTTTACTTCGCTTTTCTGCCACTTTTGGCTAAGATGAGGATGATGATATGATGAAATTGATGAAGGGACAGTCACTATACTGATTGCGGCCCAACTGGCCAATAGCTCCATCTGTCCACCAATCTTCATCGGAGGTGTGTGACTCGATGAGTGTCATCAACCTGAATTGAGAAATAAAAGCTGTAGTGGTAACATCGCTCTCCCGTTGCAACGTTGCGAAGCGTACGTATGTTCTCGTCAGTTGTTTTTCATTAGCTTGTTTGTACAGCGTTCGTGTTCTTTGTGTACTAATTTTCTGTGCATTGCGTACTATTGTGCAACTTTCATCGCTAACGTAACGGCGCTGATGAACTCTCCCCCCCCCCAACCCTTGTACAGTACGTTTGGCAGCCAGCAACTTTCGGTGCCTTGTGACACGATTGATTGAGTTGGTGTTTTAAGTCCACTTTATGCACAGTAAGACTAATCGGGACTGGATTTACAGTTTAAAGTGGGATCCGAACCACCATGTGCCTCCACCGGGTATCGAACCCGGGACCCCTTGATTACTAGGCGACGATGCTACCACTGCGCCATCGGGGAGGGCCTTCCTTGCGACACGAAAATGCCCGATGTCAGTCGAAGATAATTTAACTGATCGCTGATTAGTTGTTTCTCAGCCGCCAGCTGGGACCAGTGGAAGAACACTCAGGCCGGGATTCGAATCTCTAGCGTTGTAGGGCGCCACTCTAACCACTCACACATATATCCCGCACACAAACAATTATTTTCATCTGTCACGATGCCCTTGAAGCGCGGGGCCTCGGGCCAGTGCCTCAGTTACCCCTCCCCAAGGCAAGCTCTGTCGCTGCCATCCTATTAGAGAAAGGTTGCGTTGCAGATGCTCTTGATCTCGTAGCAAGACAGAATGATGCTGATGTCAGATGGATGCATCCCGTCGCTTCTTCAGCGATGCGAGGTCAAGTGGTTCTTGACTTAATTTTGTGATATGTCAGGCGTTGTTAGTATTTCTTCTCTCTTGATGGGTCTTCTTCCCTGGCGGGGAAGTTGCATTCGCCGAGTGAGGATTTCAGAGTTGGAAGACGTGCTACCGAATTAGCAACCCCTTAGAAGAATAGGGATGATACCGAGACAAGATAATTGATTTGACTGAATTAGGTCATTTTACGTCGCTTTTCTGCAACTTTTAGCTAATCGCAACGATGTAGATGAACCAGGGTGGCCACTCTACGAACATCATAAAATTCAAGTGTAATTCCCGGTTTTCAAGGCGAACTTTCCAAAAATTCAACGGTACAAGCAGATGCTTTATCTACTTCAATCTTACATAATACCACCTCTCACCACCCACACACATACACACGCAAATATATTGACAATATAAAGGGCCTGTGCCATTCCAATGTATCGAAAAATTCTAATTCAATTCAATTGAACGGTATACAGTAAAACCTCATTAATCCGGACTAATGGGGGGATAAGTTGACCGGTTTAACGATAGAATGGATTAACTGAAATAACATAAAAGAGCAGTAGAAAGTGCATTAAAACTCCGTTTATAGCAACAAAACATGTTTATTATGGTGTATTTACAGGACATAGGCCTAAATACACTATACAGTACAGTAAAATGTAAAGTAATACTGTACATACAATGCAGTACGTACGACGAATGCGATTGTTGACTTCTAGCCACATTAAAACCTTGCATTCTGCCTTTTTTTGGGGGGGGAGCTGTCCGGTTTATCGGGGTCCGGATTAACGAGATTTTACTGTATATATTAATTTAAGGTGCGAAGTGCACATTTGCCATATCACATACCCAGACTAGAAATACATCTACAAACACAAGTCACAAATGTTACGGAATATAGTAATCTACGAAAAATTGTTATTTGTATAACAATTTCAAATTGACCTATCCAACTTCAAGATATCTTATATCTTGCAATAATATTTCGTATGCCAGATAGATTTTTCTGCAGAGGACACTAACGCAGGGTGCGAAATCCCGGGGGAGGGGGACGGGGGGAATTCCCCCCACCAATCTTGTCCTGAAATTTCCCCCCACCAAACTCTTCCGTGGAGGAGAGTTTTGTTTTAACAACGAACATAAACAATTAGTTTGGGTTTCGAATATACTGGCATAATATCGATAACATACAAAAAGCCACATATCTTAAGACATTGAATCCAGCAATCCCCAGAACACAGAAATTTGACCGACTTATTTCTTCTCCATTTCTCATCGCCTTTCGTTAGCAACCACGAAGCAGGCGCAACCGCGAATTTTTGTCTGGGGGGGGGGGGGCAAGTACCAGGATAAACATACCAATAATAATTTTAATAATAATAATGTTAAGAAAAATAATGTTACTAATAATAATGTTATTATAATATTATTATTATTGTTATTATTGATTTGCTTCATTTTACTTCGCTTCATGTGCCACTTTTGGCTAATTTTCGAAGATGGGGATGAGTGATGATGGCATGATGAAAATGAAGAATGGGTACTCGCAAACATCCACGCCCAAACCGTGGACACTAAATTGAGTACATATTCAAAGTTTCTTTAATAAATATTATATATAGCATATATTACTTAAATACATTACACAACCAATTCCTCCATCTCACAATAAACCAACAGCAAAAATTACATAAATTGTCTCTGAAATGTGCACGCTCCCTTTCCTCCAAACAATTGTTCATCCATTTAAAACACAATCAATTAAGACAAGTGTTATTTCTCTGTCTGGTCAATTACAATGCATTACCGCGAACAAACAGAAATTTCGAGCGAAGCGAGCAAGAAATTTTTTGGATCCTATTATTTTGCAGGCTGAAATTAATATTAATTTAATAGGGTGCAAAATAATTTCACGGAACTCCATGGCATTATATCATTTACAACTACAACTATTGTGCCTCCCCGATGGTGTAGTGGTAACATCGTCGCCTTGTGATCAAGGGGTCCCGGGTTCGATACCCGGTGGAGGCACATAGTGGTTCGGAATCGACTTTAAACTATAGGCCCAGTCTCAATTGGCCTTTCTGTGCATAAAGTACACTTAAAAAAAACACAAATCAATTCTGTTCTGAAATTGATAAGATTAAGAAAAGCAGGTATTGCGAGCGAAGCGAGCAAGAAGATTTTAAGAAAACTATTTTTATTTGCATAAATTTTGAAGTTATGGGCGGTAATTGCCCCTTGCAGGTACACTTGGCCGTTAATGTTTGCCCCTCCTTACACCCCCTAGAACTCATTTCCGACCAAGGTTGGGGGGCAATGCCCCCCTGTGGTTGCGCCACTGCCACGAAATATATAAACATATATTAGTAAAACACGTAATAGCAATTATATGTGAAATTTATACAGGAAACTATTATGTTCTTTTGTCTATTAATTTTTGTCCTTCCTCTCTTACGCGAATCAATGTTCATAGCATCAGTAGTACATCAAAATCTTCAATTTGCAATTACATTTTGAATAAAAGACAGTCTATGTAATATATTGTATATTTTATAATATAATTTGATTATATAATAATTGACACATATTTAATGACATACATTATATATATATATATATATATATATATATATATATATATAACCAAGTAAACTATATATAACTGAGAGAATTATGTTTTATTTTCCCGGCAGCTTTCTTTTCTTTTCCTTCCTTGATAAAAATTAAAGCAAAATGGTGAAAAACGTGCCTCAGGGCATTAATAAATATGTATAAATCCAATGGGATTTGGATTAACAAAACTTGGAATTTTTCACGTCCAGGGAGAGAAATTAAAGCAGAATTCACGCATATTTCCAGGATTTCAAGGAATCACTGGTGAGTAGGCACCTGTGAATGGTGATATGTTGAGATGGATGAAGGGACAGTTACAAACACACATGAACGACACAACACAATTGAATCGTTTATTTCAGAAAACCCCTACCTACCATTTCTGGCGAGAAATATATTTGTAGTTTCGTATACAGGGTGTGTCATAAGCAATAGCTCAAACTAACACAGTTGAAAGTACACGATAATAGAAGCAAAAAAAGTCTGAGTAAACATGGGTCTGCAAACGAGCAGTTTAGGATATAATTGCGAATGTGTGGTTACAAGCTGCCACTGATTTCATTCTTTGCAAACGTCCTCGTTAGTAAAATGTACGCTTCGTTGCTGTAAGGTTCCATTTTTACTACGCAGTACAGAACAACTGACGTGACTGCCACAGTACGATTAGATCGTATCCATCCTGTTAGATTCCAACGCCACCTCTCGGAAATGTTCTGTTTTGTAAACAAAGAGTAAACCTCGGAGCGAGCAAGGAGTAAAGCCCTCTGTGTTTACAAACTGTACTAGTGAAGGCTTGTAACCACACATTCGCACACATTATTAGCATTTTACCAAGTACGACGACGTTTACAAACAGTAAAGTCAGTGGCGGCTTGTAACCACACATTCGCAATTATCTCGAAAACGGCTCGTTTGCGGACCCATGTTTACTGAGACTGTTTTTCCTTCCATTATCGTGTACTTTCACCTGTGTCAGTTTGTGCTGTTACTTATGATACACCCTGTATAGCCTCTGAAAAGACGCATTGTTTGATGCAGAAATCGATCATGTAACGACGTACCATTGAAGGAATGAAGGTATGGTCAATTCAGGTCACACTGTTTACCTTGGAATTTTACTCGCCTTGCAACAACACGAGGGCAAACCCCAAGCTTGCTCTCGTTCGAGAGTAGTGGTCACCTCTTTTTTTTTTTGGGGGGGGGGGCAGTTATTGATTTGCTTTATTTTACTTCGCTTTTTGTTCCAATTTTGGCTAATTTGCGAAGATGGGGATGAGTGATGGCATGATGGAATTGATGAATGGACACTCACAAACATCCACGCCAAGGACGGGATTCGAACCCGGGACCCCTGGCTTCGTAGCGCGCTATGCTAACCAATCAGCCACGTGGAGCGGCAAAAGTACCGGTTATAACGAAGAAACCAAATATATCCATCATACCGAGGATATCAAAATAGCATAAGGTAAATTTGCCCAACTATTTTTGTTATTTTACGTCGCTATTCTGACTCTTGACTCTTCCACAACGATGAGGATGAATGATGATTTGATCTGGTGACACGGATTAGGATACACTCGTGACTGAACAAGGTTCGAACTGGACCTTAGCACGTTTGGGAGACCCCTTCGCCACGGTGATCAATTAGAATATTTATTTGTGTTTATTAACTACACTCATGTGAAAAACTTAAGGCGAAGAGGGATAATTACGCACCAGGCATGCATTTATTCCAATATCGTCGGAATGAGCAATGCTACTAAAAAGATCTCCGCCAGAAATGAAGAGTATGAATTTCTCCCCATGTGGCAAGTGGAAGCGGTTTCCTAAGTTGATTATTAAGCCTTATACGATTTTTGAAAAATATGGTGAATTAGTATTTACCGAATCCCATGCATTCCTTATGGGACATCAACTTCAACTTCAAGTTACGGCTCATAAAATGGGAGTTTCGACTTTTCCTACTACTATGACATAGTTCAACGTGTCCTTTTTCCGTCCATGTACTTTTCTACGTCATCGGATGTTTGATATTCCCGAGAGAACGAATAAAATAATGGTCCCATAAGCCTAGTGCATTTCTCCTTGCCTCCTACGGCCATCCTGGCAGTGTTGCCAAACCTGATGTTCATAATAGAGCTAAATTTTACCATTAATATAGCTAAAGAGGACTTTCAAGGAGCTAGATTAACGAAGGCTGCATAACCCATACAGCACACCAAGTTTCAGACATATTTCAGAAATATTACAATCTTTCATGTATGTTTCTAACATTCTGGTTTCGCGTTGACGTTATAGAAAGCATCACATGAAGTCCCAGTTTTGTTTCTGAAACATTGCAATGTTATAGTTTCATTGTCTCGTTTCTGCAACGTCTCATTTTTCTTACATCTCTGAGAAATGTTTCAGAGACATTTCCGCAACGTTGGATTCAGTCATCATGCATGCGCGGCGGCCATCCGGGACATTTTCTGCGGTGGCCATGTTGTTACCTTCAACGCTGACCGGGAGTCGTGCACATCTTATGAAGAATAATGTTGTTTATTGAGCGGTAAGTTGAATATTATTAATGCCAAAGTGTGTTTAATTGTTTTTTACTTATGCACGCTATATATTTAATCTGTGTTGTGTAACGTGTGTGAAAAAGTGAGTGGAAACAAGGCAGTTCAAGCCAGTGTTTAAAGAAATATTTTGTTTTTTATTTATTTATTTATTTCCTTCAACAGAGAAATTTTCTCCTTTTACAGAGGGTAGCCAATAAAAATACAAATAAAAATGCAAATACAAAAACAAGAGAAACACATAATATAATACAGTGAGACATAAGACAGGTAGAACACATACACAAATATAATGTAATATAAATTACTAGACTATACTATAGAATCATATAACACCCAATTAGCAATTTAGAAGCGCTTCACCCAAAACAATACAGAACAAGACCAAAAAAAAATAATTAAAATATGTGGACGTAAAGAAGCACTGAACTTCTCCACCTCATGAAACTATAATCGCGAGAAATAAGTTGTCTGCGTTGTGTGTAGTGAAAAAGTGAATGGTCGAGACGCAAAGTATTTCCCTGCATGTTTTTACTATTAAAAATAGCTATATAGTTTTCGTTTACGGTATATGACTCCCTTCCCCCTAAAATTTGCAGAAAATTTGTCCTCTTCTTTTTAAAAAATGTTGTTTCTCACTTCCTTGTGCGTAGTGAAGAGGCGTAGAATACCACGTAAGTTGTTACGTTCAGAGCCTCTATCTAATACAAATTACGAATAAACTGATTTGTGCTGTGACATCGTTACGTAATGTAAGTCTACGGCAGCACCACAGCCACGGTCATACTTGTTAGATCAGCTCTCGATTGGTTGCCCAAGCTATCAAGAATAAAATTATCCTATGAAAAAACCTTTAATAATAGTTCAAATGAACATAGCAGTCATAATCAAAATTCTGTTATATTATAAGCAAAATAAACATGATACTGGCTTTTAAAAAAACACATCCCTCAGAAAGTGACAGTATGCCATGACTACTAGTAGTGTCACAGTGCCATGACTAGACAGTGTATATTATAAAAAAATGACTAGCTATGCCAGGCTATCAAGCTAGTGTTTATATAAGTATTTTGACCTGTCTCATTATCCACTATAATGTGAGAAATTCTTGTTATGAAATATAAAAATTCACTGCTGGTCTCCTTTTGTGTGATTGACGTTGTTCGAGATCAGAATATAAATTGTGCTCTAATAAAAGCAAAACCAAAGAAAAAACGTTATATATTCACGAGTGAAATATTTAAGGGGGCCTAATTGGGTTAAGCCCCTTTATTTCAATATTTATTTGTAAATCATTTCCTGAAAATAAAATTCACAATGTTTGATACCTAATTAGGAATGATATTTAATTATATTTATTTTACCTCTCCTCAAATGACCACGTATCTCAATTGCTACAATTATTCTCGATGGGGGAAAAAGTGCATAAAAGTACGAAATACACATTCATTCACACCAGACAACAGTTACAACTAAAAAAAGAAAAATACTCGTATTCGCCACCAAATCCTAAACTACCTTAAAATGTGTGTAAAGTTTTACATGCAATAATAAGCTCTCCATGGTTTGTTGCACCCTGTCACAAAGAAGGTGGGATTTTAGTGATGTGATCAGCATAATGCTCCCGTCCCCTCTACTAATAGATGAGAAGCTGGAAGCATTTTAGTGGTGTATGAAATTCATTCATGATTCTATGAGTCACCAGTCATCTGAAAATTCTACTCTAATGTCTCTGTATGAATGAAAACATTTTTCCTGGACAGAACACATGTTCCACATGTATGGTTTTCAACCTATATGGTGTTCGAACTTTCAGAATTACACAGCAATATTCCAAATTAATTTCAAACATCTCAAATTGAGCACATGTCTAAAAATATAACTTTCGGATACTAAAATTTACTATGGGATATTCTCACCTTTCACGTATCTCAAATAAAAATTCAAAATGAATGTAATAATATCCTATATACTTACATAATTGGAGAAATGTAGATACACTTTGACCACAAAATAAATTCAGTAAATGAACCAGTAACCAGAACTGGGAAATAAATATCAATTCACAAGTGCAAAGTGGAGAAAAGTTAAACTTTAGCAATTTTTAGGCAGTAACAATACGAATAATATAATTGAATAATAACTAAAAATTTATAAATCAATGAAAAGTTTTGACATTCTCTATAATATTAAATGTGCATTGTGTATCAGAGGTTGTGGTTACTAGTTAGGAAAAATAATTCTCTTAATGTTACTTGTGAGCAATTTCCATTGAATTATTACTTCAAAGATATAATTATATGTTCTCATTTCTATTATTTTTTAATCATTTATATTTCACCCATGTTTGACTTTCAAGGTTGTTATAGTGGTTAGGATGGGTTGGTCAGTTTCAGAATACACTGAGAAATTGAATTAAGCTCCTTGTAATGAAGGGATTTCTGGTTCGAAACTCTGGTAGAGGCACATTGCAGTGATACGGATCCCATTTTGAATTGTAGGTCCAGTCCCGATTAGCCTATTTGTGCATAAACATCAATTCAAAGTACCAAATAAATATAAATAAGCATACTTTGATATATTTTTTACACCAGCGAGTAATCAGACACTATCCATGTCACCACTGAACTCTAAAAATTGGACATGCATCACTTCAAAGAAAAATTATTATAAAAATAATATTTTTTCATAAAATATATTATTTATTTGTCTAAATTTGTCAAAATACAATTGCTTCTGTTCTGTAAAGAAGTATTTCATTGCAGGTTCTCCGCTATAACCTCTTGTTGGAGTGCAGTAACATTCATTTTTTCCCGAAAGGAAATAATGTCATAATATCAATTCTGGTCAGAATTTTCATTTCAAAATCAATATTTTGCACAAGTAAAATAAACATCTTAGCCTTGAAGAAAATTGCAAAGCTACATCAAGAATTTACATTCCCTCTGTTTCTTCCTTCCTCTTCTTCTGTTTCACTCTCTCTCTCTTAATTGTTCTCTATCGCCCTCTGTTTCTTCCTTCCTCTTCTTCTATTTCACTCTCTCTCTCTTAATTGTTCTCTATCGCCCTCTGTTTCTTCCTTCCTCTTCTTCTGTTTCACTCTCTCTCTCTTAATTGTTCTCTATCGCCGTCTGTTTCTTCCTTCCTCTTCTTCTGTTTCACTCTCTCTCTCTTAATTGTTCTCTATCGCCCTCTGTTTCTTCCTTCCTCTTCTTCTGTTTCACTCTCTCTCTCTTAATTGTTCTCTATCGCCGTCTGTTTCTTCCTTCCTCTTCTTCTGTTTCACTCTCTCTCTCTTAATTGTTCTCTATCGCCCTCTGTTTCTTCCTTCCTCTTCTTCTGTTTCACTCTCTCTCTCTTAATTGTTCTCTATCGCCCTCTGTTTCTTCCTTCCTCTTCTTCTGTTTCACTCTCTCTCTCTTAATTGTTCTCTATCGCCGTCTGTTTCTTCCTTCCTCTTCTTCTGTTTCACTCTCTCTCTCTTAATTGTTCTCTATCGCCGTCTGTTTCTTCCTTCCTCTTCTTCTGTTTCACTCTCTCTCTCTTAATTGTTCTCTATCGCCGTCTGTTTCTTCCTTCCTCTTCTTCTGTTTCACTCTCTCTCTCTTAATTGTTCTCTATCGCCCTCTGTTTCTTCCTTCCTCTTCTTCTGTTTCACTCTCTCTCTCTCTTAATTGTTCTCTATCGCCGTCTGTTTCTTCCTTCCTCTTCTTCTGTTTCACTCTCTCTCTCTTAATTGTTCTCTATCGCCCTCTGATTCTTCCTTCCTCTTCTTCTGTTTCACTCTCTCTCTCTTAATTGTTCTCTATCGCCGTCTGTTTCTTCCTTCCTCTTCTTCTGTTTCACTCTCTCTCTCTTAATTGTTCTCTATCGCCGTCTGTTTCTTCCTTCCTCTTCTTCTGTTTCACTCTCTCTCTCTTAATTGTTCTCTATCGCCGTCTGTTTCTTCCTTCCTCTTCTTCTGTTTCACTCTCTCTCTCTTAATTGTTCTCTATCGCCCTCTGTTTCTTCCTTCCTCTTCTTCTGTTTCACTCTCTCTCTCTTAATTGTTCTCTATCGCCGTCTGTTTCTTCCTTCCTCTTCTTCTGTTTCACTCTCTCTCTCTTAATTGTTCTCTATCGCCCTCTGTTTCTTCCTTCCTCTTCTTCTGTTTCACTCTCTCTCTCTTAATTGTTCTCTATCGCCGTCTGTTTCTTCCTTCCTCTTCTTCTGTTTCACTCTCTCTCTCTTAATTGTTCTCTATCGCCCTCTGTTTCTTCCTTCCTCTTCTTCTGTTTCACTCTCTCTCTCTTAATTGTTCTCTATCGCCGTCTGTTTCTTCCTTCCTCTTCTTCTGTTTCACTCTCTCTCTCTTAATTGTTCTCTATCGCCCTCTGTTTCTTCCTTCCTCTTCTTCTGTTTCACTCTCTCTCTCTTAATTGTTCTCTATCGCCGTCTGTTTCTTCCTTCCTCTTCTTCTGTTTCACTCTCTCTCTCTTAATTGTTCTCTATCGCCCTCTGTTTCTTCCTTCCTCTTCTTCTGTTTCACTCTCTCTCTCTTAATTGTTCTCTATCGCCGTCTGTTTCTTCCTTCCTCTTCTTCTGTTTCACTCTCTCTCTCTTAATTGTTCTCTATCGCCGTCTGTTTCTTCCTTCCTCTTCTTCTGTTTCACTCTCTCTCTCTTAATTGTTCTCTATCGCCCTCTGTTTCTTCCTTCCTCTTCTTCTGTTTCACTCTCTCTCTCTTAATTGTTCTCTATCGCCGTCTGTTTCTTCCTTCCTCTTCTTCTGTTTCACTCTCTCTCTCTTAATTGTTCTCTATCGCCGTCTGGTTCTTCCTTCCTCTTCTTCTGTTTCACTCTCTCTCTCTTAATTGTTCTCTATCGCCCTCTGTTTCTTCCTTCCTCTTCTTCTGTTTCACTCTCTCTCTCTTAATTGTTCTCTATCGCCCTCTGTTTCTTCCTTCCTCTTCTTCTGTTTCACTCTCTCTCTCTTAATTGTTCTCTATCGCCGTCTGTTTCTTCCTTCCTCTTCTTCTGTTTCACTCTCTCTCTCTTAATTGTTCTCTATCGCCGTCTGTTTCTTCCTTCCTCTTCTTCTGTTTCACTCTCTCTCTCTTAATTGTTCTCTATCGTCCTCTGTTTCTTCCTTCCTCTTCTTCTGTTTCACTCTCTCTCTCTTAATTGTTCTCTATCACCCTCTGTTTCTTCCTTCCTCTTCTTCTGTTTCACTCTCTCTCTCTTAATTGTTCTCTATCGCCGTCTGTTTCTTCCTTCCTCTTCTTCTGTTTCACTCTCTCTCTCTCTTAATTGTTCTCTATCGCCCTTTGTTTCTTCCATCCTCTTCTTCTGTTTCACTCTCTCTCTCTTAATTGTTCTCTATCGCCGTCTGTCTCTTCCTTCCTCTTCTTCTGTTTCACTCTCTCTCTCTTAATTGTTCACTATCGCCCTCTGTTTCTTCCTTCCTCTTCTTCTGTTTCACTCTCTCTCTCTTAATTGTTCTCTATCGCCGTCTGTTTCTTCCTTCCTCTTCTTCTGTTTCACTCCCTCTCTCTTAATTGTTCTCTATCGCCCTCTGTTTCTTCCTTCCTCTTCTTCTGTTTCACTCTCTCTCTCTTAATTGTTCTCTATCGCCGTCTGTTTCTTCCTTCCTCTTCTTCTGTTTCACTCTCTCTCTCTTAATTGTCTCTATCGCTCTCTGTTTCTTCCTTCCTCTTCTTCTGTTTCACTCTCTCTCTCTTAATTGTTCTCTATCGCCGTCTGTTTCTTCCTTCCTCTTCTTCTGTTTCACTCTCTCTCTCTTAATTGTTCTCTATCGCCCTCTGTTTCTTCCTTCCTCTTCTTCTGTTTCACTCTCTCTCTCTTAATTGTTCTCTATCGCCGTCTGTTTCTTCCTTCCTCTTCTTCTGTTTCACTCTCTCTCTCTTAATTGTTCTCTATCGCCCTCTGTTTCTTCCTTCCTCTTCTTCTGTTTCACTCTCTCTCTCTTAATTGTTCTCTATCGCCGTCTGTTTCTTCCTTCCTCTTCTTCTGTTTCACTCTCTCTCTCTTAATTGTTCTCTATCGCCGTCTGTTTCTTCCTTCCTCTTCTTCTGTTTCACTCTCTCTCTCTTAATTGTTCTCTATCGCCGTCTGTTTCTTCCTTCCTCTTCTTCTGTTTCACTCTCTCTCTCTTAATTGTTCTCTATCGCCCTCTGTTTCTTCCTTCCTCTTCTTCTGTTTCACTCTCTCTCTCTTAATTGTCCTCTATCGCCCTCTGTTTCTTACTTCCTCTTCTTCTGTTTCACTCTCTCTCTCTTAATTGTTCTCTATCGCCCTCTGTTTCTTCCTTCCTCTTCTTCTGTTTCACTCTCTCTCTCTCTTAACTGTTCTCTATCGCCGTCTGTTTCTTCCTTCCTCTTCTTCTGTTTCACTCTCTCTCTCTTAATTGTTCTCTATCGCCCTCTGTTTCTTCCTTCCTCTTCTTCTGTTTCACTCTCTCTCTCTTAATTGTTCTCTATCGCCGTCTGTTTCTTCCTTCCTCTTCTTCTGTTTCACTCTCTCTCTCTTAATTGTTCTCTATCGCCCTCTGTTTCTTCCTTCCTCTTCTTCTGTTTCACTCTCTCTCTCTTAATTGTTCTCTATCGCCGTCTGTTTCTTCCTTCCTCTTCTTCTGTTTCACTCTCTCTCTCTTAATTGTTCTCTATCGCCCTCTGTTTCTTCCTTCCTCTTCTTCTGTTTCACTCTCTCTCTCTTAATTGTTCTCTATCGCCGTCTGTTTCTTCCTTCCTCTTCTTCTGTTTCACTCTCTCTCTCTTAATTGTTCTCTATCGCCCTCTGTTTCTTCCTTCCTCTTCTTCTGTTTCACTCTCTCTCTCTTAATTGTTCTCTATCGCCGTCTGTTTCTTCCTTCCTCTTCTTCTGTTTCACTCTCTCTCTCTTAATTGTTCTCTATCGCCCTCTGTTTCTTCCTTCCTCTTCTTCTGTTTCACTATCTCTCTCTTAATTGTTCTCTATCGCCGTCTGTTTCTTCCTTCCTCTTCTTCTGTTTCACTCTCTCTCTCTCTTTTAATTGTTCTCTATCGCCCTCTGTTTCTTCCTTCCTCTTCTTCTGTTTCACTCTCTTTCTCTTTTAATTGTTCTCTATCGCCCTCTGTTTCTTCCTTCCTCTTCTTCTGTTTCACTCTCTCTCTCTTAATTGTTCTCTATCGCCGTCTGTTTCTTCCTTCCTCTTCTTCTGTTTCACTCTCTCTCTCTCTCTTTTAATTGTTCTCTATCGCCCTCTGTTTCTTCCTTCCTCTTCTTCTGTTTCACTCTCTTTCTCTTTTAATTGTTCTCTATCGCCGTCTGTTTCTTCCTTCCTCTTCTTCTGTTTCACTCTCTCTCTCTTAATTGTTCTCTATCGCCCTCTGTTTCTTCCTTCCTCTTC
This sequence comes from Lepisma saccharinum, assembly GCF_977018435.1. Classification (NCBI taxonomy): domain Eukaryota; kingdom Metazoa; phylum Arthropoda; class Insecta; order Zygentoma; family Lepismatidae; genus Lepisma; species Lepisma saccharinum. The sequence continues at coordinate 39,788,707 of NC_139247.1, read as the reverse complement.
TTCTGTTTCACTCTCTCTCTCTTAATTGTTCTCAATCGCCGTCTGTTTCTTCCTTCCTCTTCTTCTGTTTCACTCTCTCTCTCTTAATTGTTCTCTATCGCCCTCTGTTTCTTCCTTCCTCTTCTTCTGTTTCACTCTCTCTCTCTTAATTGTTCTCTATCGCCGTCTGTTTCTTCCTTCCTCTTCTTCTGTTTCACCCTCTCTCTCTTAATTGTTCTCTATCGCCCTCTGTTTCTTCCTTCCTCTTCTTCTGTTTCACTCTCTCTCTCTTAATTGTTCTCTATCGCCGTCTGTTTCTTCCTTCCTCTTCTTCTGTTTCACTCTCTCTCTCTTAATTGTTCTCTATCGCCCTCTGTTTCTTCCTTCCTCTTCTTCTGTTTCACTCTCTCTCTCTTAATTGTTCTCTATCGCCGTCTGTTTCTTCCTTCCTCTTCTTCTGTTTCACTCTCTCTCTCTTAATTGTTCTCTATCGCCGTCTGTTTCTTCCTTCCTCTTCTTCTGTTTCACTCTCTCTCTCTTAATTGTTCTCTATCGCCCTCTGTTTCTTCCTTCCTCTTCTTCTGTTTCACTCTCTCTCTCTTAATTGTTCTCTATCGCCGTCTGTTTCTTCCTTCCTCTTCTTCTGTTTCACTCTCTCTCTCTTAATTGTTCTCTATCGCCCTCTGTTTCTTCCTTCCTCTTCTTCTGTTTCACTCTCTCTCTCTTAATTGTTCTCTATCGCCCTCTGTTTCTTCCTTCCTCTTCTTCTGTTTCACTCTCTCTCTCTTAATTGTTCTCTATCGCCGTCTGTTTCTTCCTTCCTCTTCTTCTGTTTCACTCTCTCTCTCTTAATTGTTCTCTATCGCCGTCTGTTTCTTCCTTCCTCTTCTTCTGTTTCACTCTCTCTCTCCTAATTGTTCTCTATCGCCGTCTGTTTCTTCCTTCCTCTTCTTCTGTTTCACTCTCTCTCTCTTAATTGTTCTCTATCGCCCTCTGTTTCTTCCTTCCTCTTCTTCTGTTTCACTCTCTCTCTCTTAATTGTTCTCTATCGCCGTCTGTTTCTTCCTTCCTCTTCTTCTGTTTCACTCTCTCTCTCTTAATTGTTCTCTATCGCCGTCTGTTTCTTCCTTCCTCTTCTTCTGTTTCACTCTCTCTCTCTTAATTGTTCTCTATCGCCGTCTGTTTCTTCCTTCCTCTTCTTCTGTTTCACTCTCTCTCTCTTAATTGTTCTCTATCGCCGTCTGTTTCTTCCTTCCTCTTCTTCTGTTTCACTCTCTCTCTCTTAATTGTTCTCTATCGTCCTCTGTTTCTTCCTTCCTCTTCTTCTGTTTCACTCTCTCTCTCTTAATTGTTCTCTATCACCCTCTGTTTCTTCCTTCCTCTTCTTCTGTTTCACTCTCTCTCTCTTAATTGTTCTCTATCGCCGTCTGTTTCTTCCTTCCTCTTCTTCTGTTTCACTCTCTCTCTCTTAATTGTTCTCTATCGCCCTTTGTTTCTTCCATCCTCTTCTTCTGTTTCACTCTCTCTCTCTTAATTGTTCTCTATCGCCGTCTGTCTCTTCCTTCCTCTTCTTCTGTTTCACTCTCTCTCTCTTAATTGTTCTCTATCGCCCTCTGTTTCTTCCTTCCTCTTCTTCTGTTTCACTCTCTCTCTCTTAATTGTTCTCTATCGCCGTCTGTTTCTTCCTTCCTCTTCTTCTGTTTCACTCCCTCTCTCTTAATTGTTCTCTATCGCCCTCTGTTTCTTCCTTCCTCTTCTTCTGTTTCACTCTCTCTCTCTTAATTGTTCTCTATCGCCGTCTGTTTCTTCCTTCCTCTTCTTCTGTTTCACTCTCTCTCTCTTAATTGTTCTCTATCGCCCTCTGTTTCTTCCTTCCTCTTCTTCTGTTTCACTCTCTCTCTCTTAATTGTTCTCTATCGCCGTCTGTTTCTTCCTTCCTCTTCTTCTGTTTCACTCTCTCTCTCTTAATTGTTCTCTATCGCCCTCTGTTTCTTCCTTCCTCTTCTTCTGTTTCACTCTCTCTCTCTTAATTGTTCTCTATCGCCGTCTGTTTCTTCCTTCCTCTTCTTCTGTTTCACTCTCTCTCTCTTAATTGTTCTCTATCGCCGTCTGTTTCTTCCTTCCTCTTCTTCTGTTTCACTCTCTCTCTCTTAATTGTTCTCTATCGCCCTCTGTTTCTTCCTTCCTCTTCTTCTGTTTCACTCTCTCTCTCTTAATTGTTCTCTATCGCCGTCTGTTTCTTCCTTCCTCTTCTTCTGTTTCACTCTCTCTCTCTTAATTGTTCTCTATCGCCGTCTGTTTCTTCCTTCCTCTTCTTCTGTTTCACTCTCTCTCTCTTAATTGTTCTCTATCGTCCTCTGTTTCTTCCTTCCTCTTCTTCTGTTTCACTCTCTCTCTCTTAATTGTTCTCTATCGCCCTCTGTTTCTTCCTTCCTCTTCTTCTGTTTCACTCTCTCTCTCTTAATTGTTCTCTATCGCCGTCTGTTTCTTCCTTCCTCTTCTTCTGTTTCACTCTCTCTCTCCTAATTGTTCTCTATCGCCGTCTGTTTCTTCCTTCCTCTTCTTCTGTTTCACTCTCTCTCTCTTAATTGTTCTCTATCGCCCTCTGTTTCTTCCTTCCTCTTCTTCTGTTTCACTCTCTCTCTCTTAATTGTTCTCTATCGCCGTCTGTTTCTTCCTTCCTCTTCTTCTGTTTCACTCTCTCCCTCTTAATTGTTCTCTATCGCCGTCTGTTTCTTCCTTCCTCTTCTTCTGTTTCACTCTCTCTCTCTTAATTGTTCTCTATCGCCGTCTGTTTCTTCCTTCCTCTTCTTCTGTTTCACTCTCTCTCTCTTAATTGTTCTCTATCGCCGTCTGTCTCTTCCTTCCTCTTCTTCTGTTTCACTCTCTCTCTCTTAATTGTTCTCTATCGTCCTCTGTTTCTTCCTTCCTCTTCTTCTGTTTCACTCTCTCTCTCTTAATTGTTCTCTATCACCCTCTGTTTCTTCCTTCCTCTTCTTCTGTTTCACTCTCTCTCTCTTAATTGTTCTCTATCGCCGTCTGTTTCTTCCTTCCTCTTCTTCTGTTTCACTCTCTCTCTCTTAATTGTTCTCTATCGCCCTTTGTTTCTTCCATCCTCTTCTTCTGTTTCACTCTCTCTCTCTTAATTTGCAACGTCCACCCACGCAGTGCTCAGCACCAAGGCGCAGGAGTACTGGTACTGGCTGCGTTCAACACGCTAAACACTGCAGTTGGAGGGTCGGCAAAAGTTACCCATATGTGCTAACTGATTCAGTCGTAGTACAAGGACTCAGAAATATCGCAGGGCTTGCTAGGTGCAAAGAAAGACTAAACCAGGTTTATACATATATATGTAACAGTTTATTATAATCGTATCATAAAGAAGTCCTTTAGCACACTTACTCAAGTGTCTTTACCTTTACCCTTACCACTCACTTGCATCAACAAATTGAACAGTATAAATGACAATAAAAATGGCTAACAATCTCATGTCATAAACCTTCACACTGTACTCAGAATTTGAACTCCAGGCCTTTCTGCCTAGTACTTACTGATTTCAAAGAGTGCTTCTCGCTGAGCTAATTTACATTTTTTTTTTTCATTTCACATTCCACTTTTCAGGTTTTTAACCTTTAATTCTCCTGTCACAATATTTGATAACATTTACCAAAAACAACGACCACGCAAGGTCTAACCATGAGCCAAGTTCCTCCACGTAGAGGTGGACCCGTTAACATTCACAGAATACAGCGACCACGTAGGGTCAAATAAAAATAAGCGAAAGTAATAACCGTAGAGGTGGATCCGTTAACACATTTTAAACATTTAGCATGCATTATTCATCCATACCTTCCCAACAAACACAATACTGCGACTTCGCAGGGCTGTTAAATGTGGCGACCTCGCAGGGTCGTTACATACGCCCCTTCCTCGGGCCAAAAATTTTTGGTAGAAATTTAAAACTTACAATTTCTGAAAAAAATTTTACTGGAAATATTAAAGATCAACCAGGTAAGAGTCTCTGTCTCTTCTACACTAAAGTCACTTGGTCCTCTTCTTCCCCTACTACTTCTTTTCTTCGCTCCTGAGAACATCTGTAAAGGCGAAGGTTGTCGAAGTTTCACCTTGAGTCCAACTTCTTCTAATCTATGAAGCACCTCTTCTATATGTTGGATATGGCTATCGAAATCCACATCAAAAATCAGAATATCGTCTATGTACACTGTCAGATAACTTTCAGTTTCAGGTCCAAAAACTGTATGCATAACTGACACAAAGGTAGACACAGCATTAGATAAGCCGTAAGGCATCTTCAAGAATTCGTACTGGCGACCTTTGTACGAAAAAGCAGTGTATTTTCGGCATTCTGGTTTCAAAGGAATCTGTAAATAGCCTGAAACTAGATCTAAACTCGAAAAATACTGGGCTTGTTTAAATCTCTGCAATGACTCATCAATAGGTGGCACTGAGCTTTTAGGAACAATCATAATAGCATTTAATAGTCGAAAATCCAGGCACGGTCTTACACTACCATCGGGCTTATCCACCACTAGTAATGGATTTAGATATGGTGATACCGATGGTTGAATAATGTTCCAGCTTTTCCACAAGCTGAGTTCTTTTTCTAGAGCGGCCCTTTTCGAGAGCGGCACTGGATATGGCGGGCGATGAACTGGTTCGGTACTTTTTAAAAGGATCTCACATTCTGCACTTTCCATGGTACCGGGCTTCTCTGAGAACACTGCTATATATTGATTCAGCACTTGCAGCAACTCCTGTTTCTGGGAATCATTCAGAATGTCTATAGTTTCGACCTTCTCCTTGAGGTCTGTCGGTTTATACATCCACTCTTCGTCTCTTTCATGGACCTTTTGGATGTACCGCACAATTTCAACATCCAGTGGATTCCCTACATCTTGATCCGGAGTTTTTCCAAAATACAATTTTACCGAGTTTCTTCTGAAATTTATCTCGGCCTCGTGCTGCTTCAAGAACGGCATGCCCAAAAGAAGATCTGTAACAAACCCTCTCAATATAAAAACTTCAGTACTGAACACCATACCTTCAATCTCCAGTTCCACACGTCTGCTGCCAAAGACACGCTTCCTATGGCTCCCAGAAAAATCCACCAATCTTATCTCTGGAACCTTCTGCACTTGAATACCTGGAATTTGTTCCTTTAACTTAGTCCAAACTTCATAACTTAAAATAGAGCATTCGCTCCCAGTATCTATTACACAAGTCACTGGTATATCTATTAACTTTGCAGCCACTGCTGGTGATTTATATCTAATCCTCGATTCCCTTGCGGATTTCAGTTCACTCTGTAATTTTACTTCTTCTGTTTCAGTTAGTTGAAAGTTAACCTTTAGTTCATGGATAGTTGTATCAGGTCGCTCCTCCGAGGCCCCTTGCCTAAATGGGAACGAAGCACCTAGACAAGGATCTAGTTTGTTTGGCAGGATTGAGACCTTTGATTATGCAAGAAGTCCCGGGTTGTTTCTAGGGCTCCCTCCTGCTCAGAGGTCATAACTTCTCTGGAGGGTGACTGTCTTCCCCTTGGTCCCGATTCTCTAGGTGAGGATCGCCTAGGAGAATTAGGACTACTGCGTCCCTGATTGTTCCTCCTCCAATCGGGAAATCTGCGATCTGGCCCTCGATTTGGTCGATAAGGTTCCCATCGACCATTCTGGTTACGGTTCAGTCCTCTGTTACCTCCAAATCTATTAAAATTCCGAGTGCTCCAAGAGTTTTCAGGTTTAGTGTCACCCTTGGTCTCAATGCTTCGCACTTTGAAATTCTTATGGGGAAGTTCTTTACCTTTGAAGTCCTCTTTATTTCTCCAGTAGTCGGGATCATCATATATTTCAAAGTCCTTGAGGAAACTGGTCAATTCGTCAACTGTTCGGGGAGAGTGCGCAAGGCAGAGATTTCGAGTTCTATAAGGTAACTGACCTATGATTAAATTCAGCACCTCGCTCTCGCTGAAGTTGTCACTTAGATTCCTATAGGCGGCGTAAATGCTCCAAGCGAAGCTCTCCATATTTTCATGTACTGGACGGGAATATCTTCTATTTCTTACTGCTGTTAATTGTCTCTGCTTAGCCTTCTCGGAGGCAAACTCTTCTTTAAACTTTATGCAGAAATCAGCATAGCTAACAAAACTGTCTATGTTACCTGCCAGCCAATGTTCAGCTTTACCTGTGAATACTCTAGGTAGCAATTCGAGTCTGTAATTGTCAGGCACTTGCATGAGCTCGAAGCTTACATTGAGCTCACGAAGATATTTCTCAGCTGACTGAGCTTCGATATCAGCCTTGAACTTGGGGATGTGTGCGATGTCAGACATTCTAGGCATCTTAAATTCGGTTCTTCGCCGAGGAGATGTCCCGTCGGAACTATCTGCTTCTCTAGGCCGCTTACGCTTATCCGATTGAATGGTTCCCATATAGAAAGGATTCTGCACCACTCTAGGAGGTTCATAAGAGGCTGCTTCAGGATTCAGACTTCTATTTCGTTCAATGGAATCTGGGAGAACATCAGAAAGCACTCCCGGTTGTAGCTGCAACCGTTCAATTTTATCTTGCAGTTCGCCTACTCTTCTGACCATAGACCCAGTCTGCTCCTGTATTTCTTGCCGAAGAGATACCTCCAATTTCTGTGTCTCTCCGCGAAGAGAGTTCACCTTTTCGCCGGTTGCTTTAGCCATCGTTTCTGCAGCTACTTTCTGTTCTTGGACAGCCTTCTCCATAACTACGGTCTGCTCACTCAGAGTCTTTACTGCTGAACTTATGGTTTCTATAGATGCTTCTATCTGCTTAACTCTCTCTGGTTCTTCACTTCCATTTTCCGTCGTAGACTGACCTACCAATTGCAGACAGACCTCTAAATTTTTCTTCATTTGTTCCTGCTCTTGCTCCATTTCACCACGCCAGACAGCTAAAGGTTCTAATTGTTCTTCCACTACTTTCACTACTTCCAGCTGACAAGAGATCCTAATTTTATCTAATTCCTCCCTAAGACTTTCTAACTGGTCTGTCTTATGTTGGAAGAACAGTGTTCGCATCTCTGTTCTGCTTCTTTCAGCTTCTTGCTGTATCCTCTCTTCTTGACCTTGAACTAAGGCTTGGAGAGTCTCTAATTCTCTTTCTCTCTTCTCTTCTGCTTCTCGTTTTTCCATTTCTCTTTTCTCTTCTGCTTCGCGTTTTTCCATTTCTCTTTTCTCTTCTGCTTCACGTTTTTCCATTTCTCTTTTCTCTTCTGCTTCACGTCTTTCCATTTCTCTCTTCTCTTCTAGAGACTCTATTAGCGACCTAAATTCTTGTGTCTCTAGTTTTCTTTTAGCTTCTTCTTCTGCTTTCTCTTTCTTTCTAGCTTTCTCTAATTGAGCCATATCTTTCTTTCTCTGCTTCTCCTCCTCCGCTTTTTCTTTCTTTCTCTCTTCTTTATCTCTCATCAGCCATTCTAATAACCAATGGTCTGATGGGGTCGTACTAGGAGCACTTGGTTCTTGTCCTAAAACCATCAAGGGTACCGATGAGCAAGTCTTGCATCTGGACTCTGCAGTGGAGACTGAGGTCTCTTCTTGCCCCTCACATTTCCAATGAAACTTCTGTAGGCATTGGCAACACTGGAAATACTCCCTCTCTCCTCCGGTATCCTCACAGCATCCGAACCCAGTTTCTTCATCTACGGTTTTCCTCCCTCTGCTTCTTAAGCTCATACTTGACGCATCCCTTTCCATTTTGGCACACCGTCTATGGTTTCTTCCACTACCGACACTATATCTTCACCTTCGTGAATTCTTTGGAAGAACACCAACACTGACACTTATGAGCCCTTTCTAGTCCTTGTAGCTAAAAGGCTCCCACTGGCTTGCTGGTTTCAGTCTTTACAATCTCTCGGGCCCCACGTTAAGACGCCAAAACTTTATGCAACGTCCACCCACGCAGTGCTCAGCACCAAGGCGCAGGAGTACTGGTACTGGCTGCGTTCAACACGCTAAACACTGCAGTTGGAGGGTCGGCAAAAGTTACCCATATGTGCTAACTGATTCAGTCGTAGTACAAGGACTCAGAAATATCGCAGGGCTTGCTAGGTGCAAAGAAAGACTAAACCAGGTTTATACATATATATGTAACAGTTTATTATAATCGTATCATAAAGAAGTCCTTTAGCACACTTACTCAAGTGTCTTTACCTTTACCCTTACCACTCACTTGCATCAACAAATTGAACAGTATAAATGACAATAAAAATGGCTAACAATCTCATGTCATAAACCTTCACACTGTACTCAGAATTTGAACTCCAGGCCTTTCTGCCTAGTACTTACTGATTTCAAAGAGTGCTTCTCGCTGAGCTAATTTACATTTTTTTTTTTCATTTCACATTCCACTTTTCAGGTTTTTAACCTTTAATTCTCCTGTCACAATATTTGATAACATTTACCAAAAACAACGACCACGCAAGGTCTAACCATGAGCCAAGTTCCTCCACGTAGAGGTGGACCCGTTAACATTCACAGAATACAGCGACCACGTAGGGTCAAATAAAAATAAGCGAAAGTAATAACCGTAGAGGTGGATCCGTTAACACATTTTAAACATTTAGCATGCATTATTCATCCATACCTTCCCAACAAACACAATACTGCGACTTCGCAGGGCTGTTAAATGTGGCGACCTCGCAGGGTCGTTACAAATTGTTCTCTATCGCCGTCTGTCTCTTCCTTCCTCTTCTTCTGTTTCACTCTCTCTCTCTTAATTGTTCTCTATCGCCCTCTGTTTCTTCCTTCCTCTTCTTCTGTTTCACTCTCTCTCTCTTAATTGTTCTCTATCGCCGTCTGTTTCTTCCTTCCTCTTCTTCTGTTTCACTCCCTCTCTCTTAATTGTTCTCTATCGCCCTCTGTTTCTTCCTTCCTCTTCTTCTGTTTCACTCTCTCTCTCTTAATTGTTCTCTATCGCCGTCTGTTTCTTCCTTCCTCTTCTTCTGTTTCACTCTCTCTCTCTTAATTGTTCTCTATCGCCCTCTGTTTCTTCCTTCCTCTTCTTCTGTTTCACTCTCTCTCTCTTAATTGTTCTCTATCGCCGTCTGTTTCTTCCTTCCTCTTCTTCTGTTTCACTCTCTCTCTCTTAATTGTTCTCTATCGCCCTCTGTTTCTTCCTTCCTCTTCTTCTGTTTCACTCTCTCTCTCTTAATTGTTCTCTATCGCCGTCTGTTTCTTCCTTCCTCTTCTTCTGTTTCACTCTCTCTCTCTTAATTGTTCTCTATCGCCCTCTGTTTCTTCCTTCCTCTTCTTCTGTTTCACTCTCTCTCTCTTAATTGTTCTCTATCGCCGTATGTTTCTTCCTTCCTCTTCTTCTGTTTCACTCTCTCTCTCTTAATTGTTCTCTATCGCCGTCTGTTTCTTCCTTCCTCTTCTTCTGTTTCACTCTCTCTCTCTTAATTGTTCTCTATCGCCGTCTGTTTCTTCCTTCCTCTTCTTCTGTTTCACTCTCTCTCTCTTAATTGTTCTCTATCGCCCTCTGTTTCTTCCTTCCTCTTCTTCTGTTTCACTCTCTCTCTCTTAATTGTTCTCTATCGCCCTCTGTTTCTTCCTTCCTCTTCTTCTGTTTCACTCTCTCTCTCTTAATTGTTCTCTATCGCCCTCTGTTTCTTCCTTCCTCTTCTTCTGTTTCACTCTCTCTCTCTCTTAATTGTTCTCTATCGCCGTCTGTTTCTTCCTTCCTCTTCTTCTGTTTCACTCTCTCTCTCTTAATTGTTCTCTATCGCCCTCTGTTTCTTCCTTCCTCTTCTTCTGTTTCACTCTCTCTCTCTTAATTGTTCTCTATCGCCGTCTGTTTCTTCCTTCCTCTTCTTCTGTTTCACTCTCTCTCTCTTAATTGTTCTCTATCGCCCTCTGTTTCTTCCTTCCTCTTCTTCTGTTTCACTCTCTCTCTCTTAATTGTTCTCTATCGCCCTCTGTTTCTTCCTTCCTCTTCTTCTGTTTCACTCTCTCTCTCTTAATTGTTCTCTATCGCCCTCTGTTTCTTCCTTCCTCTTCTTCTGTTTCACTCTCTCTCTCTTAATTGTTCTCTATCGCCGCCTGTTTCTTCCTTCCTCTTCTTCTGTTTCACTCTCTCTCTCTTAATAGTTCTCTATCGCCCTCTGTTTCTTCCTTCCTCTTCTTCTGTTTCACTCTCTCTCTCTTAATTGTTCTCTATCGCCGTCTGTTTCTTCCTTCCTCTTCTTCTGTTTCACTCTCTCTCTCTCTCTCTTAATTGTTCTCTATCGCCCTCTGTTTCTTCCTTCCTCTTCTTCTGTTTCACTCTCTCTCTCTTAATTGTTCTCTATCGCCGTCTTTTTCTTCCTTCCTCTTCTTCTGTTTCACTCTCTCTCTCTTAATTGTTCTCTATCGCCCTCTGTTTCTTCCTTCCTCTTCTTCTGTTTCACTCTCTTTCTCTTTTAATTGTTCTCTATCGCCCTCTGTTTCTTCCTTCCTCTTCTTCTGTTTCACTCTCTCTCTCTTTTAATTGTTCTATATCTCCCTCTGTTTCTTCCTTCCTCTTCTTCTGTTTCACTCTCTCTCTCTTAATTGTTCTCTATCGCCGTCTGTTTCTTCCTTCCTCTTCTTCTGTTTCACTCTCTCTCTCTCTTTTAATTGTTCTCTATCGCCCTCTGTTTCTTCCTTCCTCTTCTTCTGTTTCACTCTCTTTCTCTTTTAATTGTTCTCTATCGCCCTCTGTTTCTTCCTTCCTCTTCTTCTGTTTCACTCTCTCTCTCTTTAAATTGTTCTATATCTCCCTCTGTTTCTTCCTTCCTCTTCTTCTGTTTCACTCTCTCTCTCTCTTTTAATTGTTCTCTGTCTCCCTCTGTTTCTTCCTTCCTCTTCTTCTGTTTCACTCTCTCTCTCTCTTTTAATTGTTCTCTATCGCCCTCTGTTTCTTCCTTCCTCTTCCTCTGTTTCACTCTCTCTCTCTTTTAATTGTTCTATATCTCCCTCTGTTTCTTCCTTCTTCTACTTCTGTTTCACTCTCTCTCTCTCTTTTAATTGTTCTCTGTCTCCCTCTGTTTCTTCCTTCCTCTTCTTCTGTTTCACTCTCTCTCTCTCTTTTAATTGTTCTATATCTCCCTCTGTTTCTTCCTTCCTCTTCTTCTGTTTCACTCTCTCTCTCTCTTTTAATTGTTCTCTGTCTCCCTCTGTTTCTTCCTTCCTCTTCTTCTGTTTCACTCTCTCTCTCTCTCTCTCTCTTAATTGTTCTCTATCTCCCTCTGTTTCTTCCTTCCTCTTCTTCTGTTTCACTCTCTCTCTTTTTTAATTGTTCTCTATCTCCCTCTGTTTCCTCCTTCCTCTTCTTCTGTTTCACTCTCTCTCTCTTTTAATTGTTCTCTATCGCCCTCTGTTTCTTCCTTCCTTTTCTTCTGTTTCACTCTCTCTCTCTTTTAATTGTTCTCTACCGCCCTCTGTTTCTTCCTTCCTCTTCTTCTGTTTCACTCTCTCTTTTTTTAATCGTTCTCTATCTCCCTCTGTTTCTAACTTCCTCTTCTTCTGTTTCACTCTCTCTCTCTCTCTCTCTCTCTCTCTCTCTCTCTCTCTCTCTTAATTGTTCTCTATCTCCCTCTGTTTCTTCCTTCCACTTCTTCTGTTTCACTATCTCTCTCTCTTTTAATTGTTCTCTATCTCCATCTGTTTCTTCCTTCCTCTTCTTCTGTTTCACTCTCTCTTTTAATTGTTCTCTATCTCCCTCTGTTTCTTCCTTCCTCTTCTTCTGTTTCACTCTCTCTCTCTCTTTTAATTGTTCTCTATCTCCCTCTGTCTCTTCCTTCCTCATCTTCTGTTTCACTCTCTTTCTCTTTTAATTGTTCTCTATCTGCCTCTGTTTCTTCCTTCCTCTTCTTCTGTTTCTCTCTCTCTCTTTTAATTGTTCTCTATCTCCCTCTGTTTCTTCCTTCCTCTTCTTCTGTTTCACTCTCTCTCTCTCTTTTAATTGTTCTCTATCTCCCTGTGTTTCTTCCTTCCTCTTCCTCTGTTTCACTCTCTCTCTCTTTTAATAGTTCTCTATCGCCCTCTGTTTCTTCCTTCCTCTTCTTCTGTTTCACTCTCTCTCTCTTCTAATTGTGCTCTATCGCCCTCTGTTTCTTCCTTCCTCTTCTTCTGTTTCAGTCTCTCTCTCTATTTTAATTGTTCTCTATCGCCCTCTGTTTCTTACTTCCTCTTCTTCTGTTTCACTCTCTCTCTCTTTTAATTGTTCTCTATCTCCCTCTGTTTTTCCTTCCTCTTCTTCTGTTTCATTCTCTCTCTCTCTTTTAATTGTTCTCTATCGCCCTCTGTTTCTTCCTTCCTCTTCTTCTGTTTCACTCTCTCTCTCTCTCTTTTAATTGTTCTCTATCTGCCTCTGTTTCTTCCTTCCTCTTCTTCTGTTTCACTCTCTCTCTCTTTTAATTGTTCTCTATCTCCCTCTGTTTCTTCCTTCCTCTTCTTCTGTTTCACTCTCTCTCTCTCTTTTAATTGTTCTCTATCTCCCTCTGTTTCTTCCTTCCTCTTCTTCTGTTTCACTCTCTCTCTTTTAATTGTTCTCTATCGCCCTCTGTTTCTTCCTTCCTCTTCTTCTGTTTCACTCTCTGTCTCTCTTTTAATTGTTCTCTATCGCCCTCTGTTTCTTCTTTCCTCTTCTTCTGTTTCACTCTCTCTCTCTCTCTTTTAATTGTTCTCTATCGCCCTCTGTTTCTTCCTTCCTCTTCTTCTGTTTCACTCTCTCTCTCTTTTAATTGTTCTCTATCTTCCTCTGTTTCTTCCTTCCTCTTCTTCTGTTTCACACACTCTCTCTCTCTTTTAATTGTTCTCTATCTCCCTCTGTCTCTTCCTTCCTCATCTTCTGTTTCACTCTCTCTCTCTCTGTCTTTTGATTGTTCTCTATCGCCCTCTGTTTCTTCCTTCCTCTTCTTCTGTTTCACTCTCTCTCTCTCTTTGAATTGTTCTCTATCGCCCTCTGTTTCTTCTTTCCTCTTCTTCTGTTTCACTCTCTCTCTCTCTTTTAATTGTTCTCTATCGCCCTCTGTTTCTTCCTTCCTCTTCTTCTGTTTCACTCTCTCTCTTTTTTAATTGTTCTCTATCTCCCTCTGTTTCTTCCTTCCTCTTCTTCTGTTTCACTCTCTCTTTTTTTAATTGTTCTCTATCTCCCTCTGTTTCTTCCTTCCTTGTAAAGGGTTTGACCACTCGTCCGGGAGACCGAAGTCCCCAGTTCGAGGTGCCAAACTACTCTACCGCTGGTCCGTAGGTTCAGGGTTCCGCGGCCGCCCGATTGGACGGTCGTCGGTCCTTGGTTCGCGTCTCCGGTTAAGGAAACACGATTCCTACCACCAGCTAACGGTTTAATTCCAGGTACATGTCACCGGGTCGGTTATTTACACCTCCGGCGGTAAGCCACGTCGTGCATAAAGTGGTGCTGTTATTCATTTATAGCAATAATAATAATAATAATTGTTGTAATAGAAAACTATAACCCTTCTGGTCAATGGAGACAAGCTATACAGCTTCAAACTCAGGACTAAAACCAAAAATATTGACCATACGAGGATATACATCTATACATATATATATAAATGAATCAAGAACACCTGTAGGATAACGAATATATACGTGTATTCAGCAAAAATAAACACAACAATGATAATATAACACATTACTTGTACATATCCCCTCGCTCTCATTCCATCATGCACACACACACACACGCTGCAGGGGTGAACACAATATACCATTACATGATAAAATATCTAACCGCCTCTTTGGTTTATTTCCCGTGTACCTTCGAATTTGAGATTTCTATTAGCCCCTTAGGCTTGCTTTCAATGTAAATAAGCGCGGCCAGCACTCTGTCACATACGAGACGCGATTAGCTAGGCGTCATAGTTTCCAAAAGTAAATAATAATTTACATTACACTTGTTGAGGCACTACTATGCAAAAGAATAAGCATACACTAAATGAATGACAAGAGGAAATTAGTAGTGCTTATTGGGCGCTTCAAAATAGTACTTAGTAGGTATCCTCTTTTTTTATCAATCGAATATCACTTTTTGACATACTTTGACAATTTTTTGTCGATGTTTTAGCGTTTAGCGATGTTTTAGTACAAATTTTCACCATACTCATTTTTTCCCCACTCGTACTTGGTAGGTATATCATGATGTTACGTGATACAACTTAACCTATCCTTTTTTTACGATTATTTAATTTTTTTATGATCCTAAGTGATATAACTTAACCTATCATTTTTTTTATTTAGGTACTGTTTGAACGTCATTATTTGAGGATCATATTTTGTAGGTATTTTTTTTTTATCAATCGAATATAAGTTTTTGAGATATTTTGACAATTTTTTGTCGATGTTATAGCGTTTAGCGATGTTTTAGTACAAATTTTCACCGCACTCATTTTTTTCCCCACTCGTACTTGGTAGGTATATCACGATCTTACGTGATACAACTTAACCTATCTTTTTTTTTACGATTTTTTAATTTTTTTTACGATCCTAAGTGATATAACTTAACCTATCATTTTTTTTATTTACGCACCGAACTAACCTACAGGGGGGACTCTGTTTGTTTTAATATTTCAGTATTATAAGGTTTTCACAAATTTTATATAACCTAAAATGTGTTGGATGTTGATTTTTAGTATGTGGCAATTTTTTATGAATTTAAAACTGTTCCGTCACCCTCTCGTTCTTCACGTCGTGGACGAAGGACTTCTCTGCAATCAGGATGACGCTGCATAGAGTATCGGCAGGCAGCGCGTCGTGGAACTCGCAAACATCCACTCTACAAAAATTCTACTATATGATCTTTCACTGGCTAAGCTAACCTACAAATAGGAATTGGCAGCACTGACTTATAAACCCACCGGGTCTTCTTGGCATGTTTTTTCATGATGTGTTGCCAGGCTATTGCGCATCTTGGCGTATACAGTGTATATATTTTGAGAGGGGGGTTATAGCTTTTTATGCTGTACGAATACTAAAAACTTGACAGTGACAACCAACAGAGTAAATAAACCTACATGCAGAAACTAACAACACTAGTTTCTGACAGTGAATTTGAAATAAAATATTAAACAAAATACATGAGTAAGCACTGTGATTACAAATAATACCAGTGTTATTACACATTCATTCTTATTTTTCGAAGTTGAATGGAAGCACGTGTTTTTTACGCTCTCGTAATACTGACCTTGCCCCAGTGATTTTAAATTGCTTCCATCCGGTTTTTTTTTCTGTGCTATTTCCGCGTGCACGCAACATTCGCTTTGAATAGACAGAAGGAGTTTTAGTATAGCAGACTCCGAGTTTACAATTTATTAAATTAAACAATAATTTATGTAAGATTATACTTGTACTTACCGAACACAAAATAATAAAAAGCACATGTGAATCTTTGCGTGTGTTCAATGTTATATGACGACTGAGTAAAAAAATAATGTTGACTCCCCGAAAGATAAAAGTTCCCGGTTCGACATCAGATGCATGCAAATTTTATGTTTTGCTCTCCAAAATCTTGATTTTTATGTTTGTGCTATTTGTCATACAGCAGAGGAGAAGAGGGGAGAGGGCAGGGGAGGGGGTACTATTAGCGCCATCTATTAGCAAACAATAGAAATAAAAAAGTAGCGTCAAACTTTTTCAACACCCAAAAATTTTAAACGTCCTCGCGTAGTAATACGATCTAGCTGAAGATGTTTGAAGGAGTACTCTTAGTCGACGAAGCTAATTGCTAGGGCCCATATATTGCTAAAATGTTCTTTAATTTACATATTTCTCATACCGCCATATGTTGTTCTAGTTGACTTCTTCCAAAAAAATGCTAATTAGCGAGAGTTAATTAAGCAAGGCAAGTAAAAGAAGCAAATAGGACAATATGTGGTGGCGTGGAAATATGTAAAAATTCGATAAAATTCGAATTAAAATTGGGGGACATTTTGCATTTTTTTCCTATAATATACAAAACATTTACCGTACATAATTTTTTCTATTTACAACAGTATAAAATAAGAGGAATGTGTGACAATATCCATATTAATTAGGAAGGTATGTCGTATGCTAGGTTAGCTAATTGTGTCTTCTACAGCTTCACTCTATAGAGGAAAAATGGAAAAAGAGAGCTCTACAAAAACTAACGCTCTTAACAATATTGTACGCCCCGTGAAAATTATATATAAATAAGGCATAAGCGTATTATCTGCTTTCATGTCAGATTTTACCGACCTGTGAGCTGTAGTGTTTAGGCGACAAACGGCTCGCTCAAATATAATACCGTTGACAATATTGAACGCCCCGTGAAAATTATATATAAATAAGGCATAAGCGTATTATCTGCTTTCATGTCAGATTTTACCGACCTGTGAGCTGTAGTGTTTAGGCGACAAGCGGCTCGCTCAAATATAATACCGTTGAGAATATTGAACGCCCCGTGAAAATTATATATAAATAAGGCATAAACGTATTATCTGCTTTCATGTTAGATTTTACCGACCTGTGAGCTGTAGTGTTTAGGTGACAAGCGGCTCGCTCAAATATAATACCGTTGAGAATATTGAACGCCCCGTGAAAATTATATATAAATAAGGCATAAGCGTATTATCTGCTTTCATGTTAGATTTTCCCGACCTGTGAGCTGTAGTGTTTAGGCGACAAACGGCTCGCTCAAATATAATACCGTTGACAATATTGAACGCCCCGTGAAAATTATATATAAATAAGGCATAAGCGTATTATCTGCTTTCATGTCAGATTTTACCGACCTGTGAGCTGTAGTGTTTAGGCGACAAGCGGCTCGCTCAAATATAATACCGTTGACAATATTGAACGCCCCGTGAAAATTATATATAAATAAGGCATAAACGTATTATCTGCTTTCATGTCAGATTTTACCGACCTGTGAGCTGTAGTGTTTAGGCGACAAGCGGCTCGCTCAAATATAATACCGTTGACAATATTGTACGCCCCGTGAAAATTATATATAAATAAGGCATAAGCGTATTATCTGCTTTCATGTCAGATTTTCCCGACTTGTGAGCTGTAGTGTTTAGGTGACAAGCGGCTCGCTCAAATATAATACCGTTGACAATATTGTACGCCCCGTGAAAATTATATATAAATAAGGCATAAGCGTATTATCTGCTTTCATGTCAGATTTTACCGACCTGTGAGCTGTAGTGTTTAGGCGACAAGCGGCCCGCTCAAATATAATACCGTTGAGAATATTGAACGCCCCGTGAAAATTATATATAAATAAGGCATAAACGTATTATCTGCTTTCATGTCAGATTTTACCAACCTGTGAGCTGTAGTGTTTAGGTGACAAGCGGCTCGCTCAAATATAATACCGTTGACAATATTGAACGCCCCGTGAAAATTATATATAAATAAGGCATAAGTGTATTATCTGCTTTCATGTCAGATTTTACCGACCTGTGAGCTGTAGTGTTTAGGCGACAAGCGGCCCGCTCAAATATAATACCGTTGACAATATTGTACGCCCCGTGAAAATTATATATAAAATAACATACCTGAAAATTATATTCACAGTAGATTTATTTTTTGAGTTTTGTAATTACCCCAAGAAATTCTATATAAAATAACATACCTGAAAATTGTATTTACAGTAGATTGAATTCTTGAGTTTTTGTATTCGCACACAAGAAATTCTATATAAATAACATACCTGAAATTCTATTTACAGTAGATTGAATTTTTGAGTTTTGTAATCACTCCAAGAAATTCTATATAAAATAACATACCTGAAAATTGTGTCGCTATATACTAGACTTTTTGATTTCTGTGATTTTGGAGAAAGCAATGGCATCCACCACCAGTTTCAATCGTAAAAATGATAAAACTGAATGTGTTACTTGTGGGAAGCTAATCTCAAGGAACAATTTATCGGTACACAGGGCAAGATGTAGCGAAACAGGTTCGAGAATTAATCGTTCGTTACCTTCTAAGCCATGTGCTCGATGCGGAAAAATAATCAGCATTACAAATTTAAGTAAACATCTCAAAATTTGCAAACCATCGACCGAACAAGGAACATCGAAAAGGAAAATCGATAATTCAGAAACGGAAGCTTCCACTTCCAAGCAAATTAAATTATCTAATGAACGCAAACCAATTAGATCTGCATTTAACGACCAACTCCAGGATTTTTCAATTAAGTCAGAACCAGGTCGTGACATCCTTAGTTTCTTGGATGAAACGAAAACATCTGTACTAAATATTTTAAAAGATAAACTTGAAAACAACTCTATAAAAGTATACGTTGTTCTGTTTTCTGAATACAAGAAAGTTGATGGCACAACAAGTATTTTTTATCATCGTACAAAAAACCAGACTCTTTATTTGGCGGACGTCGAAAATTTGGACAACTTCTATTATAAAGTTTCCAACGAGCTGGTTAAGAAACATGACGATTTCGAGGCTAAAGGGTCGGGATGGTCTCTATGTGGAAGTCCTCACACGTTAACTGTTTACGTGAACCGATTCTCGCCTCTTCGAGCTTCCAGCTACGTTCCTCTTCCACCGAACATTCAACACAAGAGGGCTGTGTTAAATATACAGAACAGCGATAACAAGTGTTTTCTCTGGTGTGTGTTGGCTGCACTGCATCCTGTTCATTGCAAAAATAATCCACAGTGGGTTGGACATTACAAACAATACGAGACCGACTTTCAAAGTGTAATGTCTGACATCGAATACCCGGTGACATTGTCGGATATAACAAAGTTCGAAAATTGTACAGGAAAACGCCTCGCTATTAATGTGTATTCCTTCACGTCAGATAAATATCTCGTGCACCCTGTCAGGATAAGCGATATCGACGATGACGATGCCTGTGTAATAAATCTCCTTCTAATTTCAAACGAGGATGTTCATCACTACACGCTAATTCGTTCACTATCACGTTTGGTCAGAAGTCAATCAACCAAGCATAAACATTGCATCGAAGTTTGCCCGAGATGCCTAACCACGTTCGACGATCGAAAACAACTCGATTATCGAAATTACACCGGACGTCAAATTGCTATCGAGAAACTTGCCGAACATAAAATTTATTGCGGCGACAACAGACCGGCTAGAATGTTGATGCCCGAAACGAACGAAGTCGAAGAATTCAAAATGCACAAGGCATTGTTGGAACATCCCGCAATCATCGTCGCAGATTTCGAGGCGTTCCTCAAACCACTCTCCTACTGCGAACCGGATCCCGAAATTTCCTCCACAACGCCGTACCAGCTTCATCAACCTAATAGTTTCGGCTATGTTGTTGTGCGACGTGATAAAATAAATGAAGCATATATATATCGCGGGCCAAATGTAATCGAACACTTCCTGGAAAAAATGGTGGAGGAGGTTGAGGTAATTGGTAGCATACTGCTTACATCAAAACCGATGGCACCTTTAACTGAAAATGAACTTCAAAATTACAATTCCACTGAGGTGTGTCCGGTATGTGATCAAAGTTTCACTGATGAGAACAAAAAAATATTCCACCACGATCATTTCAGCGGAAACTACATAGGTGGAATTTGCAACACGTGCAATCTTAAAATCCAGAAACCTAAATTCATCCCCATATTCTTTCACAACGGAAGCGGATATGATTTTCACCACCTGGTGAGACATCTTGGCTACGATCCGAAACGTATAGGTGTCTTGGCCGAGAATGAAGAACGTTACATTAGTCTCAGCAAGCAAGTGTCGATTCCGGGAACGAAAAATACAATCGAGATGCGCTTCCTGGATTCGTATAGATTTCTCTCTGCAAGTCTGGATGCTTTAGCGAACAAACTCACCGACGATCAATTTAAAATAACTAGAGCTAGTTTTCCCAACGTAGACATAGAACTCGTTAGACGTAAAGGGGTTTATCCTTACGAATATGTTAGTGATGGTTCTAAATTTAACGACGACGCTCTTCCACTTCCAAGAGAATTTTACAGCAGACTCAGAGAGAAAGGAATCACGGACGAAGAATACCAACACGCGCAACTCATGTGGGAGAAATTAGAATGTAGGACACTCGGAGACTACCACGACGCATACTTAAAATTAGACGTGACGATACTCGCGGATGTTTTTCAAGCGTTCAGGAAAACGGCAACGAATATTTACAAATTAGATCCAGCGTATTTCTACAGTCTACCGGGATTAGCGTGGTCGGCAATGTTATTCCAGACAAAGGTCAAGCTGGAACTGATATCGGACGTTGACATGTTGCTATTCATCGAAAGAGGGATACGAGGTGGAATGGTGCAATGCGTACAGAGACATGCAAAAGCTAATAACGTACACATGAAAGAAGATTACGATTCAAATCGAGCATCGAATTACATCTTCTACGCCGACGTTAATAATCTCTACGGACATGCCATGGTTCAGAAACTTCCTTACGGGGGATTCGAATGGTTAGATCCCACTTCGATAGATATTATTCATTTCGACGATAGCGAGTGTGGTTTCTTCGCAGAGGTAGATCTCCAATTCTCCGACCACCTGCACGACACGTTTTCGGATTTGCCTCCGACCCCCGAAATCAAATGTCCACCCGACTCGGTTCAAGACAAGCTTTTGTTAACATTGGACCCTAAACAGAGATACGTTGTCCACTACAAGAATCTCCGGTTTTTGATTGCGAAGGGTGTTCAGATAGTGAATGTTAGACGAATACTAAAGTTTAAACATTCCACGTGGTTAAGACCTTACATAGAAACTAACACACAACATAGAACAGCTGCCACTTCCGATTTAGACAAGGACTTCTTTAAATTAATGAACAATGCGGTGTACGGAAAGACCATGGAGAATGTTAGAAAGCACGTAGACGTGAAATTAATTTCCGATAAGAATAAATGTCGGAAGTGGATAGCCGATCCTAGATTCAAGTCGAGAAAAATTTACAACGAGAATTTGGCACTTTTCAATCTACATATAAAATTGATGAAATTCAGAAAACCAATTTACGTTGGCGCAACGGTTCTCGACTTGTCGAAACTTTACATGTTCGAATTTCATTATGACGTGATGAAACCCTTCTACAATGATAAAATATCACTTTTGTACACGGACACCGACAGCTTCATTTACAGCATACAAACACCTAACCTATACGAAGACATAAAAAATCCTTCCATGCTTGAGTATTTCGATACTTCTGCGTACCCTCAACCCAACAGATTTGGAATTCCATCCCTCAACAAAAAAGTCCTAGGTAAACTGAAAGATGAATGTAACGGTGATATTATTGTCGAGTTCGCGGGTTTGCGTTCGAAGATGTATGCCATGAGAACAGAGAGTAGTGTCACGAAGAAAGCAAAAGGTGTGGGCAAAAATACGGTGGAGATCAAACTCACCTTCCACGATTACATCGATTGCCTCAAGACCAGGTCGTCGGTTCTAAGAGAAGAACAAAGAATCCAGAGCGTCAACCATATCATCACAACAAACAAAATTAGAAAAATTGCGCTGGATCCCGATGACGACAAGAGGTGCGTTCTCGAGTGTGGTATTCACACATTGCCGTGGGGACATCGTCGTTTAGAAATAAATAAGAATTGCGCACAGTGCAAATAATTAACACTCACCACCACACACAACAATTTTCACTAACTCAAGAAAAAAAAACATTTTGTTACTGAGTAAAAAAAAACACTTTGACTGTCATTACAAAATAAAACTTTGACCGTATCCTTAAATAACCAGCATGCCTATGAACTTGTTCGGTTTCAAAAAACAGATCATCATGGAAACCATACCAGATCATGAAGTCTTACCTTCCGTGTTACCTAAACTCAACGGTCTGTTGATCATTCACCTCAACAGCATTTGGACGAAACTGAATGACGATGTGGGCAAGATGTTTTACGTTTTTAATAACAATTTACATTTCTACGAAATTCCGATCGAGGGGAAACTTCAAATCACCGTGAATCCGGAAAACGCAGGCGAAATCAAAATTTCTACCGGCAAGAACATTTTTCGAATCAAGCACGACAAGATGCTTTCTAACATTACGTACGATGTGTCTGCAGGAGATTATTTTTACATAGAACTCCTCGGAGATTACGACAAACTTATTCCTCTTTTTGTAGAATTACGAATCGTCTATCCTATTATAAATAACCGTTAACCAAAAATGCCTAACGACATTTTCGGCAACACCAAGCGTGTAGACCACGCAGAAGAGATTCTCATGTTGGATATTCGAGTTAAGAAGTTAAGGGCTGATTTGATCGCTTTGCAGGAGACCTTAAACAAAAGTTTAGAGTCGGAAATCGCTACGCTCCAAACGCAATGTCTCGACCCCATTCTGAAAATCGATTCCGAACTGAAAACGCTCATAAAAAATTATGTCGACGTACCTTCTTACGACAACGTTCAAAATATACAGTTGAGCGTGGATTCGCTTCAAAATGATTTGGCCAAATTACAGCAATTTCAATCGAAAAATGAAGATTTGGAAAAATTGAAAATCGAAATCGAAGAACGAACTTCCGCAATAGAAAAGAATTTCTCTGAACTTCAAACCGTCGTGAACGATATTGATGTAGAACGCTTGCATGTCGTTGTTTCCAAATTACAAGAAGAATTCACCAGCACGTTGGAAGAAATTAAATCCAAGTTGCAGACTTTGGAAGATACCATGACGAACCTACCATCGTCGGACGAACTGCAGGTCATCGGTAAAAGCGTCGCGAACATAAAAATTCAATTGGAGGCCTATCGAGATTTCGAACACATTCAAACCACCATCGCTACGCTTCAGGCGTCCTTGGAATTGATCAACGAAGAAATTAAAAATATTCACGCTGAAGCGAGAGCGTTGACGAGCATTCAAGACACGTTGAGCACGGTTCAGCAGAAGATCGAATATTTAGAAAATTTGAACGTCGAAACGAATCTCGCTCATTTTCATCACGTACTCGACAACATACAGGGTGACTTGGAATTGTTACGAAGAGCGAAGATTTGGAAAAATTGAAAACGGCGGTGACGGCACTATCCGATTCGAGCGACATCAAAAGTTCATTGAGCGATCTCGAGAGTAGGGTGGCCAATCTCCCCACCTCCAAAGAATTGCACGCTTTGAAAAGAAACATATCTCGAATGCTGAAACGACTAGAAACGGAAACGGCGAACGTGGAACAGATTCGAGAAGAAATTAGTTCGCTGGTGTCGACGCTGCCCACTTCGCAGAGCGTCGCCGACCTTCACACGCAGTTTACAGAGATGCGAAGCATCGTGAACGATCTTACCGAGAAGAGCTCGAAATTGAATCAAGTCGAGAACCTTCAGAACATCGTCGTCAACATCAGAGATCAAGTTGGAGTGCTGGAATCCACGCAGGAATCGACGCTGGCTTCTTTCGGTGCCAAGTTGCAAGAACTCAACGAAAACTACAAGCAGTTGAACGTGGAAGTGAAAATCAAACCGTCGTTTTCTGCCGTAACAGATACCATAGTCGAGCATTTGCTGCCCATCGAAAATAAACTCGGACAAGTTCACAGTAATCTGCTCGGCGTCGACACTAAATTCGCTAAACTGCATTCTCTGCAAGCCATCGAAATCAACAGCGTACCCAATCAACAGAGAATCTCCACGTTCGTCGAAGGTAACAAACTGTACATGTTGCATCCTTATCATCCGTACTACAAGTTTCTCCTCGATGGCACGATTCAGATAAACGAATTTTCGTACTGGTCTCACGGCAGAAAAGCTAGCGTTCCCACCATGACTTTGATATCGAATCGTGGTGTCCAGAAAGCAGGAAACATTCCTCTGGCACGTTGGAACGAAACGCGCAACATATATGAAATACACGAAGACGAAGATCTCACCGTTTTCGACGTGAGTGCCGGCGATAAGCTGATCATTCAAAACACGAGTGAAGTACCACCCTCTTTGAATCCCATCACGCTTGTGCTTCTCTTGAAACGTAATCTCTAAACAAAAAATGTCTAGGCAAGCCATCGTCGAAGAATTGCATAAACCTGCACGCCGCAACTACGAACGTTTGGCTGTGGTAACCAAGGGCATCGACGACCTCTGGCAAAGTGACCTCGTGGAGATGAGTAGCGGCAATTTGAAAAACGTACATAAATTGAACAAGGGCAACAAGTACCTCCTCACCGTCATAGACACGTTTTCGAAATTCGCATGGGCTCTACCTTTGAAGGCGAAAACGGGAACGTGCGTCACGGAAGCATTCAAATTAATTTTTCGCAAAAGCGGTGGCAGACGACCACGGTTTCTGCAAACGGACAATGGTAAAGAATTTTACAACGCCGTATTCCAAAAGTTTATTCAAAAACATGGCATTCGACATTATTCGACCTTCAGTCACATCAAAGCCAGCATCGTGGAAAGATTCAATCGAACCTTGAAAACACACATGTGGAAACGATTCACGCTTCGGGGAAATTACAAATGGGTCGACATCCTGCCGGAACTCGTCGACACCTATAATGATACGGTACACAGAACGATAGGCATGAAGCCAGTTGACGTTACCAAGTCTGACGAGCAGCATTTAATTTCTACAGTTTACTGTCCAAAGTACACACCCACGACAAAAAAAGCTAAATACAAAATTGGAGACCGGGTGAGGATCAGCAAATTCAAACGCACCTTCGAGAAGGGGTTCACAAAAAATTGGAGCACGGAACTTTTTACGGTGGTTCGAGTTTTACCCGGAAACCGATACACGTATATAATAAAAGATAGTAGCGGCGAGATTTTGAAAGGAAGATTTTACGAAGAGGAACTCTCTAAAACAAAACACCCCGACACGTACCTCATCGAGAAAGTATTGCGTAGGAAAGGTGACAAACTGTTTGTCAAATGGCTGGGACTTCCGGAAAAGAGTTGGATCGACGCGGACGAAGTGATCTTGTGAGTACGTGGAACGTGGTGAAGCGTCTACCGGATCCGGAAAGTCAAACGAAGAAAAAGAACGGCGAGTTGCTTCCCGACAGCATCCGCTGTCTGATCGTAGGTCCTTCGGGGTGTGGGAAAACGACACTGCTCGTGGACAATTTTCTCCTCGCACCGAATTGGTTAGATTGGAAGAACAGGTACCTGTACGTGTTCTCGAAAAGTTTAGAGCAATCCAAATACCAGCAACTGATGAAACTGTACGATGGTCTGGACATTGCAACGTTTGCCTCGGAAATAAAACCACTCGACGATTGTCGTGAAAATTCAGTTGTTGTGTTCGACGACGCCATCCTGGAAAATCAAAATGAAATTCGCAACTTTTTCACGCAAGGTCGTCACAAAGGAATGGATTGCTTCTACCTAGCTCAAACGTTTTCCAAAATTCCAAAACAGTTAGTACGCGACAACGCTAATTTCATATGTTTGTTTCGTCAAGATCACACCAACCTCAAGCACGCGTACGATGACTACGTAGGCGGAGACATGAACTACAATCAATTTTCGGAACGCTGCTGCTCTACTTGCTGGAACGGTGACGATTTCGGATTCGCGACGATCGACATGACGAGGAAACCCAACGATGGAAAATACAGAAACAAAATCAACGACTTTCTAAACGTTGCAACGTTGTGAGAAACGACGTGTATAAATAACGTCATGACGAAACGAAAAATCGAAGACGAAAATCTCAAGCTTCGCGATTACCTCGCGAAACGTTTCAAAGGTTGGAAATCCGAGAATCGCGGATTCTACGAAGAGAAGAAACGTCAGGATCAACCCGTGATCGATGCCATTAGCGGTCTAGGTAAAGAAATTAAAAGTGTCACGGAACAAAATAAAAATTTGATTAATGAACTCGTACCGCTCGCAGCTAAAAGTTACGCCGTACCCACGCCCATTTCGAGCATTCCTTCGACGCCGTTCGAACTGAAGGATGCACCGGCACGACGTCGAGCTATTGGTAGCACGTCCTCGTCTTCGGATAAAATTGAGTTGGGGCCTTTGGCACGAGACTACCTGAGTACGGGGAAATTCGACAAGGATGAAGTGTTCGGATTGTATCCCAGCATGGAAACCAGCGAAGGCGGCGGTGTGGTGTGGAAGATTGGGAAATCGAAGGTGACCTTCGAAGGCAACGACATTAAAGTCAATTTAGGCGACAAGGATAGTTGGACCAGGTATCCGGGTACGGTGGGACTGTGGGAACTCGTCGCCAAAAAGCAGCCGAAAGATTACACCGACGAAGATTACCAAAGTTACAAGGAAATTCTGATCATGACGGATGCCTTGTACCAGAACAACGATGCCTCGCAGAATAGGGTGAAATCGAGCAGCGGCGAGAAGTACAGGAATCTCATCAAACCGATTTGGAACCAGGTCAAAACGGGCAGCGGCGTCAAACGCTACAACACGTTACCCAAAGAATTCGTTTGGGTGGACGACGTTAGGAAACTCGTGGACCGATTGTTGGTGATAGCCGGCGAAGAGAATGCAGGCAACCGTAATTTCTACAACGAGAAGGTTGGCATCGTGGACATGATCAGCACGAAACTTTCCAACTTCATCGTGAACGACGACAAGGGCATAGGTTACCTGATCAAAATCATCAACACGCTGCCTCCGAAATTCTGGAACGTGGCCGAAGGAAAGGGACTCGTGAACGACATCATCAACAAGTTACCTTTCGAGATGCATCTACCTGGCTACCAGTACTGCGGACCGGGTACCAAACTCGAGAAAAGATTGGAGAGAGGAGACAAGGGTGTGAATCCGTTGGACGCGGCATGCAAAGATCACGACATCGCCTACAACACCACGCAGACGGATCTGGACGCACGTCACGAAGCAGACAAAAAATTGGAACATGCAGGTTTCGAAAGGTTCGTGAGCAGAGACGCATCGTTGGGTGAACGGGTCGCCGCACTGGGTACCACCATCGCCATGAACACGAAACAAAAATTGGGGTGGGGTATATAAATAACATACCGTAAAAAAAAAACTTGATATATAAATAACACACATCGTAAAAAAATAATCTTCGGTATATATAAATAACACACATCGTGAAAAACAATTAAATTTCTCTCTAACACTTTGAAATTTTTCTTGATATGACGACTGAAAAAATAAGTGATCTCCAAGCATTAAAACAAATGCTAAATTTGTCAGTCGAGTATGTAAAAATTCAGGAATTGGAAGTCGACAAACCTTACACGATAACTTCCGGTTCAATCGTTTCTACCCAGTATGGCCCCAAGGTACGTCTGTTGCTCAACGCACAATACAGTCTATTTTTACCAGATCGATACGCTAACATGTTATCCGACGAGAAGCTATCTATTTTAATCGAGAACAAAACTCGAATCGTGTACAAGGGGACAAAGGAACTTCTTGGCAAGAAAACAAAGCACGTAATAGAATTTGTGTAACGACTGCGAGGCCTTGAAAATATATAAATAACATACCGTAAAAAACTACACAAGAAAAAATCTCAGAATATATATATAAATAACATACCGTGAAAATAACACATAGAGCATCAACATGAAGCCCAAGGGTGTCGTGTACCAGATACCATACTCCAATCTAAAAAATCTAGGTGCTCTCGATGGGTTACTCACCAAGAAACAACGCGAGAAGAAACGTTCTTGCTTGTCGAAAGGACACGGAATGAAATTGCTGCTTAGCACACCTCAATTGAAAAGATTGCAACGTTCGCGAAAACAGCAAAAGATCGGAGGTTTCATATTCAGCATCCCGGCCATCCTAGCAGCATTGGGGGCCGTTGGAAGTTTGGCTGGCGGTAGCGCCGCCATCGCAAAAACCGTCATCGACTCGAAGAATAACAAGGCGGAATTGGAAGAACAGAAACGTCACAATCTGGCCATGGAGAAGAAGGGGAAGGGCGTGATGAAAAAATTTAAAAAAAAGAAACAGAAGCACTCACCAACCGAGACATTGAATCTCTGATCGGACCGTTACAAATCAAACACTTCAGAGGAGTTTTCATGTCCGACTCGTTACCTTCAAGCGTCAAAAGAAGAGAATGCGGAGTAGTCAACTTGGACGGTCAAGAAAATCCAGGCACGCATTGGATATGTTACCACAAAAACGACAATGATAAAGCATTCGTTTTCGATTCTTTCGGAGGTGTTCCACCTGCAAATTTAATTCATTATCTGAAAACGAACAAAACCTCCATATACTACAACGACGAACGCATTCAAAATTTCGGAGACGTGAACTGCGGTCATCTCTGCCTCTCCGTGCTCGCGTTTCTCTCTAAAATAAATAACCCTACGATCGAGGATTTCCAGAAAGCATTGTGGAACCTCAAACAGCACCACTAGGATGGGCGTGTTCCATCTCACGAGCGAATCTTCAATCTTGAAACTCACGCTGCACGACGACATCGTCTATCCTAAATCCGTGGCTCTGCGTGCATTCTACAGCATGTACCTCATACCTAACGTCACGCAGCACAACAACAAAATTAGCGTCGGAAGCGAACACATCGTCGTCACGCCAGAACAATACAATCTTTCCACTTTGCAAGCTCAGTTACCCAAAGGCACATACCTTTCTCAAAATTCGGTCACGCACAGAGTGGAAATCCTATCCGCGACGGAGACCGTGGACCTGGGCACCATGGGAGAACTTTTAGGTTTCGAGAACGACACCAAACTCGAAGCCGGCATCAAGCACACGGCAGTCAATATTCCTAAATTTCTAGCCATCGAAACTCTGAACGTTCACTGCAACGTAGCCGAAGGTATGATCACGAAATCCTCGGACGGATTACTGGGAAGTCACAAGCAGACGGGAATCATAGCCACTTTCAAACCAAGTTCTGAGTTCATGGAACCGATCATCTACACGCCCTCTTCGCCGATCTATTTTCCAGTATGTCGCAACCGCATAGACGACATAGAGTTGGTGGTGACGAACGAGAAAGGAGACGTGGTGGATTTCGCAGGTGCCACTACGACGGCCATCGTGGAGATCAACGTATAATAAATAACCATACATGTAAAATGGAGCAAATCGAAAGTTACGAATTGCAATCTTTCCCTCCCAACCGTCGCACGTTCGCCAATCTCAACGAGGCAAACAGGGAGATCGAATACGACGTGGACGTAGGCGACGGGTTTATTCATCCTCACAGAGCGGACCTCTACCTTCAATTCGACGTGGTGAAGAAAGAAAGCGGAGACGCGTTTCCCGCAGCAGCAAACTTGATACTCGTGGACAACTTCGTGCCTCACCTGTTCTCGCAGGTGGAGGTGAGGAAACACAACACCGTCATCGACAGAATAGATTATCCAGGCATCACGTCGACGGCAGTGGGAACTTTGAAATTATCCAAAACGGACGCAGCGTACTACCAGGCCGGGGGATTCGAAGCCGGGGCCAAAATATCGACGAAAAGTCACACGGTGCTCTTTCCCATGCGTCTGCTGCCTGGTTTCTTCTCGGATTACAAGGAGATCATGTGGAAGGGAGGACTGAGGGTCACGTTTCGAAGAGCGGCCAACGACAACGACGCACTGATGCGATACGCTACTTTGGGTCCGGACGGCACCACGCCGATAGCCAATACTTTACCCGAAGCAGCAAAATGCATCATCCGGAGCATGGAATTGAGAATGCCGGTGGTGGAATACGAAACAAACTACGCCCTCAAGTACAAAGCGGAGATCTTAAAAAGTCCGCAGGTGTTGATTCACTTTCACGGTTACCAGTGCGTGCAGAAAATGGCGTCGGGAAGTCACATGGAATTCGACGTGACGACGCAGTTCAACAACATACAGTTCGACATGCCAGATTTCGTCTTAGTGCTTTTTCAGACCGCGAGGGACAAGAATCAGGAAAAAGATTCTAGCAAGTTCGACGACTGCAAGATCAAGAACGTTTATCTGAAGAACGGTAGGAACGAAGTGTTCCCGCGCGAGAATTACAACCTCGACGTGACCAAAAACGATTACCTCAAACTTTACGAAGCTTACACGGCTTACAAACGCGTGACCGAGGGAAGCGTGGACATGTACTACACGCCCAGCGAATTCAAAGCACGGAGACCCATGACCGTCATCAACACATCTAAGAGAAGGCAGGTGGTGGTCAACGATCGCACCAACATCAAGATCGTCTGCGAGTTCCACGACGCGCTGCCTGCCGATACTCTATGCAGCGTCATCCTGATTGCAGAGAAGTCCTTCGTCCACGACGTGAAGAACGAGAGGGTGACGGAACAGTTTTAAATTCATAAAAAATTGCCACATACTAAAAATCAACATCCAACACATTTTAGGTTATATAAAATTTGTGAAAACCTTATAATACTGAAATATTAAAACAAACAGAGTCCCCCCTGTAGGTTAGTTCGGTGCGTAAATAAAAAAAATGATAGGTTAAGTTATATCACTTAGGATCGTAAAAAAAATTAAAAAATCGTAAAAAAAAAGATAGGTTAAGTTGTATCACGTAAGATCGTGATATACCTACCAAGTACGAGTGGGGAAAAAAATGAGTGCGGTGAAAATTTGTACTAAAACATCGCTAAACGCTATAACATCGACAAAAAATTGTCAAAATATCTCAAAAACTTATATTCGATTGATAAAAAAAAAATACCTACAAAATATGATCCTCAAATAATGACGTTCAAACAGTACCTAAATAAAAAAAATGATAGGTTAAGTTATATCACTTAGGATCGTAAAAAAATTAAATAATCGTAAAAAAAGGATAGGTTAAGTTGTATCACGTAACATCATGATATACCTACCAAGTACGAGTGGGGAAAAAATGAGTATGGTGAAAATTTGTACTAAAACATCGCTAAACGCTAAAACATCGACAAAAAATTGTCAAAGTATGTCAAAAAGTGATATTCGATTGATAAAAAAAGAGGATACCTACTAAGTACTATTTTGAAGCGCCCAATAAGCACTACTGAAATTAACTTGATTACAAGTACACGAGTGCTGATAATACAAACGACTGTAATATAAACTAGGATATATTAAAAATGATTAAGTTGGCTATATTATTTAGTACCTAGTTTTCTAATACCTATATATATCAAAGAGCACGGTAAAAGTCAAATAATTAATTATATAAATACTCGGCGCGAGAATAGGAAAACAATAACAAATAGTAGGTCATTTACATTTATAGAATTTCGAAGGGTGAGCGAAATAGGTTCTTAATTTTTGAAGATTTATAGTACTTTGGATTTGATTGGCCAAAATAATTAGTAATTGCAGGCAACATTGTTCGATTTCATCTCGCTTTGTGTTATGACGAACCAGTGGCGACGTGGGTGGACAAATGTTCACTCTCACACAAAGAGATAACTGGAGGATACTATACCGACTCAATGGCGGCGTGGTCCTCGCTGATGTCAACGGTCCTCGTTGCGGCGTCCCGATGACACTCGTGGCTATGCCAGTCTGTCCTCCTGGCGGACGAAAACTGTCTCTTCGACTTAGACGTAACATTCACTTTTCTTCCTTTTCCATCGCGGCGACGAAGATGGGCGGAAAAAGCACCTCGCTTCCATCTGTCTGCTCGGGGCGTTGCATCCGATCATGGCTTCAATGGCCGTTCGGGGATACGCAGGGCGTCGGGTCGTCTAAGGGCGGACGTCGTTTCATCTCTCTCTCTTTTCTCTATCTCTTCTCCTTTTCTCGGCGTAACATCCGTCTCACCGTTGTGGTACTTTCGTCTCTCATCTGGGTTGGCAATGCGAGTTGTCGCTGCGGCGTGGCTTTCATCTCAGACGCGGTTATGCAAGCGTCGTGGTGCGGTTCTCTTGACTTAAGGCGTCGTATAGTCAAGCAAGGGTCCTGGCTTCTTCTCTTGGCTTCATGGCAGCAGTAATCGGAAACCCGAAGGTCCCGTCCCTCTCGTAATTTTCAACCGCCCATGGTTATTCAATGTCCCTCCTTACAAAAAGGGGAAAAATCACACATGGAGCACGTGAAACACGTAATTAACACGGCCTCAATTCCTGGCACTGTCACTGTGATCACACACTCACGGCAATTAACACGACGCGGTCGAAAGGTTAAAACAAAGCAAAGTTCCGTAACTCGCGCAAAGTGACGCGGAGATGGTGTTCGGTCTGAATATGGCGCTAAACTGTGTCGGTCCTCTGGAGTCCAGGGGTATTTAAGGAAAACTTGAAACTTCAAAAATCAACCGCCTCGCAGTTCGTTAGCTTAGAAAAAATGCTGGACGGTGGTCTTTCTTCCAGGCTCGTTGTCCACTTGGGAGGTTTGGGGGTGAAGAAAAAAAACACAGAGCAGTCCTCACACGTGTTGCGAAAGAACTCCCCCTCGGTCGGCAGCTTGGACGTTGTTCCTATTGCTGGACAAGTAAAAGTCACCCTTAGTGTCAAAAATTCCACAAGTCGGTATTGTTTTCCTACCCTCGCCGTCTGGAACCGAAAATCCAAGAAAAGCCAAAAAGCACAACTGGCTACAGAAAGTTGTTAAGAGTATTTACGAAATTCTAAAATAAACTCACATACACTACAAAAAGACTGGTGACAAAAGTAATTGTCACATCCTTTTCTTCTGTTTCACTCTCTCTCTCTTTTAATTGTTCTCTATCTCCCTCTGTTTCTTCCTTCCTCTTCTTCTGTTTCACTCTCTCTCTCTCTCTCTCTCTTAATTGTTCTCTATCTCCCTCTGTTTCTTCCTTCCTCTTCTTCTGTTTCACTCTCTCTCTTTTTTAATTGTTCTCTATCTCCCTCTGTTTCTTCCTTCCTCTTCTTCTGTTTCACTCTCTCTCTCTTTTAATTGTTCTCTATCTGCCTCTGTTTCTTCTACTTCTTTATCCTTCTCTCTTCTTTCCTTTCTATACCTTTATCAGTCTGTGTATGGTTATTATTAGAGACCGGAAAAAAATTCTAAAAGAGACACAAAAATGGACAATTGGAAGACTAAAATTGGTAATCGCTGTAAGTGCCACAATAATTCAAACACCGTTTTCCACGTTAAACTGTGAAATGTGCCATGTTTTATAATGTAGTAAACGTGAAATGTGGCTGGTAGCACTCTAAGTAGTTCAAAGGGCGTGTAAATAAGTCACTAGTGTGCACGTTCTTACGGGCTGATGTGCGGAACGATGCGATTTCCCAACATTTTCGCTTTTGGCACTTACAACGTTTACCACTTTTAGTACTCAATTATTGCCAAAAAATAGGGGAAAAGGACTTTAGTTTTTTTTAACTCGACTAAATATACTATTTTAAGTGAAAGCACAATATTAAATTTAAATTTCGTATTAATGTTTCCCTTTTTCATATATGAATGGTATATATTGTGCTTTCATTTAAAATAATATTTTTAGTGATGTGCAAAAATAAGCCATAGTTCTTTTTCATTTCCTTTCTTTGAAGGTAAATTCCAGCAAATAATCTTAACCATCCAATTCGATGAAATCTTCCTTGAAACAGTTTACCGCATTCCATAGCATGCTACCACTTGTACCTCGCTTCGCCATTTCACTGACACTCAATATCACACAGTTAAGTTAAAACTATTCTAAAAAACTTCAAGATAAAAGTCTAAATCAAGCAGAAAAGTACACTTTCAACCCAACTGGCGATCAGCTTAAAATGCGTTTGTTGCTGCTTAAGCCCTTATATTCCTCCAGTTTTTCATGGCGTTTACCAAAAACTAAAATCCACAGAAACAATGGATAGTGAAGATTCTCCAGAAGACATATGAAGTTGTCTTTATGTAGATCATATGTAACCCTGTGAACATGATTTACACTCAGGCAAAAGTATATAAGCCTTGTTCAAAGTATTTGATGTACTAGATTGATTTTTCCACATGGGTATACTACAACAATATACCATACATGTTCATAATAAATGGTATTTACATTGAAATTCATATTTTTCCTTTTGAATAATTTACCTAACAATATGTTCAGAAAAAAAATTACCCTTTGTTATACAAATTATGACTCAACGCAATACTTTAGAAAACTCAATTTATTTCCATTTCTTGTCAAAGTGGCATAGCTCCCTCTCTCACTAGACCCCTCAATTGTTGAATTTATTGTTCAGGGAAAAAACAGTCTTACAAAATATTTGATAAGCCCAAGTGAGAAAAACGCGGTTGGGAGGGGACAAGTCCCCAAATTTCAATGAAAAAAAAAGCTTCTGGCGTTCGCCCCCTCTTCACCCGTTATTTTGGAAAAAGGGTGCACACTTTTGCATTGTTTTCAAAGAGTAGACCTATGCAACAAAGTGAAACTTGTTTCAAGTCCCAAGTTCTCATACAGGCTGAAATATGACGCAATATGTACAATCCTGCATTTTGGCAAAAATAGCTAATTTGCATATTAGAGAAAGGGGGAGGGGGGTTTCTTCCACATGACATTTCAAAGTCTTATCTCAACATCTGTCAGCGTTTACAATCTCACATACAAGTATGAAGGTCCTAAAAGCACGTGAATGTTGTAATCGGCACCATGAGTCATATATGACCCATTGACTGTTTTCGCCTATACTTTCTATGGGTCATATATGACTCATTGGCTGTTTAAAGGTTAAAAAATGGAATGTGGGCTTAAAACGGGAAAAAAGGGAAGTCAAAACCATGTAATCTATCAACACTGTTGTTATTTATTCCATGATCAGTGTTGAAAAATAAAAAAAGGTCTTCCCTTTAAAATCCGGTCTGTAGTTATTATATACTACTAGACTGGAAGCACAGCAAAACATCGAACCAGCGAGGCGTCTCTAATGCACTTTGTAAACACATTAAAGCAATCAGTCTCGGTCTGAGGTTACAGCATGACATAATGGTCCATACAGAACTCAAGAAATTGCCGCCTCTTTTGGCGTCTTCCTCTTGCCTCACCTCCCAAAAAAGAACCCCCAGACCATCATGGGAGAAGCCTGGGACCTAATCCGGTTGTATATTTAGTCCGACTTATCGCAACAGGCGAGACCAAACCATGAGGTAAACCTTTCCTTCTTTTTTTTTTACTCGTTTCCACAACACAACGGCCATTTTCAGTCATCCACCCTGCAGACGGCGGACAATAACTGGTCTGTTATTTCGCCACAGACAACTCACTCACACTACCGCGGGGAGTGGGGAGGTGTAGGAAGGAAATGGTGAAATGGGGGAGGATATGTAACATTAAACGGAACAATTTGGGGTAAAAGAGGGGCGAGATTGTAAAGTTAAAATTGGAACCTTCGAGAAACGATAGAGCGACAGCGAATGGCTTGTATTAAAAAAAATGATGGACGGTGAAGTGCAGAGCACCCATTTCCTGGTTCCTGGTAAACCTCACGCCCGATATTCATCGTCAAAAATGGACGAGATTATTCATTCCACGTCAAACAGGGGAAGCGATAAGGTAGCTGCTGTTGCGAACTTCAGGCTAAACCTTGTCAGCAGTAAAGTTTGAAATGAGTTTCTTTTTTTAATTCGTGCTTCGAACAGCGGGCTGAAGAATGTGGAGTTTTTGAGATGTGGAGTTTACGGATGAATAAGTGCACTGCTGGGACGAATACTTACTTCCTCTTGTTTCTCTATTCTCATTTTCCTTCCACGTTGCTATCTTTGTCTCTTTTATTCCTCTGTCTCTTCATTTTCTTTTCTCACTTTTCTTCTATTCTTTCTTTCCTTCTCTACTTTTATCTTTCTATTTCCATTTTGTTTCATGTGTCTGTCTTTCTTTCCATGTTTCTCTTATTTACTCTCACGGTTCACGCTTTCTTTCTATCTCTCTCTATTCCTATATCGCCCCTATTCATTTACCTTTGTCTACTTATATTTCTCTTAGTCTTTCCACGTTTCTGTTGCCCTCATTCCATGTTCACCTACTTCTTTTTCTTTTTTCTTTTCACGTCTCCATCTATTGTTTCTTCCTAACTCTCTCTCCTTTCTTTGTTTCTCTACAGCGTGTCCCTCTTATACGTATAATAAAAGAAAAAATCACAACTTTTTTATTTACTAATATTTTTTCTCCAAACTTTGTACAAACATGTAACAACTCAGATTTTTTTTTGCAAATCAAGAAAACCAGCGCACTTCCACATGTGAACCGTTAGTGGCACGGCAAATGTCAAACCGGTTGTCAGCCTCAAGCCACACGTTTTGAAGCATGTATGGGGTAATGTTGCTTACTGCAACCACAATTCTTTCACCCAAGTCTTGTAATCTTTAACCGGTGTACAGTAAACTTTGTCCTTAACACACCCCCACAACAAAAAAAATCGCACACAGTGAGGTCTGGTGACCGTGGGGGCCGTTCAATAAAATTCGAACCTCTTCCTATCCATTTTAAATTGAAATGCTCGTCCAGGAAGTCTCTAACGAGATTTGAGAAATGAACCGGTTTCGCGTAACTGTTTTTCCAATTTCTTTATTGAAATGTACGATGGAACTACTTCTTCAGCACCCAAACCATAATGTGCACGAAATCGTCTCTGCACAAGTGTCACAGACTTCACTTCAGACAACGTTAAAACACAAAACACCTTTTCTTGTGGCGACCACATGACGAATGGCTACTGAAAAACTCATAATATCAGTTTTCAAGACATTCTGGCTACTGCGCATGCGCAACTACAACTTAATGTGTTGCTAAAAAAAATTCTGAGTCATTTTTTAAACTGAAACAACAATCACATCATTCTGACAGTTTGTTTAGAAGTTATGAACTATTCTTTTATTATACGTATAAGCGGGACACGCTGTATTTCTACCTCTCTCTTTCTTTCCACGTTTATCTTCCTCACTCTTTCTTTTCCTCTCCTTCTCTCTCTCTTTTTCCACATTTCTATGTTTCTTTTTCTCTTTATTTTTCACATCTCAATTTTTCTTCTCTTTCCACGTTCTTCTTTCTCGCTTTCTCTTCCACTGTTTCTCTATCTATCTCCTTCTCTTATTATCTATTTATTTTTCTCTCTCTCTCTCTCCCCTCTACTTCTCTCTCATTTTCTCTATTTCTGTCTCTCCTTTTGTATATCTCTCTATCCCTTTTATATCTTTATCCCTCTGTGTATGATTAAATAGCACAACCATACTATACTGATAGCACAGAACGGGCAACATATGGAGCACATTTTGTGGGATGCCAAATGTGAAGTTCAACTGTGAAAATATCCTCACCAAATAAAGTTAGGGGAGAAATAACTGCATATTCTTATTTCTGAGAAAACGCACATGTAAAATGATATGCTACAGGACCGCTTTCCCATTTGAAAATCTGGATGTAATTCCAAGATGGTGGTTTTCAAGATGGCCGTCATGATACACACTAGCCCTATCTCGCCCTCCGTCAAGTCCTTTTCAAATTAAAAGGGTGGTGCCGGACTTTTACCACATCCTGTACATTATATTACTACCAGGGCTGAGCCGATACCGATGCCGATTTATCGGTATCGGAAAGTATCGGCATGAATTGATCTACCGATACCAGCCGATACTTTTCTGGTATATTGGTGGTCTTTCATGGGGTCAACAAAAATGCCGCGCAACATTTTCACGGAGTCTAATTATCCTGGAAATTATGCAAAATTCAATGTTTCTTTTCATTTTGCACGAAACACTGTATTTTTAATTACATAGCATGTATTGTAATATTCTCATGTAATTCTTGAATATTCTAAAGCAAATTTCTTGGTAAATTGCTGCACATAATTGGAAAACATTATTTACACATTATCAATATTTTGAACAAATTTTAATTATTGCAATTTTGAAGTATCGGTATCGGTGGGAATCGGTAAGAGTATCGGTATCGGTGGGTATCGGTAAGGGTATCGTATGGGTGGGAATCAGTAAAATTATCGGTATCGGTAAGGGTATCGGTATCGGTGGGAATCGGTAAGATTATTATCGGTATCAGTATAGGTGGGTATCGGTAAGAGTACCGGTATCGGTGGGAATCGGTAACGGTTCAAAGTGGTATCGGTTCAGCCCTAATTACTACTCTAAATAATTCTAAAATGTTCTTATTTAGCCTACTTATTTGAATTGGCAGAACAACTTGGAACCATCTCTCACTCCAGGTGGCGACATATCTGTTAAGCGTGCGTTTAACATGTAGAAAAATGAACATCTAAATGAGACAATATAGGCGCATTCGGGGAGCGTCAAGGGGACGAGGCCAGCCTCTCCAAACGGGAACTTTTCAAGGGTGCGCTTTTCACACCTGACGCAAAGTATTTTAAAAATCGTAGCTGGAGAATTACATGTCTTAGAGATATTAAATATCTTTTTCTTTTTCGGAATAGCACGTTAGATTGTACATCCCATTAATGAAAGTTAAAAGGAAGAGAAGATAATCGATTTAAAAATATATATTCGGCACCTCTGTGCACCAAAGTGAAAGAACAAAATGTATGTAGTAGCGATACAGTCCTACAACCATGCAAATTTGCGTTAAAAATAGGCTGATACTATGAGAGCGGTAGTGTTGCCACCTTACGAAAATAATCATGAATTTTGCTTCTAGCATCGGCCTTATGGACGCTGGATGGGCCAACTTTGGAGCGGAGCACGGCTTAAAAATATGTAATGGCCCTACCCCAATTTTGGAAAAAAGAAAGACTTTTACGCAGTATTTACGAAAGTCGTTATTTTCGGAAAATTTTAAAAAAATGGGGGTTTCCCCCTGGACCCCTTTTGTTTTCATTATTCCAGTGACATTTTACACGCAAAATTTAACATTCTAGACATGAGATTGGATTAAAATATTCATAATGAACTTATTTAATGTCGGGGAGAGTTGCAGAAATTGGACCAGTTGGTATTATTTATCTTCTGCATCAAAAGCAACACACAGAAAAAGAACGAAATTGTAGGTATGTATTTCAACAAAAAATGCAGGAACCAATATAATACGGTACATAAACGAAAGTAGTGACATCGGTCCATTATAGGAGACTGGTCTCCTAAATTGGACCACAGGTTGCTTAGGTTGGACCGCTCACAAAAGGCATGTACGTATATATGTCTATGATATCTAGACACCTGCAGTACTCAGTGCACACACCATTGTGGTATTTACTCCACGTTCGCCGCTTGTAACAGCACCTACCTGTGATTTCCCTTTCTTTTCCACTTTTTTAAAGGTCGTTTCTGGACTGTGGTGAAACATGACTCATCCATGTTCAATATTCGGTCAGCTGTAAAACCAAACAAACCATACCTTCTACTACACTCGTTCAAGCCATAATCCCCATTATTGTATGCTGCTATAGCCATTTGCAATTCCATCTCTGTCCACAGCCCATACTTTCCCCGGTCAAATTTAGGAAACACGTGGTGGTCCAACTTAGGCACTTATACCCCGTTAATAAAAATATGACGCTACACGAACATACGCAACTAAACCATAGTTTTACCACATGATGTTAGTGGTTAATGAATGGCACGTCACTTTTCCTGCTACAGGACATTTGATTACTTATCCCTAGTCTACACAAGAGCTTTAGATCCGAAGCACAATAATTGCAACACGAACAATGGGAACACAATAACAACATTCCTACTTCGTCGACTCTAGTTGAGTGACCATCCAGTCATTTGCACATGGCAATGACGCCATGGCACTGACGCCAAGCAGTAGTGCAATACACCTGTTTGAAATACTCGTCTCTAGGCAAAGACAAAGGCGGTCCAACTTAGGCAACGGTCCAATTTCGGCAACTCTCCCCTAATTATGAAGCACTTTGTGGTACCTGCTAACAAATAATAATAAAAAAGAAAACTTTAGTGTGATGTCATTGGTTGAATGCATTAAAAGCATTAACAAAAGAAAGATACGTTTGCGACACTTTAAAAATGTAGCAAATTTTGACTTTGTCTGTGAAGCTGCATGTAGGCTGCACAATGCACATGCTATATTATTGACGAAATTTGCAAATTACATGCGTTCACAAACATCTAAACCCTAATGAAATAAAAACCAATAATAATTTCCATATTAATTCATTTTGTTATTTGGATGGTGTGTCGTGGAATGCCCCATCAGCAAAAAGAGTTGATGTAGAGTTACAGCCATTTTATTAGACTCTTAGGAAATAAAGACATTTACAATTTGCGCCTGTTAAGAATAGTAACAATGGATATATTATTTTGTAATTCGAGTATGTCATACCTTCACACGTACAGTCAACGGCAAAGATAATAGTAGGCAATTTGTCCACAAATATTTTCATTACTTTCTTTATTCTACATCCTGGGTTGGTTTAACGAATGCAACTATGTTCGTTCGAAGCAGACATTGCTCTCTGCTTTTTGACGTCATTATTTCAATTGTGGAATACAGATCGAATGAAAATGGTGGTGGACAATTTGCTTACTGTTTCTTTCGCCGCTGTGTGTACAATTACAAGTGAACATAAAAGAATTGGAATATCATGTGTATTTTTGAGAATTGGAGAGTTAAAGGTATTTTCAGTTCTTACGGCGGGCGCTCTACAAGCTGGCAAGGAAAGTGCGGAGCGGGGAAACGACCAATCCAGCAGCAGCCTGTAGAACGAGGTTCACGTAGTACTTATTTCCGCCACGTCGTATCTCTCGACGCCACCGCTGTTGTCTGGTTGGTCTGCAGTGAATTCCCCGCTCCCCACTTCCGTTGCCAGCTTCTAAACCTTGTCCCAGCTAACTGTAGAGCAGGGCCGCGCATATCGGCAGAGGAGGAGGAAGAAAATCGAGTGGTGAAAGCGCAGCGTTGCCAACCGTACGGTCCAGACCTTAGTCCGTACGCTAAATGCACGGCTTGTCAAAATTTGCTCTTGCAGTTTTATCCCTAATATTTCCCTAAGAAATTCTTAAACCAATCGTTCGGACCTGGAGACAAAAATACGGTCCGTTTGCCATGTGCGTTGGGAATTATCCTTTTCAAAAGTTTGCAACGCTGCATAGCGAAGGAGGAAATCGGGTACCTCCCGTCGCCCATTACGCAATCCCGTTTCTTTCGCTGTTCATTGGTGGAGCCATCTCGCGTCACTACTTGCACGGAGACTTGTTCTCGTTCGCCTGGTCTACAGTTAGCTGGTACGGAGTTTAGTACGCCCGCCGTAAGAACTGAAAATACCTATTGCTGTTACGTGGAGGTGATAAATGTAATCATCACAATTAATTCTACCAAGTCTCTTGCCTTTATCAAAAAGTCGCCGGACTGTGATAAAGATCGACGCTACGAGACACATTTTTTGGTACTATCCTACATTTGCAGACATCTATCATTGAAATAAATTAGAACTTATATCGATATGAATTATGCTACAACTTTCATTCCAAATAATTTCCTGCCACTTAATGTATTCAAAAGTTGCAAGGTAAAAACTTTAAATAGTAGTAGAAAAATTACGGTTTTTAAGGTTTTTTTATTACAGCAAAACTACTGGCATTAGCGAAAATAAATAGGATCTTTTTTGTAGCCCATCTAACGAGCATCAAGACAGATTATCTTGTTATGACCATTAGTTACCGTAGCCTACTTCCTCCAGTGCCGCAAAGCCTATATATACTCTGTCCAGGGAATCTCTGGAGCAAGCGAACGAAAACAAGTCTCTGAGCAAGTGGTGACTCAAGGGGGCTCGACCAATGAACACGTGAGAGGGGAAGTGAGTGCAGCTGCCAGCCATTTGCAGCAGCTGTTACGTACCCAATAGGACCAAGTAATGTGAATAGTTTGCCAAAGACGAATAGAGATGGCAGCACCAGGCGTGCAAGGTTAGGAATTGGCATAATATATGTGAATAACTTTATAAATAAGAACAAAGCAAATTGGAAAGATGAAAAACAATAGAATATATTATAAGAAGACAAAGAATAAATATGAAAGAAGTAAATTAATATATATATCTTATAAATCAAATCAATGATCACATGTAAGTTAATATGAAAATTAAGGAAGTCAAAGCACTGATACAAGTTTGTGTCTTTGAACAGATATTGCATCTGTTTGGTTGATTTACCATTCCCGTAGCGGAAATTTTGTTTACATCAGTGGCGAGCGCGTTCTGATCGACGCCCCACAGCACTTTTTGGTTGCGCAGTTTAACTGTAGCACCTACTTGGATGCGCATGTCAATCGGCTGCACCAAGTATACACTCTGTTGTACCTAGTTAGTGGTGGCGCGTTCCGATCGAAGCCCCAAGGGAGGATATTAGTATTATTCCCAAAGCTTGGAGGAAAAAGTTAGAAAAGGATAAATGAATTCGTTAAATAGTCAAAACCTAAATTGAAATCCAGAGGGAAGTTTACAAAGAAGATAAGAAGGAAGTCCCGATCCAGAACGTCCATTGAGAAGGAAGTCCATATCCTCCATATTAAGAAGGAAGTCTAGATCCAGACCGTCCATTGAGAAGGAAGTTCCGATCCAGGCCGTCCATCAAGAAGGAAGTCCCGACCCAGAACGTCCATTAAGAGGGAAGTCCAGACCGCCCATTGAGAAGGAAGTCCTGATCCAGATCTGCCCACTACGAAGGAAGTACATATAGAAGAATATCCAAATATAGAAAATAAATAATAAAAATCATATTGAGATGAAAATTGACTGTAACGAGAAAATTATAGAAGAATGTAGCTTATCATGTAAAATTCTTACTCCATGTATCCTGTGTTTAAATAATATATTCGTTTAAAAGTCTCCATTGGAAGGCATCCTGTCTGGTTTCGTTGTCTACAAAGAACCCTACCCTGTAGATAAGCTAGCTGAGTTTTAAGTTTAAGGTTTATGTACCTTTGCACCAAATGAAGGTAGCACAGCACGCACTATTCTGCTCCCCAACTCGCTTTCTCTTCTTCTCTCCGTTATGCGCGGCCTTGCTGCACAGATTCCAAGGACAGACTATAGGTGAAAACGGAAGGTTCATGCCGGAAACCACAACGGTGTGGTGTAGATTCGTATTAACACAACATAACCATGGACGTCCGCATGATTTTTTTCCAGGGAGGGGCAAGGAAGGTATTATTTTTTCCAGGGGGGCAAACAAGTCACATTTTCCCCTAAAAGTGTGTTGTTTCCTAAACAAACATGACTTAATTTGATTTATGGTGTTCATGCAATATTATTGTGGCTAAAATGAAATTATATGTGTGAAATACATAATTTTTGGTTGACTTTCATTTTCCAGGGGGGGGGGACGGACCCCCATTGCCTACCTAGAGGTGTGGAGATCTTCAACCGGCAATGGGGTGACGTGGGTTCAGCACATCGAACCCTCCGCCGTTATAGAAGAGACCGGGTTACGCTACTCACCCATAGCTCCCCAATTTCCTCACGATGATGGGTTGCAACCGGTCCTATACACAGGCCGAGAACCCAGAGACTGAACCCTGGCGGTCTCGAACCCATGCCATCCAACAGTCGGAGTCGAAAGCACAGCGCTTTAGACCGCAAGGCCACAGAGGAGGATTTTCATATATATTATCAATTTAAAATTGCGTTATGTTGAATACTATATTTTTACAATAAGACTTGTGCATTGAAGATTGATCTACCTGCAGGAACATGAGCTAGCA
The DNA here is from genome assembly GCF_977018435.1 of Lepisma saccharinum. NCBI lineage: Eukaryota > Metazoa > Arthropoda > Insecta > Zygentoma > Lepismatidae > Lepisma > Lepisma saccharinum. The sequence goes on along the minus strand of NC_139247.1, from coordinate 39,745,230 downwards.
TCTCGGTAGTCAAATTTTACTTCAACGTAGAGAAAGAAAACACCGCTTTCGGGAACTTGTGAATGAATTAAGATGAAGCCTCATTCATCCATTCATGTCAGAGGAGCTGCCTGCAGCTGCTAATTTTTTCGCTTCTCCAAAATATCTGTGTTTTTTTTCTTTTTTCCCTTCGAGCAAAAACTCTCCATCACAGCTACCATTTGTCATAAACGATGAAAGAGACCTCTTGTGTTGTTCGTGTTAAACTTCAGATTGGGCTTCTGATGGGCCATTTTACACAGCAATTCGAAGTGGGAACCCAGATTTCGTCATCAGATGACCGGAACAGTTCTTCAAGGCGGGAGAATAGGAGAATTCTGTTCCGAAAACTGAAACAGCATCTGGCAACATTTGTGCTCTAAGCCGAACGCCCAGTTAATTTTGAATGGAAAGCGAACCACAGATTTATGAACAAAAAGACACATCACATAAAGTTTGGTGTTTTGGGTGACAATGATATTTTGTGTCAAAACCCACTTTACACCTCCTAAAAATCGCTAATTATTTTCTATAATGTGGACCGTGTAAATGATACATTATGAACAATAAATAAAATTTGGTCTCCTGTTATCAAAGAGTATTAATTAGAATATAAGTGAAAGCTCAGTATGACTTACATAGCGTTGCTTCTCTCTCCTGATCATATGTTAGGACTAGACTGAAGTTGAAGAATTCTAGAACTATTGTTATAAGAAGTAATCTGCTTGAGAACAGCTTCATTTTTCACAAACTGTTCATACACCCCCACTGTCGGTAAACTTTACTCGTTTCAACAAGTTGGACTTCATTGGTGAGACATGTAACGAGGAGGTTTGTAACACACATTTCCTCCCCTTTCAGAAAGACGTCAAAACACGTGTGGTCCCTTTTCAACTTTTTTTTTTTTTTAGGAAAGGTAAAGGTACCCAACTCTGTGTATGTGCAGTCATGCCATAAAGGTATATGGGGTGATGTGGACGTAGAGCTCCACATATTCTCGATCTCGGCCATAGTTAGGATGATGTGATCAGCATTACGCTCTACCGCCTTTACTCCCCAGGGTTGCCTCCAGGTACCCATTGATTTGAAGCTGGTTGAGCCCCACAGCCGCTTTTCTTTTGGGGACAAGATTGGGTTTTCTCACGAACTTCTGATTTTCATAAAACGGGACATGTTGAGGATTTTAAAAATATCGACGGTACAACCGGGACACGCCTTTGAAACAGGACTGTCCCGGTAAAAATGGGACGCATGGTCACCCTACATAAAGCACAAATCTCCAGGGGATATCCACAGTATATACAAAATATCCAGATCAGATCCATGGATATTATGGATACCCATTGGATGTTCCTAGGAGATCCTGTTCTGGATGGCAATAGTATATCTTCCGTCCTGGATATCCAGAGGATGTTTCGTCTCGGATATTCATAAGATCTCCAGTGCTGGATATCGATGGGAAACATGGTGTATATATACCCATGCGTTATTAAAAAAATGACACGGCAAGATTCATTCATAGTGTCTAGTTATTCAGCTATGTTGTCCTAATTTCGAGCACGTCCTGCCTGAACAGGAATAATCTCCAAGGGTTGCGTCCTAATTGCGAACGCTTGGTGCCCGAACAGGAATAACCTCCAAGGGCTGTGTCCTAATTGCGAACACTTGGTGCCCGAACAGGAATAACCTCCAAGGGCTGTGTCCTAATTGCGAACACATTTAACTGCCTTACAACGTCTCACACTTCCTGTGTCTTTTTAACGAATTTTTCAAAAGGACTAAGTTCTACACTTGAGAACGTTCAGTGCCTTGTTGGAACATAGAAAATTCGACATGATTAAAGTCGTCGCCAATTTATATATAATTTAATAATGTAGTGCTACCCTATTTTTTTTATTATTATCTTTATTATTATTTTCGTTTTTCTTTTGACACACAGTAGTTCACAGGATTTCTTCCTTTTCTTCAAAGTCGCACCCAGTCGCTTGCTTGGCATGTTGAGGGGGAGAACCGCGCTCCTCAGGAAGTCACACTGGCTAGTGTGTTCTTTTTATTATAATATCTTCTCTTTTTTGGTGTATTAGTGTGTGTGTGTGTGTGGTGTGTGTGTGTGTGTGTGTGTGTGTGTGTGAGAGAGAGAGAGAGAGAGAGAGAGAGAGAGAGAGAGAGAGAGAGAGAGAGAGAGAGAGAGAGAGAGAGACTCGACAAGGCTAAAGAAAACGGCAACACTGCAAAGACACAAAGGAAGTTTTGGCGTCTTTGGGGGACGAAGGCACAAAAAGATAGATGTAACAAGAGTGTGGGTGTGTGTGTTACGAGGTGTGTACAGGGATGCAGGGGCGTCGCTTTGAAGACGAGTAGGTGAAGTGCGACTGGTGTGCAGTTGACAATGGTGAGTGGGAGGAGATAAGAGCCTTGATTCCACTCCACCCCGGCCGAGAGGAGTAAGGGCGTTCCGAGGCTTGAAGCCGGAACATCATCCAGGCCAGAGGAAGGCACAAGGAAGCTGAGACCTAGAGCCGTGACCAAGGCTTATTCACCACCCCTTTTTCTTTCCTCCAACAACGGATCACAAGACTTAAAAAAAAAAAAACTTCTAAAGGAAGAACAGTGCGTGTGATTCGATGTGCGGTGCACCACTAAATTGACTGAAAGGTAAGGGATCCCGCTAAACTTAACTAATGGCCAGTGGTGGCGATTAGGATGGGGGGCAATTGCCCCCCCACCACCTTTCGCCACTTTTGTCCTCGAACTATGCTAAATCTTATCTAGAAAGGGTGCTTCCCCAGTTTTGGCACCTTGCCCCCCCCCCCACGGTTTTGGAACCCAATCGCCACCACTGCTTCTGGCCATAAAAGTTATTTATTTTGTGTTGCACGTGATATGCTTGGTTACTTTTATATTCTTTATTATCAATAATCAATTTATATGTTCATAGCAAATTCGAGTTCTTTACTTACATATCCCCCCACAATAATAAAATTGTGGTCATTTCTTTACAAGACTACATACTGCACGCTTCTTAACTGAAAAGAGCTTTGTCAATTAACAATATAATTACTAACATTTGTACAAATTCAAATTTCAGAACATATGACAGATGAGATGAGAAGTAGCCGAACGTTTCATTGATGACCCCACCCAACGCGATTCAGTCAACGTACTCTCTGGCTAAGGCATTTGACCATAGGCTTATACATTTCTGTCACTGGATGAGTGGGTAGGCTTTGTGTCAGAGGCGTTGAGTAACAAGAGATCATTGATTACCTCATTTTTTCCCCCGACGGAAGGCGCCAGATGTTTAGGAATATCCCGTTTCTCGTGTGCCACACTGACACGTCCGCAAAAGGCCCTCCGATCAGATAAGGCGGTGTTGAGATATCACATGCAGGCCGCTTCAACCGCTTACTTCATGCTTTCATTAGGTTAATGCCTTTTGTAGACTGTATGTATACGGAGCAGGGATGGGATGGTTCGGTTTTCTTTCGGTTCGAAATGGCTGATCAGGGATTCCTTATTCGGAAGAGCGGTACACTCAGAGAACTAAATGCATCATATCCATTGATGCACCCTAATGCATCGATTGATGCACTAAAGTGTGTTTTATGGCTTCTTCTAAGGATCAGATTCACATTTGATGCATTTGGGTGCATTTTTGTATGTCGTGAAAGAAACACCAAAGTGCATAATTTGATTCAAGTGAGGATTTCTTTCAGTCGAAATGCACTTCAATGCATCAGTTGATGCATTTTGATGCATCTTGATGCGTTTTCATCCACCAGAAGGCATCTTTTCTTAATGATGCACTTAAAAGTTTCGTCTGAGCTTCTTAAACTCTGTAGCTCAGATCAAACGTTTAAGTGCATCATACAAAAAGGCAGGAAGGTGCATCAAGGAACATCAACTGATGCATTGAAGTGCATCTCGACTGAAAGGAATCGCACACTTGAATCAAATGATGCACTTTAGTGTTTCTTTCACGACATACAAATGCATCAAATGTGAATCTGATTATTTTAAGAAACCATAAAACACACTTTAGTGCATCAATCGATATGATGCATTTAGTTATCTGTGTGATGAAGCTTGACACCCACTGAGACGCGGCGAAACACTTAAATATCCGGCAACGGAACTTTTGTTGTCTGCTTCAATTGGAATCAAATGGTGTAACGCCCGGTACAAGGAAAAGCGCGGAACGGACGGCGGAATTTCCGTGCCAGAAGTCTGCAGGCTATCTTAAAGCTTGACGCCCACTAAGACGCCGGAAACGTTGCAACAGAACTCAACACACCCGCTTTGGGCTCCGGCTATGGGACGCGCGCAGGTTCGAGTCTCTTGGGGGAAGCGTAAAAACATTTCTCCTGAAATTTCGGCCTGTGTATGGGACCGGTGGCCATCCACCATCGTGAGGAAATTGGGGAGCTACGAATGAGTGGCGTTGGTTATGGAAACCTACAACGACCGGGGGTTCGTCGTGCTAACCGCACGTCACCCCCATTAACTGGTTGGATGGTCTCCCACCTTCGCATGTGGGAATGAAGCCGGCAGTCGGACTGTTGCGCCACGAGATATTATTATTATATAAATTGGGTTACAATTAAGGCATTCAGTATTTCATTTCAACAAAAATTAATGCAAGTAATGGCTTAATGCCATCTATCGAGCCCGGTATTCGAAATTCGGATAACAGGATTCAGATTTCTGATACAGGGTTCGGATATGGGATAAAGGATTTGAGATTCTGATATTAGATAAAATATTCGAGATTTGATAGGTAGATGCAGGCTTCAGATAGCAATATCGGTTACAGATTCGGATATCGGATTCGAGATTCAGATATTATATGTAGCATTCGGATAGCTGTGAGATTCAGGATTCGGATACGAGATAAAGAGTTCGAGATTTGAATATGAGATACAAGATATGAGATTCGGATATTAGAAAGCATGCTTCGGATAGATTCGAATATCAGATACAGGATTCGGATATCGGATAAGGGAATCGAGATTCGGTTATCAGAATGTTCTCATGTCAATACTATTGAATCTTAATCCTGGTATTGACTGTGGGCAAATTAATCTTATTAGCAAAATTATTATATTTTGTTTATTATTCAAAGTTGTTTGCCATGTGGCAAGGTGTCGAGTCACTGACACTAATTTCAACATTCCACAAAATTTAGCTAATCTCTTGGAACAAATTGATTTTGCACTTGCTGCATTGATTTTAATGCGGAATATTATTATCTTAGCTCTTTTGCACATACACAGAGAATTTGAAGTGCATCAAAGCGAATTTGATGCATTTTTAGTGCATCAAATGACACATCTGATCGTGTAATCTTGGATTATTGGAAATTGGCTCCGGGTTTGATGCACTTTTACTGCATCAAATGGAATATCGACTATGGAGTGTGCCTTTTGATGCACCTTAGTGTGTCAATTGCCCGTCCGATGGGATTTTATGCATCTAAATGCATAATTTTCAAGTTATACATTTGTATCCATAATTCACACGAAGTAATTCTTCGGTGATTTTACTTACCTTATACAGAAAATAAATTTTGATGTTACGAAAATATGAAATTAATTTTGAATTCATCAGTTCCCAAATTGATCGAAGTAAAGAATATAAAGTATCAAGAACAAAAGTAAATATATTTGAAGTAACTAAATTACATTTCCAAACTTAAATGTCAAAATTGGTGCCACTCGTGCATGTACAAGTCACTAATATGCATTTTTGATGCATTGTTTCGGCACTGTAAATAAATTGAACTCATCACAGCATTGTAAGGGTGTGAGCAGTATTTTTTCCTCGGGGGAAAGGGGAGGGGTCACATCTTGCTTTCCAGTCATAGAAACTAAAATTTCAGTTTTATTCTTGATCTGGAAGGACACGTTCCGGTACTCTTCAAATTGGTTTGTTCTTGAATTCATTATAAAAATTACTCAAAATATTCTGACATGTTCATAAATAAAAAGGTGACAGAAAAAAGGTGATGATTAATATTATTTTACAAATCATAAGATTGAAATTATATTGAAAATACTTTGGATTTGTTAACAAGTTCAGACTTGTGTACGTTATTTAGGTAGAAACTAGATTCGCCTTGCTTCTTTCCATAAGCATCTATCACTTTGTTCATGAACAGTTTTTTGGCTCTTTGTATTTTTTCACGACATACAGATATGGAAGACACTTTAATCTGCTCCGCGGCAGAGAGAATTTATTACGCCGTATTAAGACGTCAGGGATCTCGAATTCGAACCCCGGACTGGGGATTCTTTTTTGTGCGTGTCTCTTCATCAATTTTATCATATCATCACTCATCTCCATTGTCGGGATTAGCGAAAAGTGTAAGAAAAGCGACGCTAATAACAAAAATCAAATAAAGACATAGAAGATTTTTTGGTGCATACACTTGCACCATGAGCTCCCTAACATGATGTCAGTAACACCCCCAACTTATTTATTATTACTTCAAACCCCTCCCCCTTCCACCTGCCCGATTCAGAAAATTCTTTGTAAACAACCCCTAGATAACTGACTCATCACTGTAACGGAAATTCTTGAGGGGCACTGGCTGACGCTATGCACTGAGGACAACTTTCACCACGTGACTACCAGAAGCAAGCATTCCGTTTCCGTAGTTAACGTGGCGTCTTTTGAGGTTGTGATACATACGCTTTGTTTTCGAGTGTTTTGTGTAGTTGTATGCAGATTTCACAAGGAGAGAAGAACTACAGATTTTCGGAGTAACAAAAGTAAGTACCTATGCATATTGTACAATTTTATTTTATGGTTTTATTTTTCCGTTGGAGTTCTGATTTCACTGCCATATTCCAAACGCTTGAGTAAAAAAAAGCACGTGTTCAGTTCAAAGGATTGAATTAAAATGGGAGATCAGGTTCAGGACCCAATATTTAACATAGCACAATAGTTTCACATTAAACTTCCTTGTCACTGTCATTTGCAAAAACTACAAGTCTTAGGGGTGCATTCAATGTTTCTTTGCTTTTGTTATCTGCCTATTTCATAATTTATTTTTGCAATTTGCAGTGTCGTGAAGCATAGGAAATATACAAGATTTTACTTGACACCCGCTATTGTAATAAGGAAAAATTGCCTTCTCATTCTTCTCCCACTTTTCTTTTGTGTATTTCTTTTCTTGTATATTCTAATTTCTAGTTTCGGTTCTTCTTTTCTCATTCTAGAACCTCTTCCTTCCTGTTTACTCCCTCTCTTCTCGATAATTTCTTCTTCCATATTTTTCCTCACATTTTCGGTCTGTTTCTTCTTTATTCTTTCTCTCCATTAGTATTTTACTTTTCCTCTTCCTTCTGCCTCTCTTTCTGCCTGCGTTACTTCTATATATCTCTTCCTCCCTCCCTCCTCTATTTTTCTCTGTTTTTTCTATTTCTCTTTGCTCTTTTTCACTTCCTCTCTATCTCGCTTTTCTATCTCTCTTTCATTCTCTCCCTTTCTTGCTTTTCTATTTCGTTCGTTTCTCTATTCTTTTCTCTTTCTCTTGTTCCTCTATTTCTCTTCGCTTCCCTATTTATTTTATTTACCTTTCTCTTGCTGCTCTATTTGCACATTTGTTAGGATCCCACCGTAAACTGTAGGCCAAGTTCCGATCACGCTATATGTACAGTCGCGGACACTGCTGGATTCTAATGATTCCATTGAAAGTCAATGCATTACAACCCAGAACTGTCCGTGACTGTACATAAAGTGGATTAAAAAAAAAGCAATTACCTTCCCCTCCTCCCCTCTGTGTGTGTGTGTGTGTGTGTGTGTGCGCGCGCGCGCGCGCGCGCTCCTCTCTTTTTTATCTGTCTCTCACTTGTGATTCTCCTCTTTCCTTCACTCTATCTGCAATTTCAATTATCTCCCTTTCTCACATTTTCTGCCGCTCCTTTCTTCGTATTGACATCATGTTTGCATGTCGTCATAAGAAGAGAATCACAAGTGAAAGATAAAGCGATATAAAGAAGGGATACTCAGACATACGCCGAAGAAGTGGGGGGATACAAAACCGGGGCAGAGAGGAGAGGGAGAGGAGAAATAAAATATAAAAGACATGGGAGAGGGAAATAGGGAAGCGAGAGAGCGGGGGGTATAAATAGGGAAACGAGGGAGAGACGCAGAGAAAGATATAGAAAAGCAATCTGCGGGTTCCGATGGTTGCCTGCACCAATCAGCAACCACTTCGAATTTACTCTAACTGAATTTTGTTCTATCTTCTATAAAAATGGAGTAGGCGTACATACAGTAAAAATCTAGAATATCTTAACCTTATTTACGAAAGTTCAGAAATATTATTTTAATATCCCTGAATGTTAGAGATAATGGTTCTACCAGTGGTTGGTTGGTTGATTTATTGTTTTAAGTCCACTTTATGCACAGTAAGGCTAATCGGGACTGGACCTACAGTTTAAAGTGGAATCCGAACCACTATGTGCCTCCACCGGGTATCGAACCCGGGACCCCTTGATTACAAGGCGACGACGTTATCATTGCGCCATCGGGGAGGCCCTGGTTCTACCAGTGGTGTGCCCAGGATTTTCAAAAGGGTGAAGGGACTTAACTATACTTTCTTTGTAGTCCACTGTAGTGTACTGGAGCAAAGGGGGGTTATGATCCCCACAAACCAACTTTGTCCTTGGGCACGCCACTGGGTTCTACGTTAGCATTCAATGTTAACTAGATATTATCCATTGTCTAATGCTTTAATAACTGTAGTTTTATGAACTAGACAATGGATAATGTCGAATTAATATTCCATACTAACATTATTTCATACAACAGAAGAATTTTAAAATGTGATATTTCATTCATCTTAGTAATTAGGATTGAAATTTTATTTTTGAATGCTACTTGTTTGTTGTTCATTAATTTTAACTGTGCCATTAAAATGATGCTCAAGTAATATTTTGTTTTTCTGCTTATCCCAAGTAAATGTCTCATGCAAAGTTTTTCTTTTTTAATTTAAGGCACTTGTTCCTGTCATGAAGACAAGAGAAAAATATTCAGAAGCTATTGTGCAGAGGAGCGTCAAGCATAATATTAACGAACTGAAGAGGGATTATTCTGTGCTTGTTGTTGATACCCACCAACAAAGCAAGCAAAAGGTAGGTGTGTGTGACATATTGTTATCCGACACATGAAAAATTACATTTCCAAACCAATCGGTGCTAAGAAAATCTCACTTTCCACAGAAAATTTACCATGGTGCAAGTGTTGCTCATTAGGACTTGCAAGTTAACAAATATAAATAGTATATTTCAATGTTGAATACATTTGAAAATGTCTTCAGAATATTTTTTCCTTCGCTTCAACATTAGATAGATTATAGGCTTATTAATTAAACTGCTTGACATAACATCCAATGGCATGCCCAAGATAGGTTGGCGGGGATCATAACCGCCTCTTTGGCCCGGTATTCTTAGCAAAAGCACATCAAAGACAGAAAAGATGGCAAATAGAGGGCTTATTAATAAAAATATGTATATCTACCCCCCACCTTTTGAAAATCGTGATAATTGATAACATATATGTAGTCTCTCTCTCAATCTCTCTCTCTCTGTATGTGTGTATGTAAATTATACTACCTTATATGGTTCCTTATTTGTATACAAAATCCAAAGAGTTGATGTTAAATTTGTTTCAGTGGTGGAGTTCTTTTGTGGAAAATTATTTCTGTACTTATAGGCGTTATAAATAAGGATATCATGTCAATTTCCTGTTTAATTTTGCTTTTGACTGCTTAATGTGCAATAACTATATCTTGCCTCTTCTATTGTATATATTTTATTACTCCCTTTTATGCTTCATTTCAAATGTGTCTCCAGCACGATGTCTATTATCTTAATGACATGTGGAATATGCATTTCGAAGTCATAAGGTCATTTTGGCTATAAATTTACCCTACCACCCCTAAATACAAACTTACATCCTCATATGGAAAATTCAGGATACACCCCTGAAAATATTTTCTTTTTTTAAATGCAAATGATAAATAATTTTAAGTAACTATATATACATAATGGCCAACAAAAGATTCAGTCATGTATTTTCTCTTTCATTTTATTAATTGCTTGAGATACGCAATAAATGACTTTTGATATTTCTTTTTTCTATTAACATACAAGTTTTTAGCACATCAAGCTACCCATCAAAGACTTGGAAATTTAATTATTACAATGACATTTAGTCATGAAAAGTGGTACAGGAGGAGAGGTATTTGTTCTCCCTTAATTTATTTTTCTTTCATTCTTTCTTATTTTTTTTTCCATTTTCCACCTGTTATCTCAATTCCCCTTCTCACTCTTTGTTAGAGAGAGAGAGAGAGAGAGAGACTCCTTCCCTCTCATTTCTTTCCTTCCCTCTTCTCCTATCTCTCTCTCACACATTTTGTCTCTCACTGCATTTCTGTCATTTTTCTTCTCTTCAAGATACATATACCTAGGTAAATGGGCGTCCGGAAGGCCTTGCCCCCCCCCCCCTGGAAAATTAAAGTCAACCAAAAATGATGTATTTCACACATATAATTTCATTTTAGCCACAATAATATGTGTTAATTATAGCATGAACACCATAAATTCAAATTTAAGCAATGTATTTTTAGGGAACAACACTTTTTTGGGGGAAAATGTGCCTTGTTTGCCCCCCCCGGAAAATATCTTGCGGACGTGCATGCCTAGGTATAAGAGAGTCTCTCTTTCAGAAAGATAAAGAAATAAATATATGTGTGTGTCATCTCTATCTCTCATCTTCCCTTTCTCTCTCTCTCTCTCTCTCTCTCTACCAGCCTCTCACTGCATTTCTTTCCTTTTTCATTCTAGCCTCCCCGATGGCGTAGTGGTAGCAAATTATAGTACAGTGTGTATACAAATTACACCATTCAAAACTATGTAATATTTTCAGTTCTGCTTGTTTTAATCTGTTTTCGTCCCACATAAGTCCCTAATTATTTTATTTTCAAAGCTCCACGTCAGTTCCTCTGTGGTAAAGTGCCCACTGTTTCATATTCATATTATATGATACAACAGAAAAAATACTGTCTTGTATTTTTTAAATCATTTTTTTATATATTAAAGAAGATAAAGTTTTATGAACAAAATTGAATTTTCTATTTGTTTCCTGTTTATGCTTTTCAATTGCTAATATTGTTCATAACTGGCTGGATTTGGAAATTGATTTGAACATGTTATCCATAAGAAAGTTTTTGTTTAACCTACGTATGTTGTGTAAAGTATTATGTCAATTCGTTTTGGCCTATAAGGATAATCATATAACAGAATATGTCTCCTTTACAGTACAAAATTATTACTGCTATTATATTTACACCACCTGCATGTGGTAATGTTTTCCCAGTGTCAATTGAAATGTGATGTTTTGTAATAAAATTCAAGAAAAAATATCATATTTATGAGTACTTCATTAATTTATTTTCAGGAAGTATCTCCATTTGCTAACAGAAGATTTTGAAAATGAAGCACCTTATCTGGCTGGCACTATTAGTGGGAGGAAAATTGTCCTGGTAGCTGGATGGTAGAAAGTGCAATGTGCCACTTTACAAACATTTGTCAGTGCACTTGTTGGCATGTACTATATTTTTTAATTAGACTACCCCCAAATCTGTGCAACATGTTGGCAGTTGACGAGTACATACTATTAGGCCACTAATACAGACTGTCGCCTCAAGACATCTATCTTATGTGAGAAGTTCAAGGATTAAAAAAAAGAATGTGCATTAAACACCAGTGTATCTGTGTCAAACAATAAATGTTCTGTCTCAGGATCATCTATATAATTTGTTAGTATGAATTGCACCTAAGTTTCTCGACAATGTATCTTACTCCTGCATCACTTAATTTTTGTTCATAATTGAAATTTTTCGATTTTTCTGGGATCTGCTTGTACACGGTAAGACATAAACATGTAGATTAAATGGGACGGAAAATCAATTTTTTACTTTTTCTCACCTTAAAAATGATTATGATCTCTCATTTTGCGCACATGTTATTTTCAGAATGTCCTGAAAGTGTTATTTTCATGTATTCAATTTAATATTTGCACATATAACTATAAACTCACAAGATACCACTTTGAAAGAGAAAAGTGTGTATGTATGTGACCAAGAGAAGCTCTTTATTTAAGTGCAGCTTCAAGTCAGTACTCTTAAGTAGGAGGATACTAACACCCACATTCTCCTCCAGTAGAAAAATTTACACTAGGCCTAAGCATCCCTCCACCTAAAAATGTCCATTAATCATGAATTCTCTCATTGTGTACTAAGAAGTACAGTATTCTCAGCATGTTCTAAATGTGTGAATGAAATGTACCATAAATGATAAAAAAATAATTTCCAGAATGCACTTTACACTTGTAGAGTATTTAATATTGACAGTACTCTTTTCCATCACTTTTTCAGCAATTCCAACACTTCTAAATCACATTAAATGTGAAGTGCTTCAAGAAAGTGTACGAAAAGTGAAATACTTTTACAGTGGAGACATGTATTGGAACTTTTCCCTTGCAGGTATGCAACCCCCATGAGCAAGAAAAGGAAAAAAATTGACGCATTTAAACGTGTCACCCTAACGCACTTAAACGCGTCACTCTACACACTAAAAGTGCATCAAATTTTTTGACTCCAACGACACGTTTTGGTGCATCAAACAAAATATCCACTTAAATGTGTCATTTGACACATTTATTTTGATGCATTTAGGTGCATCATCCAGTTTTATGCATTTTAGTGAATCATTTGACACATTTATTTTGATGCATTTAGGTGGATCTTTTGGTTTGATGCATTTTTAATGTGTCGTTGGAGTCAAAAAAAATGATGCACTTTTGTGTGTCAATTGACACACTTTGAGTTCTGTGTGTAGAAATCTGATCGTTAAGTGGAAAGAACTATATTAAGGATGTGTAACTTCATCAGCTAATCTACACTTTCTTTTTGCAATAATCATGTACAAAAAAAACTTGCCGACTCAGTAAGATATCCATAGTAAAAAAATACTAATTTTGTTCCATACCCCCCTACTACAACAAATCTTTTGTCTCACTAAATTATCTTTGACATAAAATGTATCATTATTTATTTCTCTCTTTTATTGGGTAATATATAATACGTAGTTGCACAGCATTTCGACTCATTGGAGGATTGACTGGACATCCTTTTTTTGTTATTCAATAAATATTCAATTCCATTCACTTTCGACGTTAACTTCCTTGCCAGGACAGTTGATTTTTATACAAATTTTGGCTATCTTAACTACAGGTATGCTAGATGATGATTACGTGCTGATATATTTAAATTCTTATACAGTCTTTATACCTATTCACGCAATAATAATACTACATTATTAACAGGTGCCTTGGCGCCCTCTACACTCCATTCAGAGAATACTTTCATTGTAGGTATGTGTTTGTTAAATACCTACATATCAAAATAACATTAGAAATTGCTACAAGATTTTGCAATCTATGGACCAGTAACTTCAATTAATTCTTGATAACAATAAATCCAACTTTTTTAAAACAATAGGCACGCAACTATATAGTGGAGGCGAACAGACTCGGATTCCACTTTAAACTGTAGATCCTGTCCCGATTAGCCTTTCTGTGCATAAAGTTGACATAAAACAAAAACTCACGCGACGCTTACGTAATCAGAAATAAGGTTTTGGTGCCTCTGAATATTAATTAATTTATATATTATTATTAATTATTATATAATGCGTGAGTATAAATTATACTCACTCATTTATATTATTAATATTGAGAGTCTTGTTTCGGACCTCCCTTCCCGAAATATATTTGAATCGGTGAGACCAAGAAGGGAAAGATACTCGACCTGACTTTCGGGATATATAAAAAAAAAAAAAAAAAACTCATAGCAACCAAAACTAAAAGCCGGTTGAAGAAACTTACAATTACAAACTTATTCATCGTAACCATAGCAACAATATTCCATAAGTGGTTTGTTTCTAAAACCTTTATTTTAGCTCTGATATGTATTCAAAGTATTCAGCCAATTTTGTTCAAAAAGTCCCTTCTTGGTCTCACCGGTTCAATTCTAAATACGTGCCCGTTTACTGAAGTCGCAACTCCATACGTAACCCAATCACTCCTATGGACCGCACAAGGTAAGCCCCCCCCCCCTTGGCCCCACACACACAGGTACGTGAGAACCGGGCGCCACCCTTCTATCCTTCTGGCACGCCAATAAACACATCCCTCATCCATCTCCCGCCGTCCTATTGGCCGAGCAGGCAGTGTGGGCGCGGCCGTATCATCTGCCCCTCTTCCCTCCATCGCCGACGCTGGACCACGGCTCCAGTGGCCCTAGCGAAGTGGGAACCACTTGAAGAGTTCATCTTCTTGTTCACTTTCCACTTGACCGGTTTGTCACAAATTGATCCTTCGGTGATCTTAGGCAATTGGCATCAAGAGCACAGTGTACTCTGTTAAGAGCCTCTCCACAGAATACTCCTCCTGACGATTTAGATGGCTGAATGGTTCTGACAATAAGATCCGAAATGAAGTGTGAATTCTGCAAAGTGGTACATCTGGACTCTTTATAGTGAGTAGTGTTTCCGTGTGAAGTGGTGATTCATCTATGTCAGTTGGCAACGTGGAGTGTCAAGTGTGACAAGGTATGACTGGAAGAGTATTGACGTACAATATCATGTGTAACAATACAGACAAACAATTTAGCAATTGCTAGTGATACAGTTGACTGATTTTAGCGTTATTATTTGCAAACAAGTGTTCTAGCGGACATTTTAAAGCAAACCTAGAGCACGCACACTGGTTTGTCTCCCCTGACATATTGCTGCTATTTTGAGGGTGTGTGCAAAATTTCAGAGTGTCCATTAAGCCTGACATTGCAGACTCGATAATTTCTGTGCATCTTTGAAAACACACGTTGATATCTCAGCCGTCGAAACTCAATAAGAATTGCTCCACGAAACTGTAGGATGTTCTGAAAATGTATGATGAATAATTGTGTTTAGGATGTTCTGAAAATGTATGGTGAACAATTGCGTTTAGAATGTTCTGAAAGTGTACGATGAACAATTGCGTTTAGGATGTTCTGAAAGTGTATGATGAACAATTGTGTTTCCAGACAAAGCATTGAAGGAATACATTCTTGTGCTTGTTTATATTGTTAACAAACACTGTTCTTAACCATACAAAGATTGGCAAAACTTCATCCAGTTTAGTGGTAGTGATTTAGAAAAAGAAGCAATTCGAGACAGCAGTGCAATTACATGAAGAAGCAGTTTCTTATTAGTGTGGCTGTGTTCTAACTCCACCAAAAGACTACTTGGAAGCCAAGATACAATGTTGTCCACCCACAACGGATATTCTTCCCTTGCCACACCGTTCTCAGTCAAAGACATCCTGAATCTAGCAGACCAGGGTCCACTGGACCCTCACAGCTTCTTCCTGGATGATGGTTCCATGGTTCTGGAATCACCAGGAGATCCTCTGGCAGGTATCACAGATCATGACCTCTACCTGGGTCACAAGGACTACTTGCCCATTGCAGACCTTACAACCGCTTACCAGTCGTGCCAGGTGACGTCACCAGTCCCTCAGCAGCCAACGGTCCCGGTTCAACCCTCGGCTCTACCACCCCTGACGTCACCCCATGTGCAGCATTTGAGTCATCTCTGTCCACCCTTTCCTGACGAAGGGGCGAACTATGGAAACCAAGGGGCGACTGCTGACATTTCGAACAACAGTAAGTACCATAACATCTTATAACCAGCGAATGGATTTACATGTAAATACATCTCTTGCTAAAATGAATCATTTTGTATTATCCTTGCGAATCGTGGCAAGTAAGTTGGAAAAATGCTATTTTTAATTTCCATATTTTTTCATATATTGTCCATATTTTCAAATATTTTTCATATTCATGCACCAACGGGTTTTCGTTCATCTGCATTATTCTCTTTTTGTACTCTACTTTCAATTTTGACAATAGAGAACGTATTTATTATTCTAACATTCTTGACAACAATAGAGAATGCAAGCTCAGGATTTCGCCGTGAAATCCATTGCATTTTTAATATAAATATACATATTAAACGCAGTTTCAGTTAATATAAATCTGCCTTTATGGACAACAGGTGGAGGTTCACGTTTTAACGCTTAAAAAGAAAGTTTGATAGTTCATTGTTTTGGTAACAAAAATATAAAGCATATTTTATATTTGAATTTTACAGGGGTTACAACGACAAACAAATCAAAAATTTTAAAAATGGTCGAACGACCAGTGCTTGACCATTTGGTACGGATTGACCCTGAAATTTTAGTCAATTTCCAAAAGAACGTCAAATTTTCGTTAGAAGGAATAAAAAAACCAAAAATTTTATTTTTTGTAGAGAGAGAGCATGTCTTTGCAATGATTTTCAACATAAAATGTTTTTGGTTCCATCATACCCACATGATGAAAATTCAAATTTTCGTAACCTAGTTTTCCCACCACAAAAATTAGGCTACAAATCCATTATTAGTCTTTTTATAGGCATTTGCAAAATTTTTTGAGTGCTGATGTATTTTTTTCTGAAATCCTCATTATTTCATTGAACTTTGTGTAAAATTTCAAAGAGATCTGATGATTGGTTAAGGAGAAAAGAAATAAAATGTAAGCAAGGGTGTCTTGTGTCGAGGGTCTCAAGAGTGACAGACAACACTGATATGATGACATTTCAAAGTGCTGTAAAATGAAAACCGTTTGAGATAGTGAAAAAAATTTAGGGGGTTTCTTTCAACCATAAAGGAAGGGTGTATACCAAATTTCATCGAAATCGGAGTTGATCTTAGATTTTTGCGTTGATTTGATGTGGAATGACCCGTAAATTATTCAGCTAGGTGAGCCGCTTGCTTAATGAAAATTGCCATTTTTCACAATTGTCCATAATTAATTCCATGTTTTTATTAAAATAACTAAATATATATTTACATATCTAACAAAATTTAATATGCTTATAATTGCAGTGCATTTTCTGTATCCCCATTTACCTAGATGTTTATTAAGAGTAAAAAACAAGTATGGAAAGGTTCGATTGTCGAAAGAAATAGTTAGCCTATGTTATATGTTTCAATGTGCACGAAACTACAAGTTAGTTTCTGCCTTTATCCTCAAGTTATGGAAGGCTTGATACTATAGCCTCAGAGGTGCAACCACCAATTTTTGTCTTGGGGGGGGGGGGAGTGCCAGGAGGATAAACGTGCCAATATTATTATTATTATTGGGATTTTATCATGGTATTTATTCAACACGTAGAATTTCGTATTAGCTAATAATGGAAAACAAGTACACAAACTTAATTCTTGAAAGACAAAAGTTAATATAATTCTTTTTCTACATATGACTTGTGTAACTTTCATGTACAACATATGTTTTACACATATCCAACATGGAGCAACGTAAAATTAGAAAATACATATACATTATGTTAACACTAAATTGTGCATTTATTCAATGTTTCTTTAATACATACATTACATAATCAATTCCTTCACCTCATAACAAACCAACAGCAAAAATGACAAATTGTCTCTCACATGTGTGTGCTCCTTTTCCTCAAAACGATTGTTCATACATTTAAAACAAAACTGTTTAACGTCAACAGTCTGAATATTTGGTCTTACTTCTCTCTCTGGAAAATTCCAATGCATTACAGAAAAGAAGAACATTGCGAGCGAAGCGAACAAAACAAAATTTAGGAAACGTATTTTTATTTGCATAAAATTTTGAAATTTATGATGGTGTTCTTGGCCATATGGAAGAAAAATTCTGCTAGCCTTGCTTTTCTTTACTTCAATGTTTGTCCCTCCCTTTAGAATTGCTTTCCGTCGAAAGGGGGCGGGGGGGGGGGAAATGTGATTGCGACACTGTATAGCCTGACTCCACAGACAGACACTCTGCATTATGTTAATATTAGATAGATATAGGCTTTCAATGCGCCAAGTTCAATGTTTTTATTTATAGTATGTAGTTTGTGAACAATTTGTGAACGATCGGTCCGATGAAAGACGATAATTAATAATCTGCGAATATTTCAATTCGCCAAGTTTTACATTTATGGCTCGAAAAGTTTCAGAGATATTGCAACGTGAAGAATGTGCCGGTTGTTCAGTTCCCATAAACCAGAACGGATGTAAAAGGGGTCACTATATGGCACGGTAACCAAAAATGAACCTCATTTCCACGTATCACACAGAACCCAAAACGTATCAATTGGCACATATATTTTCACTCCAATAACACACAAACGTGCATAAACTGCAAATGATGCACTTTTTGGTGTGTCAAAATACACACAGAAATACATAAAATGCACTTTGAATGCATCAATTTGCAAAATCAGACGAAAGTATTTCAAAGATAACAAAATTACACTTTTAATGCATCAATTGACAAAGCTAAATGTGTATTTTTTTAATCTTTAAAAGTGATCTTGTCTGATCTTCCCAACTGATGCATTTTTAATGCATCACAAGGTACACCAGCTGATAATAGTGTCCCTTTATGCATTTCTGTGTGTATTTTGACACAACAAAAAGTGCATCATTTGCAGTTTATGCACGTTAATGTGTTATTGGAGTCAAAATATATGTGCCCCGGTAACTGCAATATTGCAGGCTAACGAATCTCTGGCGCCTGGAGCCACGACAAGAATGATCTTTTGTGGGGCCCTTTTGTCCTGTGTGCTGAGTGGTCCTTTACAGCCTCAGCTTTTAACTAGATTTTAGTCCTCAGGGACCCGTATATTGTGACGGTTGCAAATAGCCTAAGTGTTGACCATCCACAATTTTAATTTCAATCAACCATAGACTAGTGGCTTCCAGCCTTCGTCTGACCGCGGTCCGGTAAATTCTTTTTTCAAAGTCGATGCCCTGATCCCAACAATTTAACTCGTAAATGCCTTTCTACTTTTTCAAACTTCATTATGCACAATTGAAATTAGACAAAAATAAATAAACTATGGCACGCTCATAAATAATAATTTATTTGAGTTGTTTTTCAGTCCACTTCATGCGCAGAAAGGCTAATCGGGACTGGACCTACAGTTTAAAGTGAGATCCGAACCACTATGGGCCTCCAGCGGGTATCGAACCCGGGATCCTTTGATTACAAGGCGAAGACCATTACGCCATCAGAGAGTATAAATATATAATTAGGTTTAAATTAGCTGTAATGAATCTAATGGAATATTGTAGTTTTCTCAAGCCAATATCATTATCTAAATTAGTTTATTAAGTGTTGATTTTTATTGTCGCATTTGAATACTGAAAAATTCCAATTAATACTATTTCTTTCGGAGGGGGCTGTAATTGAGCTTTTCTCAAAATTTCGGGATGAGCTGTAGCCTCATCAGCTCCCCGCCAGCGTACGCCAGTGACGATATATATTAAATGAATTTATATGATGTTGGTTGGAAAGAAACTGTTTCAGAACCCCTCGCGGTCCGGTGGTTGAGAAACACTATCATACAGATGTAAGGACCAGTACATATATTCTCGGCAGTCGTAGCAACCGGTGTCCAATCACAGCGCAGAACGGTTATTATGACAAAATCCTGTTGCCCTATTGGCTGCTTCGGGGAGGAGGGCTTTTAATGTTGCCACTTCTTGCCCAAGCACTAGGCCTAATTGGATGTTTGACCGCGAGATCCTTCGTAGGTAAATGCGGCAACCGAGGGCACGGTAACAGTTTCATACATCGGATACACATTTCTTCATTTTTACAGAACTACTTACGGAGTTTCTCTAAAGTTTCCAACGTTAGTCGAGGTATTTTCTTTCATCGTGGTATCTATTTGACCGGAAAATCATGTCAGTGTTTCGAACCCCCCTTCTTTTTTCTTAACTAACCTAACCAAACCTAACCTAACCTTATCGGAATGGTTCGTGGGGATATCCGTCAGCTACTCGTGCATAATGTACAAGTTGCACGCGTGACGAACAGGATAGTCGTTATTTTTCGGTGAAGAAGGTTGGAAACACTGATATTGGAAAACAAAAAAGCGATATCGTACCGTTACGTGCGTTCGGTAGCACTTAGAAAAATGCGTTATTTTAGTAGAAAAAGTGTTTGTTTTCGTGTAAAAAAGCATAATGGCACCTTGAACTATGTTCCGCAATACACAATTGGTAAGTACGAACCATACGAAACACAAAATATCCGATTTTAATGTGTCTCCGATCTATGAAACTGATACCAGAGGGCACTGCCATAAAGGCAATCTCCACACCGGTACCTAGGCCGTCCTGGCTATAATTTGTAACGTGTTCAATCGGCATTTGTTAGGATCTAAATTAACTAAGTTTCATTACTCTACGTCTAACGGTTTCTGTGTTATCAATAGGTTGAATGACTTTCGATTGTCGTCTCTCACAGCCAGATGGACAGCTTGATCTGTATAATAGATCCCTAACCTGTATAATCCATTTAGGTACTATTTGATCCCTTTATCAGTTATCGAATTTTATCTTTGTAGTTGCAGTAGTTTCTTAAATACGGTACATGAGATGATACGGACGTACGATCACCGGCAATAAAAATGTGGCACCTGGATCCTGAAATGCACGCTTCACTGCACACTACGTGCGTTATCTAACTCGATAAGTGGAATTTAATAGCAAATTTTCAATGGTAACTTCTACCAACGCCGTAGACTTAGGCAACACACAAAACGCCTTGAGGGAAGGGAGTATTTCAGGATATAGGTGTCTCATTTCTATTGCTGGTGACTGTACATGACGCATAATTACCTTTTAGCTTTTCGGTTTAACACGAGAAAGACATGGTCTACTGTACCGAGATGTCAACTCGAACACCTCACACAGAGAACTGAATGCATCATACCGATTGATGCACCAGAACGCGTCGATTGATGCACTAAAGTGTGTTCTATGGCATCTGCGAAGAATCAGATTCCTTCCTCAAAAAACATAAAAGCCAATCCGTTAAAAACTTGTCTCAGGGCAATTATAAATACGAATAAATTCAATGGAATTTGGATTAATAAAAGTTGCAATTTGTCATGTCTGCGGAGAAAAGATCACCCAGAATTCTCGGAATTCAAGGAATTCCCAGTAAGTACCCACCCTATATTTATAGTTAGCATTCTTTGAAAAATAACTTTCAACTGTGTCACAAATAATTAGTTGCTTCCAAAGATTGGAAATTATTTACGAAATGCAACACATTTAAAAAAAAAGATAGACTGTGCCTGTCTTGAGAGAATGTGAGGGGATGTGTGTGTAGAGGGGGAGGGGGGAGGATATGTACATAAACTGAGAAAAACATGACGTCACTCCGCAGCGTATCCAGTTCACTGGTTATAAAGATGAAGAAGATAACACCGTCAAAATCTTCCCATTCACATTTTTCCCCTTATACTGGCGTGTAAGCACGTGGCTTGTAAGAGACCAGATGTGAAGAAAACATTTTTTTTTACAAAATCTGATTGAGTTAATCCATGGATGTTTTGCATAGATTATCCGTAAAAATAGTGCTCTCATCGTCTGGAGGTTTCTATGTGGTACTGCAGGAAAAGCCCCCTAGGGAGGGGCAACACGGACACTCACGCCAGGCCCCGTGCATTAGAGGACTCGCGCCAGGTACAAATAATTGTTTATGTGCGGTTTACGGAATAAATGTTGTTCTTCCTGTCTTGGAATGTTTTAACATTCACTGCTCTACAAAAATTAAGGAATTATGAGAGCAAGTATACCCTGTCCCAACTAACTGCGGAGCAGGGCCGCGCATAGCGTCAGAGAAGCGACAGAAATCGAGTAGCCAGAGCGAAGCAGTACACGCAGCTGGGAAGACTGGTAACTGCAGTCGCTTTCCCCCACTCCACCCAATTCCGTCTCTTTCGCGTCTTCATTGGTGGAGCCATCTCGCGTCACTACTTGCGCAGAGACTTGTTTTCGTTTGCATGCTCCACAGTTAGCTGGGACAGAGTATAGTGTATTGGAGAATATTGTAAATCTTGAGAACAACATTACAATAAAATATCCCTTTTGTACATCATCGTCCCAAGTTTATTTAAGCTTTGTCACGCTACACTGGCGTACGCAGAGAGGGGCTCATGAGGCTTCGCCCCTATCCGAAATTGAGAAAACCAACATTTTGCGTTCATATGTTCGCAATTTCCATGGAACATGTGGCCCGGAGTTCCATTTTATGGACGACAATGCTCGCCCGCACCGCGCACGTATTGTGTTGGAATTCCTGGAAGACCTCACCCTATTGAGTGGCCTGAATGCTCACCGGACCTCAATCCTATCGAGCATCTTTGGGATGTTTTTGACCAGGGCTTATGCACACTAATACAGATGCAACGAAAATGTCCAGCAATATTGCAAAATGATATATTCTACAGGGTGAACTCCGTTTTTGTGTGTTTCCTTTTGTTCCCTTGGTGCTCCAGAAGTTTTGTGGAGCAGTGTACTTAAGCATATCCAAAATTCTAAACAACGAACTGTAATAATCTTCAATTATGCAAAACCAATAATTAAATCATCCAGGTAGCATTTGGCAAATGTATAATCTAACAGTACTTGATCCATTGTTCTTTGGAAAATCTGTGCACTGCAGCTTAAACCCATTGGTAGCCTGTTATAAGTGAACAATCCCCATTTAGTATTGAGAACGAACAACTTTTATCTGCTGCAATATTATTTGCCAAACAGAATTGATCAAACCTTTCAATGTATGTTTGAATATTACCACGTTCCACGTCGAACTGTTCAAAAAACTGTACATGATTAATAACCTGCATTATTCATAGCTTCTTATTCATAATAAGACTAATCTTCTTATACACATTATTCTTGTTACGTGCTCTCCATTTTTATTCTCGTCGCCAATTGTAATAATCTTCAATTAGGCAAAACGTTAACCAACAAGACAACATTTATTTAACTTATAACTTCGGTAACAGTAGTATAAGCCGGAGACGGATTTCTTAAAATTTACAGGAGAAAAGACGAGAAAGTACTTACGGAATTGCGTTCTTGAGGACTTTCTGAAGCCGGTGAAATTGTTTTTTAGAATCGTGCAACGTATTTTGCCTGTAAATAAGGTATTTTTCGTCAATCATGCATCTCCGTTGTACGATAGCTCGTGCCGCCATTACCGTGGACTACGTGAATCAAATGTTCCGTGCGTTCGGTTATGTAACCCCCTCACAGTGTAGCAACCACGCGGAAGTTTGACAAGATGACGTGTGAGCATTTTTTTTTTAAGACTGTAGTTTACGTCCTTTTCATAAGGAATACGTGTCATATATCGTTGGAAAGCTTATTTTATAAGGAATTCAACAGCGTAAATCTCAAAGCGAGCAAAAATTGCTTGAAGGAGTAAATCGAGAAAAACCGATGTTGTCCGGATATGCGCAATTGAACGTACTGAGGAATTTTTTAGATGATGAAGCACATATTTAGGGGTGAAATGAGTGCTAATGGAACCTAACCTAACAGGCCTAACCTAACCTCGTAGGCATACCTCGACCCCGTGAATGGATAGTGGGGCTATCGTGAACAGAAAGTGTAAAAAGAAAAAGGTACTTACCCGAAGAGATGCCGGGTGCCGCACCACGATCGCGCAGCGCGAACGCAAAGAAGCAATCACCATGCAGGTAAGGACGTAAAGTAGAGTCTAGCCTCAATTTTCGCTTAAAAACCTTTTGTGAATAGTTTGTGCGGCATTTATCGGTTCATAGGTTTTGAAACACTGCATATCAGCTGACGATAGACAACGTGAGTCAAAATTTGCCCGCCGAATTAGCAACGACCAATAAATGATTATAATGTTAAAAATAACGCTTTTTTCATGAAAAAAAAAGTGATTTCCAGCTTGAAAAATCTTCCGCTATGCATATGAGGTAAGTAGCAATGATTTTTATTTGAAAACAAACGAGTTTAATGTGTCTCCGGCTTATACTACTGTTACCTATAACTTCATGTTATAAAAACTACATGAAATACATTCAACAAAGACAAAACACAATCTATCTCCAACTAGACTTGTTCACAGTATATCTTATTAAATCCTTTATCTTTTTCTTAACTTCTATCACAAACTACATAAAAATAGTGTTTAAATATTTTATTAAAAAATGGTTAATATTTACATTATTCGTTTAATTACAGAACGAAATAATGAAGTGCAAATATCATTTCATATGAAACAATGTAAATTACTATCACAAAAACTCAATGAAAAGAAAGCAAAGAGAATTATAAAAAAAATGTTATTGGATATGATAAAAAATTGCCATTTTGATAGGTGAGATAATAGTTTGATATTGAACACACCCAGGTTTGTAATTAAATATAATGAACGTCACACACCGTGGCATGTCGGAAATGAAGAGAAACACTAACTTAGAAACTGTTATTAACCTCTGATAAATTCTTTGTTTTAAACTTCAACATATTCTGCTTGTTGCTCTTAGGTAATAAAACAAAATATATAAATTAATTGTTTATTAAATTGTAACAACGTTTATTTTAGGATTATATAGGACACCTTTACTTCAGGCTAAGGACCAAAAATGTGAATTTTTATAAAACCTCTCTGTATTTAAGGGAAGATAAATTCTTATTACTAACACTAACATAATAATAGATATCTAGGGCTATACAGGGTGGACCGTTGATAACTCGAAATATCTTACAAACGAAGCGCTCTCGAAAATAAATAATAGTAATTGACTTTAAGGGGGGGGAGAATGCCATTATCCATGCTTTAGTAAGCGGCCATTTTGAAGGTTATTTAAAGGTCAGTCAATTTTTTAAAATTGAAATCTAATTTTTTTTTTTGCTTAATATTTTTATTTCTCTTACAAAAATTAACAACTTTTGTAGAAACCATTTTTCTATTTAGAAATATATCATGGTAAGCATAGACAATATAGGTAATCATTTCCTTTATTATACTGTCAAGCGGAACACCCTATATATATGCATTAGGAATTCATTAAAATTCTATAACGAATAAATCCGGGGGTTATGCTCATGTATACATATGTCGTAAATACACCTCCGGTTTCCCATCGTTTTTAATGCCCTGGGTTGGTCGGTTTTATAACATAATTTCAATGGATTAATAAGGAATTCACATACAACAATCTCACAGAAGTCTATCCTATCCATGCGCCAGAGCCTCATTAGCTTGCAAAAATACAAGAGGTGTGTCGTAAGACGACCCTTACAAAAAATATGCTTGGAGTTAGCTATACAGCAGTTATTCAGAAACGCTTTACATTCCATAAATATCTTTTTCTTGGCAAAATCATAAATGAAACGACCTCGAAGTCTGTCCTATCAAAAATTAACTGTTTTCTTTAGAACTGGATTTCTTATCAAGCAAAGGATGTATAATTCGCCGACATAAAATCAAATTCTGGTTTTGGTCTGTGACTCTTGTAACACCAACATGAATGAAATCAATGAAGAGCATACTTCCGTATGAATCATCAATTTTTTTTCAGGTAATTTTACGATGATATGTACCGGATTGGGACAACTTATTTTTTGAGAAAATATATTTTTAAAATTCAGTGCCATCTATTTATTTAGATATGGGTATATTCTCATTTACTTAGGATGATTGTTTAGGCTTGTAAAATCGAGGCTTTCGGTTTCTTTCGAGTTTTGCTATTTGAAAGAAATCCGGACAAAATATATTTTGCTGATGGTAATTACAAAGTCAATCTATTGGTGGCTTTCGTCAGTTGCGTGGTTGCATATATTGAGGATAAAATTAATATTTTGAGGGCTCGTAGCGTCGAAACGAGGCTTCGAAGCCAGACTGTATTAACGAAATATGTTTGCCTTTATAACCTGGTTTGTGATGGCGGCCGTATGTCGGCACCAGTGGCGGCGATTGGGTTCCAAAACCGGGGGGGGGGGACAAAGGCAGTATATTTTCCGTTGTAGATAAGGTTTAGCACAGTGCGGCGAAAAGTTTGTCCCCCCCACTTGCCGCCACTGGTCGGCACTGTGGAGACTCTGCGTGCAAGTTTCCGTAACTAATATAAAGAGTGATTTATTTACGAAATGGAACTTTTACACCCAGGAATCTTGTTTCCAATCGCCTTTGAACTTCACGTGCCGATTGAGTTAACACGTATGAACCCTAAATAAATACACGCTGTGCAGTACAAAACATTTGCTGAGTCATAAACTAGATCTCTGATTTTTAGGTTCTAAAAAGTATGCTTTTAGGTTCCTAAAATAGGCTCTAAAAATCCTAAAATACGTCTAAAAATCCTAAAATACGTCTAAAAATCCTACGTTAGGCTCGAAAAATCCTGAAGTAGGTTCAAAAAAACTTAAAATACTTCAAAATTCCTGAAAAATGCTGATTATGTATATTCACCGGCAATGAAAATGGGACTCCTATATCCTTAAATACACACTATCTTGCATAACGTTATGTTATGTATGTTGCCTAACCCTACGGCGATGGGAGAACTTACCATTGGAAATTTGCTATTAAAATCCCGCCGTATAGTTAGGCAACAATCTTTTTTCATGTCTTTCACAGTCAAACTCCGCAATTGTGTCTGTGAGGATCATCTTATTGAAAATAATCTTTCAACAAAAACATAGTCAGTGGTGCAAACTTCAATGCTGAAATGTTAGTTTGCAATGCGTGAATGCCACAAAGCACCGAAGTGACGCCAAAGTGAGCAAGACCACACAGATCTGACCACTTTGGATTGTACAGGTAACAGTGCAGACATCTTGCTTTGTTTAGAGATTTGAAAAATCACCATGGACTTGGAGGAAGGGAAATCGACAGAGAGTACATTTCAAACAAGTTCGTCATTGATTTTTTCGTGACCAAACAAAGCAAATGCCTCTGTGTGACATAAAAATCCTGTAAAACCTTTAGAAATATATAAAAACTTTAAAAAAAAGGCTTGATTTGGGCGCACAAACCTAAAATAGGTTCTAACAAGCAAAACAGGTTTCTTTAGGCCCTATAAGACTTCATCAGTTGCGTTTTTTAACGAATAACTTATTATTTCTTACATACCTGTAAAGGAAAACACATGTTAAGAGTCAACATGCGGTTGAATACACTAGAAAAACACAACACGTTACAAGCACCCTATCACTTCACAGTCGCCAGATTAATAAACAGGCCACACAATACAAAACAAGGACACTTATCACTTCACAGTCTCGTGTCTAATTTCAGAACCTCTGTAAATACCGGTTTCTAGCCCCTTATCGCCAGCTTACGTTAGTGCGTGTCTCAATAGATATGTATCAAAAATGTGAGCGCATCTAAGGCGACTAGTTTCAACACCATCTTCTATAACTCTGATAAGTAAATCACTTTTTAAAATAATTACGGAAACTATTGTGCACTTGCTTCATCGACACTCTACGATACCGACAAACGGCCGCGAGTGCCTCGCTTGCCGATAGCACAAACACTGACGCGGCGGTCTACACTTCAGTGGATCGCTCTTTATATATTGTTGATAAAATGTCGATGTGATAATAATTTTAATGAATTAGGAAACTATAAACGCCACAACGATAAAAAATTGTGTAATGAATTATATATATTTAAATATAGATTCGCTAAAAATCTGCAACGTACTGCTAATATACTGATTGTTACCCATGAAGCATATCGGCGTTATGCCGTAAACGTAGCTCCGACTTTCCTCCGTCTATAATGCCCAACGTTGGTCAGTTTTAACCTAATTTCAATGTATTAATAAGGACTTCACACCCAACAAGCAACCACACAGAGGATTCTCCTGACTAGATGTCAATGCTCCAGGTCCATATTAGCTTGTAATAAGTTTCAGGTTGTGATGTGTTCTAAAAATGTTTCTTAGAAATAACGATGTTTAGATCATGAATGGCACTGCCATTAATTGTGCGTGCCCTTTCAAAATTTCAGAAAAGTATTGTATTGCAACGCTGATTATGAATTTTAACTGGTTTTCTGATGAACCAAAGGATACGTATTTCGTCTACATGAAATTAAATTCGGGTTTACACTCTGACTCTTCTAACTCTAACACAAAACCGATGAATAATGTTATACTTAAGAACGTATCTTCCAATTCTTTTCAGGAAAAATTACGTTGATATGTTACAGATTGAGACAACTTTTTATCCAATATATATATAGCCCCAATCCCCACCACTCACTGACATAAATGTTCTCCATGAAGGAAGCCCCGGAGGCGAAAAATGCCCGATTACGACCCCCATGAAATCGTCCCAAAAGGCCGAGAAAGTTAAAAAATCGCTCAATCGGCCCTTCCTTAAGGGTGAAAATGCCCTTTTCTCACGTCCTTAGCAACCGTTGCCACGGGCATTTTTTGCAGCACACATTGTTTCCTTCAATTCTTAATTGTCGAGATACATTATATTTCTCACAGATCAATAGCACACAGATGAATGAACTCCTGGTTTTGAAAAGGTGCCTCAAACAAGGGTGACATCTACATAATAAGGAGTTTCAGCCCAGATACAATTACTTACGTATATATTGGTAAACTCAATACGAAAATATCTACATTGTGGTTGTTTTAATTAAATGTTTAGAGGTATAATAACATACAATTACTTAGAGAGTTTGCGGTGCTTGTTGCTCACCATGGAAACGGACGTTGCTAGGGAACTTAAAGAAAGTTTATTTTCACTCCGAAAACTACTGTAAGTGAATTATGCTAGAATTTTCGAATTTCATAATTTCATGTGGCTCAGTCGGTAACGCGTCTGACTACCATGCTCAAGGTCCCGGGTTCGATCCCCGGCCGGTTCAAATCCGGGAACTTATCTAACGGTAAAAGCGGCCCCGGCGCCCACCCAGCGTCGAATAACATAGGTACCTGGGGGAAACCCTGGGGGGTAAAGGCGGTCAGGGGCGTGATGCTGATCACATCACCCCCACTCACGACCGGATCAAGAAAGTGTGGGGCGTTACCCCCACACCCCCTATACGCCTTCATGGCGTGGTGCTATGCACAGGGGAACACTTTACCTTTTTTTTTACCTTTACCAAAATATGAGCGTCAGAATTTATTACAGAGGAGAGGTAGGAATTCATGGGGAATGACGGAAAACAATTATTTTTCAATTACGTTTAAAAATGCGAAAATGACAAGAGACGTTTCCGATTTAGTGTCGCTATTAAATTCGTTTATACAAAACATTCAACTAACTATCTTGAAACGGTTATTACTTACTTAGTTTATTATTAAGAAAATAGACAAATATTTGTAACATATTAGAGACTATACACACATAACATTACGTTGAAAACTTTTCAAATAAGCGAACCACGTCGGCGAGAGCACGAGACGCTCGCTTAGCCTTTTTCAAAGGGTGAAAATACCCGTTTCATACTCCCTAGCAACGTTTGTTTCCGTCCAGGGGATACAAATTAGAAAAAATTCCCTCATGGCTTTTACAACTTCTACATACAATAATTACATTTGAAATTGATATACATTCTTTAAATATTTTTTAATTGCAAACGAAATTGGAAAATAGTTAATCTTGATATCTAAAATAACAACAAATCTCCTGCATATGTTTCAAGTTTTATGAATCGCACTGATTAATGTAAGCGCAGATGTTGCAATGCTAGATTAAAAATGTACACGGTCATATTCGACTGAGGCGACACATGGTGTCCAAGAAAATAATAACAATTCAAGTAACTTGCACTTTGTATCTTTCGGTGCTTAGTTGAGAGTTTTTAGTGCCTCCGAACATTTTTATTATCCTCGAGGTAATCAATATCACATATGATTAAATTCATAGTTAGAAAACATGCATCAGACAATAGTGACATCTACATAAGAAGATTTAGTCCAGAGATAACATAAACAGTCATGTATAACTTACTTAATTAGTACTCAAAATTCGATACATCGTGGTTATTTTAATGAAATGTTTTAGACATGTAATATTGTCTTGTTAGCCATGCCTGTAATTGAACTTGGAAACAGACGTTGAAAATGGTACCTTAATGTCATATTATTCCAGTTGTGACGTCACGTAAAATATGACTCGTATCGACTTTCCATACCTTACGGAAAATAAATTTTGTAAGGGAAGTTCTTCTAATTCTTGAGGGAAATTGACTACCAGAAGAAAACTAAGAGTGTGGCTCATGTTGTTTAAAAGTGATTCGTGTGCACAATATGAGATTCTAACAATATACCGTAGAAAATTATGGGCTGTATCTGTCAAGTGAAGATAACATATATTTCCTTCATTTTCATGTAGGAAACACAAATGAACACTGATGTATAGTATGTTAGATATAACTAGAATTACCTTCACCGTAAGTTAGGTTTTAAGTTTTGTGCAGAATATATTTATTGTGTTATCTTAAAAATCGATATTAGGGAACTTAAAGAACGTTTATTTTCACCCCGGAAACTACTGTAAGTGAATTATGCGACACTTTTCAAATTTAAAAATATGAGCATCAGAATTTATTACAGAGGAGAGGTAGGAATTTAAGGGGAAGGACGGAAAACAATTAGTCTATTTTTCATTTACGTTCAAAAATGTGAAAATGACAAGAGACGTAAAATATTGCTTTTCCGATTTAGTGTCGCTATTGAATTCGTTTATACAAAATATCTAACTATCTTCAAGTGGATATTGCTTACCCAGTTTATTATTAAGAAAATAGAAAATACTATTTTGAATGCTAGTAGCTAACCATATTAGAGCCCGTACACACATAACGTTACGTTCAAAACTTTCCAAATCTGCGAACCACATCGGCGAGCGCACGGAATGACGGAAGATAATTATTTTTAAATTACGTTTAAAAATGTAAAAATGACAAAAGACTATTCCAATATAGTGTTGCTATTCAATTCGTTTATATGAAATAACTGACTATTTTGAAATGGACAATATTTACCCAGTTTATTATTATGAATGTAGACAAAAATATTTATACAATACTAGAGCATTTCCACACATAAAGTTACTTTCTAAGCTTTTCAAATAACCGAACTTATACACATGTTCCTCTTCATCCAATACAACATGGATACATTTTCAAAGTCATAAAGATCTATGAAGAACCCCATCTATAACATGATTGCGCCCACAACGTGGCCGAAGGTCACGCATGCGAGCGTACAAGACGTGGCCAAGGGCCACGTCGAAAGAACGCGAGTCAGAAAATATTTTTAAAATGTCAGTGTCATCTATTATCTATTTATTTAAGTATTGGAACGTACAGTACATACCACTTAGGATGATTATTTATTTAATTTTATTTATTTACTCGGAGTATATTAGAGTACTAAATGCAAATCCCCTTCTAAAATAAACCCCGATTGTCATTTTTCAGAGCTGAAAGTTCTAAATAAACGAAATATATTATTGCATATATCGTTCCCTAAAAAGCAGCTGTGTAGTAGTAGGGGAGGTAGGGGGAAATCGGATCACTTTTTTAAAAAAACTCTATTTATTGAATATCAGTGCCTTTATTACAATTGAAATTATATGCATAAAAACAAGCAAACCTTCAGCTACTAGACAAATGTATAAATTACTTTTATTTCTTATTATTTGCTGAGATATTGTAACTTTAATGCACGTGGTGCACTGATCCGATTTACCTCACCTCTGCGGGTTAAATCGGATAGGCGGTGGGGTAAATCGAATCACACAGACTTTGATAAACAAATACCACAAATAAACTGCTTTTTACCAAAGGCGTTTACACAGCGTTTATGGAACCACCCTTTGCAATTCTGGCACTGTATCCAATCACCAGCCTGGTGACTTTTTTTTGTCGTATTACGAAAGACTGCAGAATCCACACCTCCACGCTTCGTTCTTCTCACTTCTCGATGCGAGTTTTCCAGCTTGCTTAACCTGTCTCTTATCCTTCTCATTCCTCCTCTTATCCCCAGGGTTGAGGTCAGGATAATTTTCACCTGATGTCAGACGAAGTCAAGGAATAGATTTTGGTGCATTTTTCTTCTGTGGCGTCTCCTTTGTGGGAGAAGGCATAAGACTGCGGATTTGATTTTCGGCACTGCCTGAAGGGGTGGCAGAATTGCTGTCAAATGACTGAGAAGACGAAGGTGTCGGGGAAGTGCTGATTACGTCCTTAACAAAGTTGTGCTCTGAGACAGCCAGTGTATTTAATGGGTAGATTTCACACACCTCAAAACCCTTTGTAGCCTTCCCTACGGTTGGTGACAGCTTCTTCCATAGCTACAACCGACCAGGCACTATAAGGACCATGAGCAGTTTTCCGAATGTGGTTACGAGGCATCTGAAACAAAACAAAACGTTGCTATAGCCTACATTAAAGCATACGTACACATGTGTTGTGCTACAAATTAGGCTGCTGATGATCATAGATAGACAAACTGATTTATTAAAATATAAATATAGCCTACTGTATCCCTCCAGTTATTTCAAAACAATCAAACAGAAAGGAGAATTCGAATGATCCGATTTACCCTGAAATACACCTTATCAAAAACCTATTTTTTGTTGGCACTGATTTCTGTGTATTGTTTAAAATTATCACAAGATCTGGTGAGGAATGCTTAATTCAATGAAATATTACAATTGAAAGTAAAATTTACTTAACAAGCAATGAATAGAAGCTTATTCCACGACAATGAAAACTTACATCGGCTGCTTTCTTGTCCGCACAAAAATGCACAACTTGAAACAATGTAGTCTGGAACTCTTCTGGCGCCAAACAAACAATGGGTTCTGGCAGTTCTTGTTTCTTCTGAGAAGTGGCAGCACAATGCACACCGCAATGACGCAAAAACTTCATTTGTTGTGTCTGCAAAACTGAGTTCTTTTCAGCCGATCCGATTTCCCCCATGATCCGATTTCCCCCTACCTACCCTATTCACCTTTACAATTTCAGATTCTCCCGAAAAAAAAACACAAAAAACAACCAAGTACAAGTACCTTCAATATCTCGGAATCAAACAAAGCTACGTAATGAAAAATAATACAGGGTGGGTCAAAAGTCGCAATACACCTAAATAAAAGAAGCCACTGTGGGGATAGGTGTCAGTGAGTGTTGGATATGCTTGTTGGGGGTGGGGGAAAACTTTATGATGAGGTTGATCTTGACGGCCGCCATCTTGAAGTCCGCCATCTTGGATTCAACTTCATTTTTTTAAATGGGAAGGGGGTCGTGTGACACATAATTTTAGGCTAGAATTTTGTCAGGAATTAAATGGTGTTGTCCATTTTGACGTATCTTTATTCGTGTAGGAGTTACAAAGGTTTCTTTTTTCAAGTTTTGAAAAGTGGCACACTTTACATGATGTGTTCGATGTGGCCTCCTTCATGCTGGACAGTCATTTCCATTCTCTTCTGCCACTCCGTATGCACACGTAACAGGACATCTGGTGTAATAGCCGCACATGCATCAATGATCCGCTGTTCCAGGTGGCGAAGATCATTGATTTTGACCGCATACACCATGGCTTTGAGGTGGCCCCATAGGTAAAAGTCCAGGGGAGTGAGATCGGGGGATCTTGCAGGCCACTCCACTTTACCTCGACGGCCAATCCAGCGCTGTGGAAACTGTTCGTTGAGTAATCCACGTACCTGCAGACCGTAGTGAGGTGGTGCGCCGTCGTGCTGAAACCATAAGGGGAAGTCACCATCCTCCGTCGCTACGGATGGGAACACCAGCTCCTCCAACATCTCTTTGTAGCTGTCGGCATTCAAATTGTTGTGGATGAACACAGGAACAATGACCCGTGTTCCCCAGATCCCGCACCACATATGTCCAACCATCTTGGATGGATCAGTCCAATGTGGGTTACTGTCTGACCAATAACGCAGGTTCTGCTTGTTAACCTCCCCGTTAACGCAAAAGTTAGCTTCGTCCGTAAAGAGCACATTCTGGGCGAACTGTGGGTTATCTGCAAGCTGTGCTGTTGCCCATTCCGCAAACTGAAGCCGGCGGTCAGGATCGTCTTCAGAAAGGTGGTGTAATAACTGCAGCTTGAATGGATGAAAATGATGTGTCTTCAAGATCCGGCGTATGGAGCATCTGCCAACACCAGTCACATGAGACATGCTACGCACACTCCTTGTGGGACTGAGGGCGAAGCTACCTAACACGGCGATGGTAGTCGCCTCATCTGTTGATGAACGTGGCCTCCCAAACCGTGGCGTATCTTTCACACTCCCTGTGGCAGTGAACCGGGACAGCAGTGATGCAACTGTGGCGTGGGAAATTGGATGTCGGTCTGCATGGCGAGCGTTGAAATCGGCTGCAATGGTGCGAGAACTTCTTTCCCCTGATATTAGGATGATCTCAACCCGTTCAGCGTCGCTTAGTTTCATGTTGTCCTGTCAACCTGCAACGTAGAGAAAACCTTTGTAACTCCTACACGAATAAAGATACATCAAAATGGACAACACCATTTAATTCCTGACAAAATTCTAGCCTAAAATTATGTGTCACACGACCCCCTTCCCATTTAAAAAAATGAAGTTGAATCCAAGATGGCGGACTTCAAGATGGCGGCCGTCAAGATCAACCTCATCATAAAGTTTTCCCCCACCCCCAACAAGCATATCCAACACTCACTGACACCTATCCCCACAGTGGCTTCTTTCATTTAGGTGTATTGCGACCTTTGACCCACCTTGTATATCAAGTATCAACTTATAATTCTAGAATATTTTCCCCATTGTTGCGTGTAATTGTTTGTTAATTTCAACAATCAAAGAATTAGGTATCTGTTGATTCCTCGGAAACTGAAGATAGAAAGCCATAATTTCGTGAACTAAAAGCAGTACCATCTGCTGATGTAGTGGCATGTTTATTATGTCGATTGACCTGTCTTTGTGTCTATCAATGTGAGTAAAATGTGTACAGGAAGCGTCGGTATAGCGACCTATTCATAACCAATAAAAGTAGATATATATATTTTGTGGGTAAAATTCCTGTAAATCAGTGACGTGCGGTGACATTTTTTCTTGGTGAAGCAGATCCCGAAAAAGTTAAGATTGATTGATTTGCTTTATTTGACTTCGCCTGTTGTACCAGTTTTGGCTAATTTGCGAAGATGGGGATGAGTGATGACATGATGAAATTTATGAATAGAGACTCACAAACATCCATGCCCTTGCCGGGATTCAAACACGGGACCCCTGGCGTCGTAGCGCGATGTGCTAGGTAACCACTTCGCCACGAGGGCCGGTGAAAAGTTAAGAAAACCAAGAATCCATTGCTTCTACATGGTACGTTATACTGAAATATGAGCACTCTACTTGATTCTGTTTCCTTAACAAGTGCCTGGTACTTCAAGATGGTCTTCAATCACCGAGTATTAGAAAATTTGAAATGGAAAGGTGAATGTCCTTCGCACTTGTTCATTTATTCGAACCTCATTTGGTCTGTTGTCAAACGTATTTAATGAAACAGACGAACGCAGATGATTGAATCAGTTTTTACGATTTTCACATATTGCAATATTCACAAATCCATTTTGGCACCACGTAGTTCTTTCCGTAGAAAATAGTAAACAGTACTAAAGTTTTTTAAGCTTTCGGTTTCCACATAACCACTCTAACTTCCCGCAAAAACAAACAAAACAAATAGAAATTTGCACGCCAGAGAAACTTTTAACCTTTTAACGGTGATGTGTCGCCGTCGCCGGGCAGATGTTTTGTCAACAAGCCACGAGAGCGTGTGGATGGTCCCATATCGGAAAAGGACGAACATTACAGGTCTACGGCGGGTTGGTTCTGTTGAGGTAACAGGGAAGAAATAATGTGAACAACTAAAAGTTAAATAAGTAATTTTGTAACCGTAATGCTGTGGGTCAGCACTGCTGGCCTTGCTGTACTGGAGTGCACGCACATGCTGTAAATAATAATTTTAATAACACATTAGGCATATCGGTTTTCTTAATGAGAAAACTACATATACCACAAAGATAAAACTTTGTGTAATGAATGTGAATGAGTTAGAATAACAATTTTGCACCCTTCTAAGTATACGAGGAAAAGTTCTCTTATCTAAAACCTTTACCTTAAAGTGAAAATGCGTGTAAAGAATTCCTTGAGAAAAGTTAAAAGTTCTTATGAAGGGTCCTGCACAGGATAAACATAATACATTAAATAGGCAAGGACACAATAAAGAAAATTCCTCCGAGAGTGGAAAAGATCCGCTCGTCTCAAAAAGCTAAACGAATTTGCTATATCACTGTTGTCACCATCTCCCAACATGGATGACAAATCGTTTGGAAGATTAAAAAGTCTGAGTAAAGTATTGGGTCGGTGCATAAGTTCATAGCGTTTTATAACATGCGTTAACAGGAATACAATAATGAATCAATAGAAGTATACAGGTGGTAAGATGACACATTGTTATTGGAGTCTAACAATACAGAATCACAACAATCACTCAGTCACAGTGGTGTGGCCCAGGATTTTCGAACGGGAGGGGTTATGTACAATTTTTCTGGTAGTCGGCCCTCATTTTGCCATTTTCAGGAGTACTAAGCCAAAGGGGGGGGGGGTATAACCCCACCAACCCCCCTTGGGCACGCTACTACTCAGTCAGTAATGTAGTCGCCTCCATTGTCAATGACCATCTGGCAACGTTGGTGAGGAGTTCGATGCCTCGTCTGTAGAACTGCTGTGTTTTCAGTATATGGCATTAGCCCCGTACACAGCGCAAATCGTTTTTGAGATGAAGAAATCAGGTAGCCAAGTTTCAAGAGCAGCTTCATTAGTAAATACTTCCTACTGCTGTTCTTGATCCTCGGTTAAACTCTAAAAGCAGAGTGTGCCGGAAATGTTCAACTTTGTCCACTTGACACTCCATCTTGCTTCATCCGCAAAACAGACAAAATGTGCTCAGAAGTAGAATACACTGTGTTTTCACGAACACAAAACTACAAACTAAGCAATATCAATGGAATAACGGACAAGGGACTCTTGACAACGCAGTGTTGCCAACCCATAACAAAACACTCCGAACTTATGCACAGACCCAATTAAATCGGCACATCGGAAAGCCTAACATTTAAACAGCATTACATACACGACACATTGGAGGGTTCAGCCTCTGCAGCAAGTGACCATGGGTGAGACGGCTGTGTCCAATTCTAAGACGAGTTAAACTGGCCTGTTCTTGACGGGAAGTAATAAGGAATTCACACACAGCAAAAACAATCAATCTGACGGAGGTTGTTCTGACTGGGTATCCATGCTTCAGATCATTTGATAGTAATAAGTTTCAGTGTTCTAAAATGTTTCTTAGAAATAACGATTTTTAGATTAGTACAACGATTCAGAAACGATTTATATTTTTAAAAAAGGTGGTTATGAACATACAGCCTAAACTATGACCTCTCAAAAATTTCATACATTTCACTACATAACATATAGGTTAATTCTACACAATAATAAGTGGATTTTATTATTAAACCAAAGATACATATCTCATCTGCATGAAATTAAATTTGGGCTAAAGCTCTCATTCTTCTAACACCAACAAAAATCATCAAATCATTTTTTCTTTTGCATGAATCTTCTACATTTTTTCACATAAATTACGTTCATATGTAACGGATTTGGTCAACTTTTTTCTGGAAATATATATTTTTTTAAATCAGTGCCATCTATTATCCATCTATTGAAGCATATGAACGCAGTGAGTATTGTATACCCATTTTAGACGTTGGTTTAAGCAGGCACACAACTACAACATTGTAATATGGCCATGTGAAGAACGACACTAAAAAGAGACAAGATTCTTCGAGAACTGTTCAGACGAGAGAGAGAGACACATCTGTGTAAAATCGTGTGCCTCTCTTCTGTTCTAGACTTTTTCATGCACACAAAGCGTGTGTATATCTGCATGGGTCATATTTTGCTTACAAAGTCAATCAGTTGTTTCAATTATGAGCCTGTGCTACGTGGTTGCATGTTTCCAGGATAAAATCGGATTCTTTGAGGGGTCGTAGCGTCGTAAGGAAGCGTCGAACATAAACTTTATTAAAGAAAGTTGCTTGCCTTGAGGATATGTGCGGTGACACGTTGTAAATGTCTAACTTCTACTTCGAAACTAGAGACTAAATTTACCTTCGAGACAAATAACGAAACAGACATGTACAGGGTGTCCGAGAAGTAGCCACAATTAAAGTTGCCCTACTCGAAGACCTCTGGGGCCTAATCGAAGCAAGTTATTGTGCTGAAACTTAGTGTAGAGGATATGGGGACTATGAGGAATCGAATGCTAACGGGGGGAAAAGTTCCAATTTTCACCACCAGGTTAAAATGTGGCGTTGAAATCTGTTTCACAGTAAACATCATCCCGGGAAACGTTTCGTGCAACCATTGATCACGCTGTCTTACGCTTCCAAACAGCAATTCACCTTGACGGGGGTCACATTGAACGCTGCTGTCCTCAAATTATTGGTGGCTGTTACTTCAGCGCCACATTTGCACCTGGAGTGAAAACTTGAACTATTTCTTTCGTCAGCATTGTATTCATAGCCTTCAACCCTAGCTTACCATGGTTGATAGAGCACCTTCGCTTTGGGA
Organism: Lepisma saccharinum; assembly: GCF_977018435.1. Taxonomy (NCBI): domain Eukaryota; kingdom Metazoa; phylum Arthropoda; class Insecta; order Zygentoma; family Lepismatidae; genus Lepisma; species Lepisma saccharinum. Next base: position 39,706,575 of record NC_139247.1, on the reverse strand, counting down.
CTAATATAAAGAAGGCAGATGGCACAAAGAAAAATGTGTATAAGCAAGTAACTGCTACTTATAAGCAAGTAACTGCTACTTATAAGCAAGTAACTGCTACTTATAAGCAAGGAACTGCTACTTATAAGCAAGGAACTGCTACTTATAAGCAAGGAACTGCTACTTATAAGCAAGGAACTGCTACTTATAAGCAAGGAACTGCTACTTATAAGCAAGTAACTGCTACTTATAAGCAAGGAACTGCTACTTATAAGCAAGTAACTGCTACTTATAAGCAAGGAACTGCTACTTATAAGCAAGTAACTGCTACTTATAAGCAAGGAGCAAGGAACTGCTACTTATAAGCAAGTAACTGCTACTTATAAGCAAGTAACTGCTACTTATAAGCAAGGAACTGCTACTTATAAGCAAGCAACTGCTACTTATAAGCAAGTAACTGCTACTTATAAGCAAGTAACTGCTACTTATAAGCAAGGAACTGCTACTTATAAGCAAGTAACTGCTACTTATAAGCAAGTAACTGCTACTTATAAGCAAGTAACTGCTACTTATAAGAAAGTAACTGTTACTTATAAGTAGACGTCGGATTTTTAGGTCCTAAAAAGTGTGCACCTTCCTGCATCTTTTTGGATGATGCACTTAAACGTTTGGTCTGAGCTACAGAGTTTATGAAGATCAGACGGAACGTTTAAGTGCATCATCAAAAAAGATGCAGGAAGATGCATCAAAACACATCAACTGATGCATTGAAGTGCATCTCGACTGAAATAAATCCTCACTTGAATCAAATGATGCACCTTGGTGTTTCTTTCACGACATACAAAAATGCACCCAAATGCATCAATTGTGAATCTTATTCTCTCAATAAGCCATAAAACACACTTTAGTGCATCAATCGATACATTCTGGTGCATCAATCGATATGATGCATTTAGTTCTCTGAGTGTAGCCTAACAATGGCGCCAGAAAATTTGATTTGTTTAGAGCTTTTAAATAAAACATTACGGATTTAGGAGGGAGTGAAATCGACTGAAAGTATGTTCCAAACACGTTAGTCAATGAATTTCTTCGGTACCAAACCGAGCAAATACCTCTGAGATATAAAAATCCTGAAAAATCTATAAAAAAGCCTAAAAAGAGTGTGATTCCTTGCCAGAAAATGTAGGCTTTTACTTTTAAAAACCTCTTCAAGCAATTTCTGAGAGGAATAAACATTTTTTCTAGCGTCGTTTGTTCTTATTTAGTCACAAGTGACTATTTCGTCTATTTTTGAGTACATAAAATGATGAAAAATCTGTTTAATATCTACATATTCTCGTTGAATTTCGAAGTCATTTGAACACTTTGCGCTATCGCATGGTGAATCTTTTCGTAATAGCCAATTAGAGCAGGGTTATTAAAGCTCCAGGAACCAATAAATTCTAAAGGGTTCTATTGGGTTTTGCTACTGGACTGGAACCTTTTTCCTCGCACAATTTAAATTCGGTCCTAGTTGCGTAATGTTACATTGAAAAAGGTCCCTGGACCGAATTGAAATTCTTCCGTAAAAAAGGTTCCTGGACCGAATTGAAATTCTTCCGTAAAAAAGGTTCCTGGACCGAATTGAAATTCTTCCGTAAAAAAGGTTCCTGGACCGAATTGAAATTCTTCCGTAAAAAAGGTTCCTGGACCGAATTGAAATTCTTCCGTAAAAAAGGTTCCTGGACCGAATTGAAATTCTTCCGTAAAAAAGGTTCCTGGACCGAATTGAAATTCTTCCGTAAAAAAGGTTCCTGGACCGAATTGAAATTCTTCCGTAAAAAAGGTTCCTGGACCGAATTGAAATTCTTCCGTAAAAAAGGTTCCTGGACCGAATTGAAATTCTTCCGTAAAAAAGGTTCCTGGACCGAATTGAAATTCTTCCGTAAAAAAGGTTCCTGGACCGAATTGAAATTCTTCCGTAAAAAAGGTTCCTGGACCGAATTGAAATTCTTCCGTAAAAAAGGTTCCTGGACCGAATTGAAATTCTTCCGTAAAAAAGGTTCCTGGACCGAATTGAAATTCTTCCGTAAAAAAGGTTCCTGGACCGAATTGAAATTCTTCCGTAAAAAAGGTTCCTGGACCGAATTGAAATTCTTCCGTAAAAAAGGTTCCTGGACCGAATTGAAATTCTTCCGTAAAAAAGGTTCCTGGACCGAATTGAAATTCTTCCGTAAAAAAGGTTCCTGGACCGAATTGAAATTCTTCCGTAAAAAAGGTTCCTGGACCGAATTGAAATTCTTCCGTAAAAAAGGTTCCTGGACCGAATTGAAATTCTTCCGTAAAAAAGGTTCCTGGACCGAATTGAAATTCTTCCGTAAAAAAGGTTCCTGGACCGAATTGAAATTCTTCCGTAAAAAAGGTTCCTGGACCGAATTGAAATTCTTCCGTAAAAAAGGTTCCTGGACCGAATTGAAATTCTTCCGTAAAAAAGGTTCCTGGACCGAATTGAAATTCTTCCGTAAAAAAGGTTCCTGGACCGAATTGAAATTCTTCCGTAAAAAAGGTTCCTGGACCGAATTGAAATTCTTCCGTAAAAAAGGTTCCTGGACCGAATTGAAATTCTTCCGTAAAAAAGGTTCCTGGACCGAATTGAAATTCTTCCGTAAAAAAGGTTCCTGGACCGAATTGAAATTCTTCCGTAAAAAAGGTTCCTGGACCGAATTGAAATTCTTCCGTAAAAAAGGTTCCTGGACCGAATTGAAATTCTTCCGTAAAAAAGGTTCCTGGACCGAATTGAAATTCTTCCGTAAAAAAGGTTCCTGGACCGAATTGAAATTCTTCCGTAAAAAAGGTTCCTGGACCGAATTGAAATTCTTCCGTAAAAAAGGTTCCTGGACCGAATTGAAATTCTTCCGTAAAAAAGGTTCCTGGACCGAATTGAAATTCTTCCGTAAAAAAGGTTCCTGGACCGAATTGAAATTCTTCCGTAAAAAAGGTTCCTGGACCGAATTGAAATTCTTCCGTAAAAAAGGTTCCTGGACCGAATTGAAATTCTTCCGTAAAAAAGGTTCCTGGACCGAATTGAAATTCTTCCGTAAAAAAGGTTCCTGGACCGAATTGAAATTCTTCCGTAAAAAAGGTTCCTGGACCGAATTGAAATTCTTCCGTAAAAAAGGTTCCTGGACCGAATTGAAATTCTTCCGTAAAAAAGGTTCCTGGACCGAATTGAAATTCTTCCGTAAAAAAGGTTCCTGGACCGAATTGAAATTCTTCCGTAAAAAAGGTTCCTGGACCGAATTGAAATTCTTCCGTAAAAAAGGTTCCTGGACCGAATTGAAATTCTTCCGTAAAAAAGGTTCCTGGACCGAATTGAAATTCTTCCGTAAAAAAGGTTCCTGGACCGAATTGAAATTCTTCCGTAAAAAAGGTTCCTGGACCGAATTGAAATTCTTCCGTAAAAAAGGTTCCTGGACCGAATTGAAATTCTTCCGTAAAAAAGGTTCCTGGACCGAATTGAAATTCTTCCGTAAAAAAGGTTCCTGGACCGAATTGAAATTCTTCCGTAAAAAAGGTTCCTGGACCGAATTGAAATTCTTCCGTAAAAAAGGTTCCTGGACCGAATTGAAATTCTTCCGTAAAAAAGGTTCCTGGACCGAATTGAAATTCTTCCGTAAAAAAGGTTCCTGGACCGAATTGAAATTCTTCCGTAAAAAAGGTTCCTGGACCGAATTGAAATTCTTCCGTAAAAAAGGTTCCTGGACCGAATTGAAATTCTTCCGTAAAAAAGGTTCCTGGACCGAATTGAAATTCTTCCGTAAAAAAGGTTCCTGGACCGAATTGAAATTCTTCCGTAAAAAAGGTTCCTGGACCGAATTGAAATTCTTCCGTAAAAAAGGTTCCTGGACCGAATTGAAATTCTTCCGTAAAAAAGGTTCCTGGACCGAATTGAAATTCTTCCGTAAAAAAGGTTCCTGGACCGAATTGAAATTCTTCCGTAAAAAAGGTTCCTGGACCGAATTGAAATTCTTCCGTAAAAAAGGTTCCTGGACCGAATTGAAATTCTTCCGTAAAAAAGGTTCCTGGACCGAATTGAAATTCTTCCGTAAAAAAGGTTCCTGGACCGAATTGAAATTCTTCCGTAAAAAAGGTTCCTGGACCGAATTGAAATTCTTCCGTAAAAAAGGTTCCTGGACCGAATTGAAATTCTTCCGTAAAAAAGGTTCCTGGACCGAATTGAAATTCTTCCGTAAAAAAGGTTCCTGGACCGAATTGAAATTCTTCCGTAAAAAAGGTTCCTGGACCGAATTGAAATTCTTCCGTAAAAAAGGTTCCTGGACCGAATTGAAATTCTTCCGTAAAAAAGGTTCCTGGACCGAATTGAAATTCTTCCGTAAAAAAGGTTCCTGGACCGAATTGAAATTCTTCCGTAAAAAAGGTTCCTGGACCGAATTGAAATTCTTCCGTAAAAAAGGTTCCTGGACCGAATTGAAATTCTTCCGTAAAAAAGGTTCCTGGACCGAATTGAAATTCTTCCGTAAAAAAGGTTCCTGGACCGAATTGAAATTCTTCCGTAAAAAAGGTTCCTGGACCGAATTGAAATTCTTCCGTAAAAAAGGTTCCTGGACCGAATTGAAATTCTTCCGTAAAAAAGGTTCCTGGACCGAATTGAAATTCTTCCGTAAAAAAGGTTCCTGGACCGAATTGAAATTCTTCCGTAAAAAAGGTTCCTGGACCGAATTGAAATTCTTCCGTAAAAAAGGTTCCTGGACCGAATTGAAATTCTTCCGTAAAAAAGGTTCCTGGACCGAATTGAAATTCTTCCGTAAAAAAGGTTCCTGGACCGAATTGAAATTCTTCCGTAAAAAAGGTTCCTGGACCGAATTGAAATTCTTCCGTAAAAAAGGTTCCTGGACCGAATTGAAATTCTTCCGTAAAAAAGGTTCCTGGACCGAATTGAAATTCTTCCGTAAAAAAGGTTCCTGGACCGAATTGAAATTCTTCCGTAAAAAAGGTTCCTGGACCGAATTGAAATTCTTCCGTAAAAAAGGTTCCTGGACCGAATTGAAATTCTTCCGTAAAAAAGGTTCCTGGACCGAATTGAAATTCTTCCGTAAAAAAGGTTCCTGGACCGAATTGAAATTCTTCCGTAAAAAAGGTTCCTGGACCGAATTGAAATTCTTCCGTAAAAAAGGTTCCTGGACCGAATTGAAATTCTTCCGTAAAAAAGGTTCCTGGACCGAATTGAAATTCTTCCGTAAAAAAGGTTCCTGGACCGAATTGAAATTCTTCCGTAAAAAAGGTTCCTGGACCGAATTGAAATTCTTCCGTAAAAAAGGTTCCTGGACCGAATTGAAATTCTTCCGTAAAAAAGGTTCCTGGACCGAATTGAAATTCTTCCGTAAAAAAGGTTCCTGGACCGAATTGAAATTCTTCCGTAAAAAAGGTTCCTGGACCGAATTGAAATTCTTCCGTAAAAAAGGTTCCTGGACCGAATTGAAATTCTTCCGTAAAAAAGGTTCCTGGACCGAATTGAAATTCTTCCGTAAAAAAGGTTCCTGGACCGAATTGAAATTCTTCCGTAAAAAAGGTTCCTGGACCGAATTGAAATTCTTCCGTAAAAAAGGTTCCTGGACCGAATTGAAATTCTTCCGTAAAAAAGGTTCCTGGACCGAATTGAAATTCTTCCGTAAAAAAGGTTCCTGGACCGAATTGAAATTCTTCCGTAAAAAAGGTTCCTGGACCGAATTGAAATTCTTCCGTAAAAAAGGTTCCTGGACCGAATTGAAATTCTTCCGTAAAAAAGGTTCCTGGACCGAATTGAAATTCTTCCGTAAAAAAGGTTCCTGGACCGAATTGAAATTCTTCCGTAAAAAAGGTTCCTGGACCGAATTGAAATTCTTCCGTAAAAAAGGTTCCTGGACCGAATTGAAATTCTTCCGTAAAAAAGGTTCCTGGACCGAATTGAAATTCTTCCGTAAAAAAGGTTCCTGGACCGAATTGAAATTCTTCCGTAAAAAAGGTTCCTGGACCGAATTGAAATTCTTCCGTAAAAAAGGTTCCTGGACCGAATTGAAATTCTTCCGTAAAAAAGGTTCCTGGACCGAATTGAAATTCTTCCGTAAAAAAGGTTCCTGGACCGAATTGAAATTCTTCCGTAAAAAAGGTTCCTGGACCGAATTGAAATTCTTCCGTAAAAAAGGTTCCTGGACCGAATTGAAATTCTTCCGTAAAAAAGGTTCCTGGACCGAATTGAAATTCTTCCGTAAAAAAGGTTCCTGGACCGAATTGAAATTCTTCCGTAAAAAAGGTTCCTGGACCGAATTGAAATTCTTCCGTAAAAAAGGTTCCTGGACCGAATTGAAATTCTTCCGTAAAAAAGGTTCCTGGACCGAATTGAAATTCTTCCGTAAAAAAGGTTCCTGGACCGAATTGAAATTCTTCCGTAAAAAAGGTTCCTGGACCGAATTGAAATTCTTCCGTAAAAAAGGTTCCTGGACCGAATTGAAATTCTTCCGTAAAAAAGGTTCCTGGACCGAATTGAAATTCTTCCGTAAAAAAGGTTCCTGGACCGAATTGAAATTCTTCCGTAAAAAAGGTTCCTGGACCGAATTGAAATTCTTCCGTAAAAAAGGTTCCTGGACCGAATTGAAATTCTTCCGTAAAAAAGGTTCCTGGACCGAATTGAAATTCTTCCGTAAAAAAGGTTCCTGGACCGAATTGAAATTCTTCCGTAAAAAAGGTTCCTGGACCGAATTGAAATTCTTCCGTAAAAAAGGTTCCTGGACCGAATTGAAATTCTTCCGTAAAAAAGGTTCCTGGACCGAATTGAAATTCTTCCGTAAAAAAGGTTCCTGGACCGAATTGAAATTCTTCCGTAAAAAAGGTTCCTGGACCGAATTGAAATTCTTCCGTAAAAAAGGTTCCTGGACCGAATTGAAATTCTTCCGTAAAAAAGGTTCCTGGACCGAATTGAAATTCTTCCGTAAAAAAGGTTCCTGGACCGAATTGAAATTCTTCCGTAAAAAAGGTTCCTGGACCGAATTGAAATTCTTCCGTAAAAAAGGTTCCTGGACCGAATTGAAATTCTTCCGTAAAAAAGGTTCCTGGACCGAATTGAAATTCTTCCGTAAAAAAGGTTCCTGGACCGAATTGAAATTCTTCCGTAAAAAAGGTTCCTGGACCGAATTGAAATTCTTCCGTAAAAAAGGTTCCTGGACCGAATTGAAATTCTTCCGTAAAAAAGGTTCCTGGACCGAATTGAAATTCTTCCGTAAAAAAGGTTCCTGGACCGAATTGAAATTCTTCCGTAAAAAAGGTTCCTGGACCGAATTGAAATTCTTCCGTAAAAAAGGTTCCTGGACCGAATTGAAATTCTTCCGTAAAAAAGGTTCCTGGACCGAATTGAAATTCTTCCGTAAAAAAGGTTCCTGGACCGAATTGAAATTCTTCCGTAAAAAAGGTTCCTGGACCGAATTGAAATTCTTCCGTAAAAAAGGTTCCTGGACCGAATTGAAATTCTTCCGTAAAAAAGGTTCCTGGACCGAATTGAAATTCTTCCGTAAAAAAGGTTCCTGGACCGAATTGAAATTCTTCCGTAAAAAAGGTTCCTGGACCGAATTGAAATTCTTCCGTAAAAAAGGTTCCTGGACCGAATTGAAATTCTTCCGTAAAAAAGGTTCCTGGACCGTATTTAAATTCTTCCGTAAAATAGATTACTGGACAGAATTGAAATTCATTCTGGAAAAAAGGTTCCTGGACCGAATTGAAATTCTTCCGTAAAAAAGGTTCCTGGACCGAATTGAAATTCTTCCGTAAAAAAGGTTCCTGGACCGAATTGAAATTCTTCCGTAAAAAAGGTTCCTGGACCGAATTGAAATTCTTCCGTAAAAAAGGTTCCTGGACCGAATTGAAATTCTTCCGTAAAAAAGGTTCCTGGACCGAATTGAAATTCTTCCGTAAAAAAGGTTCCTGGACCGAATTGAAATTCTTCCGTAAAAAAGGTTCCTGGACCGAATTGAAATTCTTCCGTAAAAAAGGTTCCTGGACCGTATTTAAATTCTTCCGTAAAATAGATTACTGGACAGAATTGAAATTCATTCTGGAAAAAAGGTTCCTGGACCGAATTGAAATTCTTCCGTAAAAAAGGTTCCTGGACCGAATTGAAATTCTTCCGTAAAAAAGGTTCCTGGACCGAATTGAAATTCTTCCGTAAAAAAGGTTCCTGGACCGAATTGAAATTCTTCCGTAAAAAAGGTTCCTGGACCGAATTGAAATTCTTCCGTAAAAAAGGTTCCTGGACCGTATTTAAATTCTTCCGTAAAATAGATTACTGGACAGAATTGAAATTCATTCTGGAAAAAAGGTTCCTGGACCGAATTGAAATTCTTCCGTAAAAAAGGTTCCTGGACCGAATTGAAATTCTTCCGTAAAAAAGGTTCCTGGACCGAATTGAAATTCTTCCGTAAAATAGATTCCTGGACAGAATTGAAATTCATTCTGGAAAAAAGGTTCCTGGACCGAATTGAAATTCTTCCGTAAAAAAGGTTCCTGGACCGAATTGAAATTCTTCCGTAAAATAGATTCCTGGACAGAATTGAAATTCATTCTGGAAAAAAGGTTCCTGGACCGAATTGAAATTCTTCCGTAAAAAAGGTTCCTGGACCGAATTGAAATTCTTCCGTAAAAAAGGTTCCTGGACCGAATTGAAATTCTTCCGTAAAAAAGGTTCCTGGACCGAATTGAAATTCTTCCGTAAAATAGATTCCTGGACTGAATTGAAATTCATTCTGGAAAAAAGGTTCCTGGACCGAATTGAAATTCTTCCGTAAAAAAGGTTCCTGGACCGAATTGAAATTCTTCCGTAAAAAAGGTTCCTGGACCGAATTGAAATTCTTCCGTAAAAAAGGTTCCTGGACCGAATTGAAATTCTTCCGTAAAAAAGGTTCCTGGACCGAATTGAAATTCTTCCGTAAAAAAGGTTCCTGGACCGAATTGAAATTCTTCCGTAAAAAAGGTTCCTGGACCGAATTGAAATTCTTCCGTAAAAAAGGTTCCTGGACCGAATTGAAATTCTTCCGTAAAAAAGGTTCCTGGACCGAATTGAAATTCTTCCGTAAAAAAGGTTCCTGGACCGAATTGAAATTCTTCCGTAAAAAAGGTTCCTGGACCGAATTGAAATTCTTCCGTAAAAAAGGTTCCTGGACCGAATTGAAATTCTTCCGTAAAAAAGGTTCCTGGACCGAATTGAAATTCTTCCGTAAAAAAGGTTCCTGGACCGAATTGAAATTCTTCCGTAAAAAATGTTCCTGGACCGAATAGAAATTCTTCCGTAAAAAAGGTTCCTGGACCGAATTGAAATTCTTCCGTAAAAAAGGTTCCTGGACCGAATTGAAATTCTTCCGTAAAAAAGGTTCCTGGACCGAATTGAAATTCTTCCGTAAAAAAGGTTCCTGGACCGAATTGAAATTCTTCCGTAAAAAAGGTTCCTGGACCGAATTGAAATTCTTCCGTAAAAAAGGTTCCTGGACCGAATTGAAATTCTTCCGTAAAAAAGGTTCCTGGACCGAATTGAAATTCTTCCGTAAAAAAGGTTCCTGGACCGAATTGAAATTCTTCCGTAAAAAAGGTTCCTGGACCGAATTGAAATTCTTCCGTAAAAAATGTTCCTGGACCGAATTGAAATTCTTCCGTAAAAAAGGTTCCTGGACCGAATTGAAATTCTTCCGTAAAAAAGGTTCCTGGACCGAATTGAAATTCTTCCGTAAAAAAAGGTTCCTGGACCGAATTGAAATTCTTCCGTAAAAAAGGTTCCTGGACCGAATTGAAATTCTTCCGTAAAAAAGGTTCCTGGACCGAATTGAAATTCTTCCGTAAAAAAGGTTCCTGGACCGAATTGAAATTCTTCCGTAAAAAAGGTTCCTGGACCGAATTGAAATTCTTCCGTAAAAAAGGTTCCTGGACCGAATTGAAATTCTTCCGTAAAAAAGGTTCCTGGACCGAATTGAAATTCTTCCGTAAAAAAGGTTCCTGGACCGAATTGAAATTCTTCCGTAAAAAAGGTTCCTGGACCGAATTGAAATTCTTCCGTAAAAAAGGTTCCTGGACCGAATTGAAATTCTTCCGTAAAAAAGGTTCCTGGACCGTATTTAAATTCTTCCGTAAAATAGATTACTGGACAGAATTGAAATTCATTCTGGAAAAAAGGTTCCTGGACCGAATTGAAATTCTTCCGTAAAAAAGGTTCCTGGACCGAATTGAAATTCTTCCGTAAAAAAGGTTCCTGGACCGAATTGAAATTCTTCCGTAAAAAAGGTTCCTGGACCGAATTGAAATTCTTCCGTAAAAAAGGTTCCTGGACCGAATTGAAATTCTTCCGTAAAAAAGGTTCCTGGACCGAATTGAAATTCTTCCGTAAAAAAGGTTCCTGGACCGAATTGAAATTCTTCCGTAAAAAAGGTTCCTGGACCGTATTTAAATTCTTCCGTAAAATAGATTACTGGACAGAATTGAAATTCATTCTGGAAAAAAGGTTCCTGGACCGAATTGAAATTCTTCCGTAAAAAAGGTTCCTGGACCGAATTGAAATTCTTCCGTAAAAAAGGTTCCTGGACCGAATTGAAATTCTTCCGTAAAAAAGGTTCCTGGACCGAATTGAAATTCTTCCGTAAAAAAGGTTCCTGGACCGAATTGAAATTCTTCCGTAAAAAAGGTTCCTGGACCGTATTTAAATTCTTCCGTAAAATAGATTACTGGACAGAATTGAAATTCATTCTGGAAAAAAGGTTCCTGGACCGAATTGAAATTCTTCCGTAAAAAAGGTTCCTGGACCGAATTGAAATTCTTCCGTAAAAAAGGTTCCTGGACCGAATTGAAATTCTTCCGTAAAATAGATTCCTGGACAGAATTGAAATTCATTCTGGAAAAAAGGTTCCTGGACCGAATTGAAATTCTTCCGTAAAAAAGGTTCCTGGACCGAATTGAAATTCTTCCGTAAAATAGATTCCTGGACAGAATTGAAATTCATTCTGGAAAAAAGGTTCCTGGACCGAATTGAAATTCTTCCGTAAAAAAGGTTCCTGGACCGAATTGAAATTCTTCCGTAAAAAAGGTTCCTGGACCGAATTGAAATTCTTCCGTAAAAAAGGTTCCTGGACCGAATTGAAATTCTTCCGTAAAAAAGGTTCCTGGACCGTATTTAAATTCTTCCGTAAAATAGATTCCTGGACAGAATTGAAATTCATTCTGGAAAAAAGGTTCCTGGACCGAATTGAAATTCTTCCGTAAAAAAGGTTCCTGGACCGAATTGAAATTCTTCCGTAAAATAGATTCCTGGACAGAATTGAAATTCATTCTGGAAAAAAGGTTCCTGGACCGAATTGAAATTCTTCCGTAAAAAAGGTTCCTGGACCGAATTGAAATTCTTCCGTAAAAAAGGTTCCTGGACCGAATTGAAATTCTTCCGTAAAAAAGGTTCCTGGACCGAATTGAAATTCTTCCGTAAAAAAGGTTCCTGGACCGAATTGAAATTCTTCCGTAAAAAAGGTTCCTGGACCGAATTGAAATTCTTCCGTAAAAAAGGTTCCTGGACCGAATTGAAATTCTTCCGTAAAAAAGGTTCCTGGACCGAATTGAAATTCTTCCGTAAAAAAGGTTCCTGGACCGAATTGAAATTCTTCCGTAAAAAAGGTTCCTGGACCGAATTGAAATTCTTCCGTAAAAAAGGTTCCTGGACCGAATTGAAATTCTTCCGTAAAAAAGGTTCCTGGACCGAATTGAAATTCTTCCGTGAAAAAGGTTCCTGGACCGAATTGAAATTCTTCCGTAAAAAAGGTTCCTGGACCGAATTGAAATTCTTCCGTAAAAAAGGTTCCTGGACCGAATTGAAATTCTTCCGTAAAAAAGGTTCCTGGACCGAATTGAAATTCTTCCGTAAAAAAGGTTCCTGGACCGAATTGAAATTCTTCCGTAAAAAAGGTTCCTGGACCGAATTGAAATTCTTCCGTAAAAAAGGTTCCTGGACCGAATTGAAATTCTTCCGTAAAAAAGGTTCCTGGACCGAATTGAAATTCTTCCGTAAAAAAGGTTCCTGGACCGAATTGAAATTCTTCCGTAAAAAAGGTTCCTGGACCGAATTGAAATTCTTCCGTAAAAAAGGTTCCTGGACCGAATTGAAATTCTTCCGTAAAAAAGGTTCCTGGACCGAATTGAAATTCTTCCGTAAAAAAGGTTCCTGGACCGAATTGAAATTCTTCCGTAAAATAGATTACTGGACAGAATTGAAATTCATTCTGGAAAAAAGGTTCCTGGACCGAATTGAAATTCTTCCGTAAAAAAGGTTCCTGGACCGAATTGAAATTCTTCCGTAAAAAAGGTTCCTGGACCGAATTGAAATTCTTCCGTAAAAAAGGTTCCTGGACCGAATTGAAATTCTTCCGTAAAAAAGGTTCCTGGACCGAATTGAAATTCTTCCGTAAAAAAGGTTCCTGGACCGAATTGAAATTCTTCCGTAAAAAAGGTTCCTGGACCGAATTGAAATTCTTCCGTAAAAAAGGTTCCTGGACCGAATTGAAATTCTTCCGTAAAAAAGGTTCCTGGACCGTATTTAAATTCTTCCGTAAAATAGATTACTGGACAGAATTGAAATTCATTCTGGAAAAAAGGTTCCTGGACCGAATTGAAATTCTTCCGTAAAAAAGGTTCCTGGACCGAATTGAAATTCTTCCGTAAAATAGATTCCTGGATAGAATTGAAATTCATTCTGGAAAAAAGGTTCCTGGACCGAATTGAAATTCTTCCGTAAAAAAGGTTCCTGGACCGAATTGAAATTCTTCCGTAAAAAAGGTTCCTGGACCGAATTGAAATTCTTCCGTAAAAAAGGTTCCTGGACCGAATTGAAATTCTTCCGTAAAAAAGGTTCCTGGACCGAATTGAAATTCTTCCGTAAAAAAGGTTCCTGGACCGTATTTAAATTCTTCCGTAAAATAGATTACTGGACAGAATTGAAATTCATTCTGGAAAAAAGGTTCCTGGACCGAATTGAAATTCTTCCGTAAAAAAGGTTCCTGGACCGAATTGAAATTCTTCCGTAAAAAAGGTTCCTGGACCGAATTGAAATTCTTCCGTAAAAAAGGTTCCTGGACCGAATTGAAATTCTTCCGTAAAATAGATTCCTGGACAGAATTGAAATTCATTCTGGAAAAAAGGTTCCTGGACCGAATTGAAATTCTTCCGTAAAAAAGGTTCCTGGACCGAATTGAAATTCTTCCGTAAAAAAGGTTCCTGGACCGAATTGAAATTCTTCCGTAAAAAAGGTTCCTGGACCGAATTGAAATTCTTCCGTAAAAAAGGTTCCTGGACCGAATTGAAATTCTTCCGTAAAAAAGGTTCCTGGACCGAATTGAAATTCTTCCGTAAAAAAGGTTCCTGGACCGAATTGAAATTCTTCCGTAAAAAAGGTTCCTGGACCGAATTGAAATTCTTCCGTAAAAAAGGTTCCTGGACCGAATTGAAATTCTTCCGTAAAAAAGGTTCCTGGACCGAATTGAAATTCTTCCGTAAAATAGATTCCTGGACAGAATTGAAATTCATTCTGGAAAAAAGGTTCCTGGACCGAATTGAAATTCTTCCGTAAAAAAGGTTCCTGGACCGAATTGAAATTCTTCCGTAAAAAAGGTTCCTGGACCGAATTGAAATTCTTCCGTAAAAAAGGTTCCTGGACCGAATTGAAATTCTTCCGTAAAATAGATTCCTGGACAGAATTGAAATTCATTCTGGAAAAAAGGTTCCTGGACCGAATTGAAATTCTTCCGTAAAAAAGGTTCCTGGACCGAATTGAAATTCTTCCGTAAAAAAGGTTCCTGGACCGAATTGAAATTCTTCCGTAAAAAAGGTTCCTGGACCGAATTGAAATTCTTCCGTAAAAAAGGTTCCTGGACCGTATTTAAATTCTTCCGTAAAATAGATTACTGGACAGAATTGAAATTCATTCTGGAAAAAAGGTTCCTGGACCGAATTGAAATTCTTCCGTAAAAAAGGTTCCTGGACCGAATTGAAATTCTTCCGTAAAAAAGGTTCCTGGACCGAATTGAAATTCTTCCGTAAAAAAGGTTCCTGGACCGAATTGAAATTCTTCCGTAAAATAGATTCCTGGACAGAATTGAAATTCATTCTGGAAAAAAGGTTCCTGGACCGAATTGAAATTCTTCCGTAAAAAAGGTTCCTGGACCGAATTGAAATTCTTCCGTAAAATAGATTCCTGGACAGAATTGAAATTCATTCTGGAAAAAAGGTTCCTGGACCGAATTGAAATTCTTCCGTAAAAAAGGTTCCTGGACCGAATTGAAATTCTTCCGTAAAAAAGGTTCCTGGACCGAATTGAAATTCTTCCGTAAAATAGATTCCTGGACAGAATTGAAATTCATTCTGGAAAAAAGGTTCCTGGACCGAATTTAAATTCATCATATCTTTCCAAATAAGAGTTAATGGTTCCTTCATCTGGATCATATTTGTCAAATCCTGGCACGTCCGACATGATGCCAAGAGCAACGATTAAATCCAATTAATCATAGACAAAACTCAACTAAATCTATACTACGCCGTTAAATATTTTCCTCGTCGCCATTTAATACATCTTTTGTGTATTTGGAACACATGCAGATCTCACACAAGGTGTCGAATACTTTATAAATGATATACACGCATAATTCAACATTATTTAATTGACCACAAATTACCATTCAAGAAACTATAATGAACTCCATTTATACAAGACAAAACACAATCTGTTTTTATCAACATCTTGACAACTTCAAAGGTCTTATAAACCATACAGACTATTTACGCAATAAGCGTCACACATACGACAATACCCTGCACACTTTATTCTTGCAGGGCAACGAGTCCTTGGCGCCTGGAACCACAGTCGAAGTAATAATTTATGGGGGTTTGTATTTTGAGTGTCCGCGTGTGTTTGTTTTTGCCCCTTCGTCACTTTCATCTAATGACCATTGAACCTTATCGTCGTCATTATCAAAATTAGCAGAAAGATGACTTAAAATAAAACAAGTCATCCACAACTTTCTCTTCCAAAAATGGAGTTTCATTAGTACATACCACTTCGAAAGTTGAGGTGAGTTTCTACTAATGAGACACATTGCAGTGTTCATTATTAGATCAAGGCAGCTAATTCCGTGAACAATGACGTTGTTTTCCAAAAGTCTCAAATATTTGTCTCAGGCAAATACACGCTCTTAAAATAGACGCATCTTCTGTGGTGGTAAAATGACACGTTTATCGCGAGTACTTTCTGTATATTTTTTCTCCAATGGCATAACATTGTCGCATTATAATGAAGAGGTCCTGTGTTCACCACCCCCTCCTCTGGTGGAAGCACAATGCACACTGCTTCGGACAACCGTTTAACTGTAGGTTTAGTCCCGATTAGCCTATCTGAGCATAAAAGTGGGCTTAACAAACTCACAAAAACGTCTTCTGGATATTTCGTGACATAACTTTTTTCTTTACTTCAGCTGCATCTACAGATTCTGTCGACATTTTCGGCTCATTCATGTGGCAAAATTCATGTGTCGAACGAGGATTTCTAAATATGATAAGCCACTCAATAGCAATTGAATAATTCTGCACATTTTTCCATACATAACTGGTTTATCAAAATTTATTCACTTCGGTATTGTAGTGATTATTGTGATTCCCTCTTATTAGTAAAACGAATATAAAGTTGATATTTCACATACCTTATTGGTCTTTGAAGATGACAGGTATATAAAAATTGTAATGAAATAAAGAAAGGGACACTTCTGGAATTTCAATGCAGAGCTAATTTCCTTTAGGTCCATCTCAACGTTATCCCTCCATCTTCGTTTTGGCCTTCCTACTGGTCTCTTACCATCAGGTTTCTCAACAAGAATCCTGTAAACTATTCTTTCCTCTGCCATTCGTGTCACATGATCTGTCCATCTAAGTCTTCTTGATTAAATTATAATAATAATAATTAAAAAGTTAAAATAATTTATTGTGTTGCTGGAGAAGTAACGCTAAGATGATGTTTTTATTTGTTTATTTGGAGATTATTTTAATCATACTCAGGCCGCGATTTATGTAAGTACGTGGAGACCCGGAGCTTACAGCACCAAGACCTCACTCCAATTCCCTCTACACAGTTTCAGTTATAACTTCTCGCTAAGTTACATGGTGTGGTTTGTTATTGTATTCCTTACCACACCCAAAGTACCTAATTTTTTAATTATCCTCAAGTTCATCCTAAATTCTGATCTAATCTTGATCATACCCTGCATAATTTTGAGCCTCCTAAGCCTACTAGCTGCTTTTAATCTAGAAGTATTAATTTGATCACAGTTTTTTTTCAATAGCTCTTTCACTTTCTAATGGCAAAATTGGCCTTTTATGGGTTGATAATATGTGAACATTTCTAGCATAGATAATATTCACAAGTAAAATATACATGTTATGAACACCAGAATACACTTATTTATTGAGTCATTCACATATCCCCAAGTATATGTACTTATTGAATTTGATTGGGTGGGCAATCGGGTGGGCACAAGAATTTCTGGGTGGGCGCTTGCCCACCCGTGCCCACCCCTGTCGCCGTCCCTGTCGAAGAGTTACTGTACATAACGCAATGGACTATATTAGTGTGGCGTTACATTGAGTTCAAACAAACCCGTCACGCGTTGCTCCGGCATTTGATCCAGGAACCGCAGCCAATAGGAGCCGTCGATGAGGCAACGTGAGGCTGCTGTGTTCCCAGTAGGTATTACAACAGGGAACGGCAGTGCTGCTACAACCAAGTGAAGGAACGCGCGCGAGAGAATGGGGTTACATGGAAAGTGGTAACGTGACTGCAGCGTTTGCGTTTCGCCCATTTCTACCTTGTACGTTAGATTCTCGAGACAGGCAGAACCTGGATTAGTCTTTCATGCTCAAAAGTGGATAATTGTTTATCGTCAGGTCCGTATTCGATCCAAGTTGCGTATTGTTTTATTTCAATACGGAACTTGGACCCTACTGAAACTTATTCGGGAATAAAGGTTCCTGGACCGTATTGAAATTGATCCTGGAATAAAGGTTCCTCGACCGAATTTAAATTATTTAAATGTGAATAGGTTATACACTGTCTAGAACTTATATTTAAGTTTCCTGATTTTCTCTCCCAGTCCAAGATTGAATTTATTTACAATTACAGACCAGGCTTGACCGATTAAAAGTGTCCGTGAGTACGTTTTACATTGGAATGTCACACTGCGGTTGTAGAAAACGTACCGCAGGGAATAAAGGAAAACGCTGTTGTTCTCTCGTGGGCCAGATTCAAAAAAATCCCTTGTCGAAGAGTTACTGTAGATAACGCAATGGACTGACTATAATATGGCGTCACATTGAGTTCAAACAAACCTGTCACGTGTTGCTCCGGCATCCGATCCAGGAACCGCAGCCAATATGAGCCGTCGATGAGGCAACGTGAGGCTGCTGTGTTCCCAGCAGATATTACAACAGGGAACGGCAGTGCTGCTACAACCAAGCGAAGGAACGTGCGCGAGAGAATGGGGCTATATGGAGAGTGGTAACGTGACTGCAGCGTTTGCGTTTCGCCCATTTCTACCTTGTACCTTATATTCTCGAGACAGCCAGCACCTGGATTAGTCTCTCATGCTCACAAGTGGATTCGATCCAAGTTGCGTATTGTTTCATTTCAAAACGGAACTTGGACCCTATTTAAACTGATTCTGAAAAAAGGTTCCTGGACCGTATTTAAATTGATCGGTAAGAAAGGTTCCTGGACCGAATTGAAATACTTTACTGATAAAAAGGTTCTTTGCGGTCCAGAACCCATTTACGCTTGCTGATTTTCTCTCTTGGACCGGAATAGAATTTATTTCAAAGTCCTGGACCTTTAACAACTTTGAATTAGAGTGCACTGTAGCGAAAGTTTTAGAAAAATCAATATTTTCAAATAAAAGCAGTGAAGAACTGAGGGTAAACCAGAGTGGTAAATGCAAAATCCCCTCTCAAAAATAACCCCCGATTGTCATTTTTCAGAGTGAAAAATTCTAAATATACGAAATATCTTATTCTGTATACCGTTCCCTAAGATGAGCTATGTAGTACTATCCACCTTTACTGCATATTCAAGCGACCCTTGTGTTTTACCGTTTCGGCATAAAAACAATGTATTCAGTCGTAGTATTTAATTTGTGCTTTTAATTGGCACTTTGCATTTTTCCCCTATAGAAGTTCCTGTTCTGTCACATAATATAAACTTTCCTACATTACTTACCATAGATGCTTTCCTGTATCGAAATCCATGTTGAAAACACACAGTATTGCCAGGTCGAACTTTGGTTTTTAACGTGGAAATGTATGCGAATTTCCACTAGGATTCAATTTTCGTTATTTCGTGTTTTCATCCGTATTTATGGTTTTATTTATTTTTTGAATACTGAAGTTTGGATTTTTTAATAACTTTAAAATATTTTCGTTAATTTAAATTGTTTTTCTTCAATTTGTTTGGGAAAATATATGATATTTGTTTATTTTATTGTTCAAGGTTGTCGTAGCTCTGTGCGATAAGGGAGACCCTGACCTTGTCTCCCTTATCGCACAACGTGAGGACAACTTTGCGTTGTGACGTCACTCGAGGAATGCCTACGTTGTTGGGTTTGGTTCTCTTAGCATAAATACACTGTAAATGTATTATTTATGCTAAGATAACTAAACCCAACACGCCTAACATAAATTAGGTAGCTATTTAGTCTTAGTACATCTGAACGTACATTAGGATCATTATGTTTAATTTATAATGGTTCCTCAAATTTAATACAGTAAAAATTGCATATCCCGGAACCTCTATAAGAAGGAAACCTGTAAATACAGGGAAAAAAAGTTCCAGAACGGACCGATTTTATACCTGAAAATGACCTGCTTAAGGCGGAAACCTCCTTAACGCGGAAACGGAACACCATTTAAAGACCAACGAGATGTTTTTATTCTCAAAGACGGAAATTTCTTCCTTTATTTTTTTCGCTCGCAAGAAAACAATGCAATACTGTAAGTGGAACACGCCTCCGTTGCCACTCGCATATCGGGAACATTGTCGATATGAAAGAATGCGCTACAATACTCATAGCTGTTACGATTCCGTTTCTTTCTTTCATCTCTTACCCTCTTTCTCCATCTTTCTTTGTCTATTTCTCCTCTGTTCTTTCGTCATCTTTCTATTTTTCTTGTTATCTCTCTTTGTTTCTTTCTTTTTTTCTTCACTTTTATCTCAATCTTTCTTCACCTCTCTTATTCCATCTTTCAATCTTTCTCTTTCCCTCTATTCACATCGTGCTACGACGCCAGGGGTCCCGGGTTCGAAAAGATACATAAATACGTACTGTACGTTCTTACAATACTGTAAAAAGTGTACCAACATGTTGTGTAGTTACATAATTGTAATCTCTACTATGCTTATTGCGACTGTATCGCATTTTTATTCATGTACGTACATTATAAGTAATGCAAAATGTATATACTATACTGTATTTAAGTCAACCCTATTTAAGAAGGAAAACTGTTAAGACGGAAAATTTTGCTCGGAACCATCATGTTCCGGGATAGACAGGTTTTACTGTACTACGTTTTTTCACTTATATTTGTTTCCTCACCATAAATCCTACATTTCTGGAATCCTTGATTCATCCTCTTTCCAACGATGTAGGGTGTCTGGAATGGGACTGACTGTTTTTAAAAGTGTGTGGTTTTAATATGGGCAGAGATAGGGAAAAAAGAAAACATACATTTTGAAGGAAAACTCAAAAAGTTTTGTTCAGCAAATTTTCATAGTTGTACGACTACCGGTGACGCCGCTAGTATCGCCGAAACGAAAATTATGGTCATTATCAATCTTTGGTAGAATTTCATTGGCAAATTCTAATCTTTTTGGCTTGTCGTTAGGCTTAATTTCAAACGTAATCGTTCATGTACCACATCGTGCACAGTTGACCTTGGAATTCCCAGCTGCTTGCTCGCTGCGCGAATTGACTTCTTCAGGCTACGTGTGAAACACTCTCTTATTGACTCCACCCGTTCGTCTGACACACGCGATTTACCACCACTATGTGGTTTCACTACACTCCCTGTCTATGAAAATTGTTCCTTCCACGCCTGGATACTGGTGCTTGATGGAGGATCCTAATGGCACACGTGGAAAGTTTCGTTGCACTTGAACAACACTTTTTGTCTCTGCAAACCACCACACGCATTGCAGCTCTTTGAGTACCGACGCCATTTTTCGTTTCGGCGATACTAGCGCCGTTACCGGTAGTCGTACAACTATGAAAATTTCCTGAACAAAACTTTTTGAGTTTTCCTTCAAAATGTATGTTTTCTTTCTTCCCTAGGCTATTTCTGCCCATATTAAAACCACACACTTTTAAAATCCGTCAGTCCCATTCCGGACACTTATTATACATATTTCTATTGGGGAGGGTCGATTTCAGCCTCTAACGAGAAAAAAAAATGCAGCCTACCTTCGATTTCTCGGAATCATACAAAGCTGACGTACTGAAAGATAATATATCAAGTATCAACTTATATTTTCCCGATTGTTGCGTCCAATTGTCAGTTAATGTCAACAATCGAACAATTAGATATCTGTTGATTCCTCGGAAACAACTGAAGATATAATTTCGTGACCTAATTAAGTACCAGTGCTGATATAGTTGGACGTTTATAATCTCCATCGACCTGTCCTTCTCTCTGACAAAGTGAGTAAAAAGCGTACAGTAATCGTCATTGTAGCGACCTATTCGTAATCAGTAGAAGTAGAAGTATACTTTGTGGGTAAATTCCTACAAGATAATGATTTTAATAACACATCAGATATACCGATTTCTTTATTGAAGAAAGTCTAAATACCACGAACATAAATTTTTGTGTAATGTATGTGAATGAGTTGAAATTTTTGGGTGCGTTGGGACGTATGTCATTTTGCACCCTTCTATGTATATTAGGATATATATATAAGAAGGAAAATATGCTGCCACCAAAAAGCTCGCAGCATAGAGTGTCGCCCGACCTGAGTCAACCTGCGACTACCCCTATGCCAGCTTTTGACCTCTCCTAGTGTCACAACTTTGCCTCGTAAGCAGTGATGTGCCGTAGACTATAGGTTTACGTCTACATGCGTTGTCTACACGTAATCTACGCGTAGATTACATTGGGTTGTACTTTACATAGACTACGTAGACAATCTAAAGTGCTTTAAAATTAATTTTCAAGGGTTTTATGAAAGGAAAGTGACATTTTCAACTGTCTTGGTTCCTAACGAAATGAAAAGAATCCTATTTACAACAAAATTTCTCTTCTATTCTATTATCAACTATGGAGGAAGATAAATAGTATGCAAAAAAGAACAACAGATGGCAGTCGTGAGGCAAGAGTGGTCTTTTCCCCATAAAACACTAGAATATTTCCTATATTAGGTTTCTTCTTAGGTGAGAAATTGTTCGAATTTGGAAGAAAGAGTATGAAAAGTTATCCTTACATATCAGCAACTGATACGCAGTATAATTTTCTTTTAATTCCACGGCGCCCTTTGCTAAGTTATCACCTTTCGCCATGTTGTTTACATAGATTACGTAATCTACGTGTATAAAATAGTCTACGTGTAGAATGTAGACTATCGTTGTTTACGCGTAGACGCACATCACTGCTCGTAAGGCTGATTGTAGCGGCCAAGTTTGGTCTCTGCTAGGGAGTAGTTCTCCCCTGAGAGTCACACCAGATTGGACTGATGTGGCCCCCTTTGAGGCCTCCATTCATGCTCGGCATGCACTAGTATGCTAACTAACCTACATGACATCCGGATTTATTTAAACCTGGTTTCAATCTTGTAAAGAGATTTTCACCAGGCGGCGAAAATAGAAAAGATGTTGAAAAGAACTACGAAATAGGAAGAAAACAAGGAGAACGGAAGCTCCCGAGGATAAAACCAAGTAAGCTTGTAAATCCTCGGCTGCGTCTAGTATGCAAAGATTCGTCTAGATTCTGAAAACCCACGTTGAAGGGGGTTAAAAAACACATCCTAGTGGTTGCTATCCTTATGAAGCCTCATAGGGGCAGGGAGGATCAGGATTGGAAGGTTTCAGAGGTTGTGGCTGTTAAGCCTTGAAAATCTGTTAGTAGATGGGATCACCGCCAACGTCTGTCGCTATTTAATATTCGCAATTTATTTGCACGGGTGTTAATTAATTTGCACTGGTTTAATTAATTCGCATGTACTTAGAATTCATTTGCATGAACTTAGAGTACTTTACATTTATGTATTTGCATGTTTATAACTTTTTATGAATATATATTTATTTATTTTATGAAAAATATGTATATAGAAGGTAATTAGAGGTACTAAACGCTATGCATATGTTTTTATATTCATTACTGCAAAGTATGTAATGTATAAAATGTTAATATTAATGTTTATAATATTGAAAATAAGTTTTCTATGGTTTATGAACCGCTATGAACGGTGGTAATGGCTGTAGGTACAGGTCCAATTACGATTGGAGACGGTCCCGGTACTCGAACCCGCGATATGTAATATTATTAATTAGTACTATGTAATAATGTATGTTATTATGAAACACGGTGGTGCAACACGCTAGACAGAAGACGGTGAACTCCGCGCTCTGCGCTGAGGGTAGACGAGAAAGGAATTTGGGAGATGTGCGGTCAAGGTCAAATGACGTCAGAACGTCAGAACAAAGAAGGAATCTGAATCACCAATCAGAGAACGCGTCGGTAGATTTTAGAACCGGTTTTTTTAAGGTTAACCAGTACGCAAGAACAGGGGAAAGCTATGCAATGCCGTAGGGCAGGGGAGGGATTCAACCAGACAACAAAGGATGTCTGGAAATAAGCAGCAAGGGTCAAATCTCTGAAGCTATGCGGTTTCCGCCGCCAATTAATATTCCGCTCAGGTTTGCCTCCAAGGCACAGGACGCTTTAGCGCAGGTTTTTTTTATCTGTACTATGAAGAAGGGAGAGCTATTAGGGACGGGGCCTACACTTTTCACCATTTGCTTTTATCACGGGGTAACGAACCTAGGACCCTTTGATTATTGATTTAGGTAGTAAATGTATGTTACTGTGTGCTATTTAACTTAATTTTGAGTTTATTTTTTACCAAAATTTGACTTTGTCAAACATTTTCACAGCTTATCCTTATTTTTACCAAAATAACACTATTTGTACTATTCAAGCAACATTTTTTATTAAATGTTGGACTCGCAAAGACATTTTTTCAACTTTTAACTTATTATTTTACAATTTTATGTTAATTTTTTTACCAAAATAACACTATTTGTACTATTCAGGCAACATTTTTTATTAAATTTTGCACTCACAAAGACATTTTTCAACTTTTAACTTATTATTTTACAACTTTATGTTAATTTTTTACCAAAATAACACTATTTGTACTATTCAAGCAACATTTTTTAAATTTTGCACTCACAAAAACATTTTTTCAATTTTTAACTTATTATTTTACAATTTTATGTTAATTTTTTTACCAAAATAACACTATTTGTACTATTCAGGCAACATTTTTTATTAAATTTTGGACTCGCAAAGACATTTTTTCAACTTTTAACTTATTATTTTACAATTTTATGTTAATTTTTTACCAAAATAACACTATTTGTACTATTCAGACAACATTTTTTATTAAATTTTGGACTCACAAAAAACATTTTTTCAATTTTTAACTTATTATTTTACAATTTTATGTTAATTTTTTTACCAAAATAACACTATTTGTACTATTCAGGCAACATTTTTTATTAAATTTTGGACTCGCAAAGACATTTTTTACAACTTTTTAACTTATTATTTACAATTTTGTACCTATTTTTAACCTAAATAACACTATTTATACTATTAAGGAAAGACTTTTAGTTATATTTTCGACACACAAAGTGTGTGTTCTCAACTTCTATCTGTTTATTTCACAAGTTTAGGCTTATTATTACCAAAATAATACAATTCAATCTGTTCAGGAAAGACTTTTAGTCGCATTTTCGACACACAGAGTGTGTGATCTCAACTTCTACCTGTTTATTTCACAAGTTTAGGCTTATTATTACCAAAATAATACAATTCTATCTGTTCAGGAAAGACTTTTAGTCGCATTTTCGACACACAAAGTGTGTGTTCTCAACTTCTATCTGTATATTTTACAAGTTTAGGCTTATTATTACTCAAATAACACAATTTAATCCAGTCAGGAAGGATTTGTTATTATATTTTGGATGCACAAAGAGAGGTTTTCAACTTTTTTATTGATTTTTTGCAGGGTATGTATTAATTTGTATTTATTTTGTTTTGTATCATATATACATTTACAAATTTTTAATTTAGAGTTTAGTATTTATTTAATTTTTTTCAAAAAACACTAAAAAAAAGTACTTTTAGCTAAAATGTAAGCCACAGAATATATTATTATTATTATTATTAGGGTTTACTGATTTCCACTATGCTATTTTTGGTTCTGTATTTCTATATGTATTTATTTAGGTCAGGTTACGCCTGCTATGTAGGAAAGTTTGTTTATTTTAGAGTTTGCTGAGTATTTTGTTACTTTTATACTAGGTAAAGTTTTCTAAATATATCAGGAAGGGCTTCATCCATAGACCATCTGCTTTTTATTTTATGTACCCAATATTATTTTGAGGCTTAGTGAATTCTAGAGCCTATTTATGCAGAGAGAGGGCTTGAAAATTTTCATTTCAGATAACCCACAACTATTTGTCAGAGTATTTTAAAGGATATTTTATATTTATTATGTGCTACTAGAATATCAAAGCTTGCTTAATTTTTATGTCTGTAACGCTGTTATTGTATTTGTAGCTAAGGTTTACTGGATAAAGTACACGAAATGTTTATCATTTCGACTATTTACTTTTATACGAGGCCAAATTTTTAGTGTAACGAAAATTATTGTGTGTCTATAAAGACTGAAATCCCTTTACCGAGGGGTCCATAACTGGACGTTTACCAACATTGTTTCTTTTTTTAAAAAATATATATAACCATTTATCAATATATTCTCAATTCACAGGACAAGACGAAGTTCACAGACGCCTGACTATATGGACCATAGGTCCACTTGCTAAACTTTTTTTCTATGCTAGAAGAATAATTTAGCCTTATAGCCTTTTTCAAGGTATTTTTGAAGTATTACTGGTGTTTTGGGTGCATCAACACTTGGGTTATTTCCATTTGGTTTATTATACGAGGTTTATTTTTTACTCTAAGATCAATATATGTCTCCGAGGACTAAAATACATTTATTGAAGCTAAAAGCTTAGGCTGTAACTAGGGACTTAGCATGTATATCGACAATTTATAGGACAACACGAACCTTACAAAGGATTGTAGGTGATGTAGGCCCACACGCCAGAGCTTTGTTAACCTGCAAGAAGCATTTACAGCTAATGCTACGAGGAAATGAGGTTGATTTTTTACTGTTTCACAAGAATGCTATTTTTTATACACCCAATATTTGCTTTTTCAAGTAACTACATGTACCAGAAGCACTTACAGGCCAACTCTAACTAGACTTCGACTTATTCTATATCAGGTGCTAAATGTATCAAGAACACTGATTGTGTATATTTCTGAGGAAGTACGCAAAAGCAGATTACCCGATTAAAGTATCTGAAAAACATATTTTTCTATGTAAGTATATTTTTATTGACTGGATTATTTAACAGATCAAACAGGAAGACTGCAAAATTCATTAAATGTAGGTCTATAGTATAGGTGGTTTCAGAGATATAAAAAGAACAAATATAAGATTTCGCTTTTTTTGCTTCTGAGGCTAATCGCGACGCAAAGGGTAAATGGCGAGGAAATGTAACGGAGGAGAAACAGTCCCAAAAGTTATGGGCTGCATGTAAGTTAATACCACAGAGATATTACAGTAGGTGTAGGTTCTACCACCAGAACTTTTCTATCATAATAATAATGGTTATGCTGTACTGTTAGCTAAAGATGCTGATATTTGAGAAACTTAAAAGCTTACTTACGACTTACTGTTGCGCAAGATCCGATGACAAAATTTAAAAATTGTAATCGCCCAGACAGGGACTCGAACCCTGGACAGATAGGTTAAAAGCCTAACGCTATACCAACTAAGCTATCTGGGCACAAGGTATTCTTTTCTTGAAAAGTTAGTTATGTTAAGAAATATATTGAAACATTTGAGAACACTTTTGGTCTGGTTCGACAGAGAAGGAGACAACATTTCCAAATTTTTACAGACTAGGTGTATTTTTCCACTATAGAGGCCTTCACTATATGTAATTCGAAACGCTAAAGTTCAGCTAGCTTCCAAAATTGAGGTAAAGATTGTGTTTGGCGAGATTAACAAGTTACAATTATATCCAGTTACGGACAAATAAAGCTAAAACTCTTAGATTTACTGTACTAGCCAAGTTTTAGTAATATTTTCTTCACTTTAGTACAAATACCAAAGAAATAGGTATATTTTATTTATAATTTGACAAAATGTACTAGTATTTAATTTACAAAGTTAGGTAAAAAGCAGTATTTTTTAAAAATATTGTTACTGCCTTCAAATTTTATGTTATTTAGCCACTAACAACTGATTTACACTGTTTGGCATCCTTTAAATAGGAAAAGAAGGAATTATTTGTTTATTATTTTTACTTTATATTTATATTTATTTAAGAAAACAATTCTAAAGTTTAACTTAATTTTAACAAATTGTTACTAATTTATATATCAAAGTTATGTTATTTAGAGTGTATCAAGGCGTATAAAGTTAATATTTGTAGTTATCAGTTCAACTAACAATTATATTTTACACACAAAAGATACAGTTAAATTACTTGAATCAGAGAATAATATTTTACAGTAATTGATTCATTCAGCACTAGTCAGTACTTTTATGCTTCAGAAAGTTTTCTTAATTTTCTATTACGCATGCTATTTTGGGCTATTTTAAAATGTATTTCTAAGGCAAACTGGTTTAATTTTCTGCTTATAATGGAAAGTTGACATAGTTTTCGCACAATGCTTTGTACATTTGTTATATTCTCTACTTACAATTCAAATATTATGCTTATTTAATGTATAACTAACTAACTCTCTAGCCTTCTTAAACCCGAAGGTTCATGGCTGCAGCAACACATGCCTTTCATCTGTCCCTGTCCTGACCAAATCTATATACTCCTTTCCTTCCCTACCAATTTCCTTTTGGTCCATCTCTACATTATCCCTCCATATTTGTTTTGGTCTTTCTATTGGTCTTTTACCATCAGGTTTCCCAACAAGAATCCTGTATACTCTTCTTTCCTCTCCCATTTGTACCACAGGATCTACACACCTAAGTCTTTTTGATTTAATCATTCTAATAATATCTGGACATGAATACAAATTATGTACTTCCAAATTATGTAACCTTCTCCACTCATCTGTCTGCTCATCTGTTTTAGGTCCAAATATTTTCCTAAGGATTTTATTTTCAAATACTTTCAATTTATGTTCCTTTTTCAATGTAAGGGACCAAGTTTATTTACTGTATTTAACTTTTATTTTTTGTAATTAACAAAAATTAAAAGCTTATACTGTAGTTATTATATCTTTTTCTATCAGCTTATTTTGAAATTAATATTATTAGGTATAGTCTTTGATTTATAACTATATTGCTTTTTTTATCAATTTATCTAAGAGTACACGCAGACAAACACATGTGTTCACACTTTTATGTAAATAGATATGCCATTTTTCAATATTTTAGTATGAAGATTGCACTTTAGCTATTTAAGCAAGGGTAGGAAAGGTAGGATTTCTGAGAATTTGTTGCAGGATTTTGTTGTCCAAGTATAGATGAGAACTGAGCTGGGAGACTGTTTTGAACCTTTTCATGAGAGTTTGCATGTGAACTGTATGCAAATTGAGCACTATTGACTGTGCATGCTTCTAAGTTTTGCTGTTATTTTACATCAAGTCTGTGAGACTGTAGTCACTTTTCCCATTTCAAGTAGTTTTTATTGATTGTATTTGTATATGTTGTGGGGACTTAGCAGTTTCATGTTATGAGTCAGTTTGTTGTAGAATATTTTTACATGATTGTTTTGAGATATTGAGTGTCTGCTGTTTTACTTGTAATTATTTTCCTTCTTGTGTTGTGTATTTGACTATATTTTGTCCAAGTTCGTAGTATTTAGAATAATTGTTATTGACTTGTAGATGTAGGGAGTAATAATCCTTTGCAAGATGCCCTATACTTTAGTCTGAATATTATTCTTAGTGTTCACTTTTGAAGCCTTAGTATTCTGGTAGTATTATTAATGTAGAGGTAAATTAGGCTGAAACGTAGGCATTTTTTCTTATAAATTATACTCACTTAGTTGTTTCAGCAGGTAGAAGTTGCATGATGGTTTACTGCTGATGATGTTCATTTGCTCTTCTTATGTACTACGTATGATGTAGCTTACTTGAGTAATTGGAAATATACTACTGAAAAAAGGATTGCTTGTCTATTTTATTCCTATGTTGTTGAGTTTGTCCAAAAGCAACCCATGTTTTTTTTACTCTATCCTATGCCTTGGAAGAATCTAGATATATTGTGTTTGCAGTTTTATGTTTCTCTAAGGTTTCAGCTATGTAGTTTTAAACTGTGCTATGGGTGTGACTATTAATTTCTCTTTCTGGATGCCATGTTGGTTTCTGTGTATTCTTCTTGCTGCTTGAATTTGACTTAGGTTGTTTGCTTTTTTCTTAGATCTTTATTTGTTCAGTATTTTTTATTTTTTTAATATTCTTTTACATAAAAAATTCAAAGTACATTGTTAAAGTCAAAGTGTGTTAAAATTCAATTTTTAAAACTTTAACTTTGAAAAATTGAATTTTAACACACTTTGACTTTAAACAATGTACTTTGAATTTTTTTTAATTTCTAATTACTTTAATTTTACATTAACTAATATATTTTATTTTAACAACAACAAAGATTTACCTCTAGTATAAAAACTTCTACTAACAAAAATGCACTATTATAACATTCAATTTTAGAAAATTGTATTTTTAAAACTTTAACTTTGAAAATATTGATTTTTAATTACTTTAATTTTACATTAACTAACAAATTTTACATTAACAACAAAATAATTTGCCCTTGTATATAAAACTTCTACTAACAAAAATATACTATTATAACTTTTAATTTTAGAAAATTTTATTTTTAAAACTTTAACTTTGAAAAATTGAATTTTAACACACTTTGACTTTAACAATGTACTTTGAATTTTTTATGTAAAAGAATATTAAAAAAAATAAAAAATTACTGAACAAAATAAAGATCTAAGAAAAAAGCAAACAACCTAAGTCAAATTCAAGCAGCAAGAAGAATACACAGAAACCAACATGGCATCCAGAAAGAGAAATTAATAGTCTACACCCCATAGCACAGTTTTAAAACTACATAGCTGAAACCTTAGAGAAACATAAAACTGCAAACACAATATATCTAGATTCTTCCAAGGCATAGGATAGAGTAAAAAAACATGGGTTGCTTTTGGACAAACTTCAACAACATAGGAATAAAATAGACAAGCAATCCTTTTTTCAGTAGTATATTTCCAATTACTCAAGTAAGCTACATCATACGTAGTACATAAGAAGAGCAAATGAACATCATCAGCAGTAAACCATCATGCAACTTCTACCTGCTGAAACAACTAAGTGAGTATAATTTATAAGAAAAAAATGCCTACGTTTCAGCCTAATTTACCTCTACATTAATAATACTACCAGAATACTAAGGCTTCAAAAGTGAACACTAAGAATAATATTCAGACTAAAGTATAGGGCATCTTGCAAAGGATTATTACTCCCTACATCTACAAGTCAATAACAATTATTCTAAATACTACGAACTTGGACAAAATATAGTCCAAATACACAACACAAGAAGGAAAATAATTACAAGTAAAACAGCAGACACTCAATATCTCAAAACAATCATGTAAAAATATTCTACAACAAACTGACTCATAACATGGAAACTGCTAAGTCCCCACAACATATACAAATACAATCAATAAAAACTACTTGAAATGGGAAAAGTGACTACAGTC